>NC_136791.1:26786599-27016599 GCF_951216825.1 Electrona antarctica | reverse complement strand
ATTTGAGTTCAAAACGTTGGCTCTGAAAGAATATAATATTCAAAGCTTTGCACTACATTTTCACAATTTTTCAAAAAATAGCAGACCTACAAGCTCGTAGCGCGGCACTCGGTGCCGCGCTACGAGCTTGTAGATCTGCTATTTTTCAATAGCTAAACATTATACACGAAAACACCAAAAGGGGTTCCCGCCCAAAATGGGTTAAACCTGCGAGACCGTTGCAGACAGAAAAAAAAGGAATGTATGTTGTTGATGAAAAGCGTGGCGCGCGACTCCGCTATAAGCTCCGCTCGGAGAATGACGGGACCGCGTCTCGGAGAAGACGTATCAGATGCGGTGAGATGTGGGAAGAAGATAAGGACCCTCTTAGGCCCCTGTCTCAGATGATGAGGTTCTGGGCCGTTCAAAGCCAAGAACATAAACATGTCACAACGCTTGTTTGATGTCAGAACATCGGCGGCGGAGAGTGAAAAAAAAAAGTATACCACGCAAGAACCACTAAACAGGGTGCACGGCCATGGGGTATATATAGTTCATATATCACCTCTTTTGCAAAAGGGCTTTGGAGCTGCTCAGTGGCTGAACGCTATCTATTACGATCAAACTTCAAAGAGCACAGCGGTCCACTGTGGCCATATAAAAACCTGTATGTGGCAGAACTGATGACAACCATAATGGCTCGGGATTTCAGAACTGATTGGTTAAGTGCCTCGCCATCTTATCACATGTGTGGGGTTGATTGGTATGTGGGGAGGGGGGAGGGGGTAGGTTGAGAGGAGGCTCCATATACCTTCATGCTCCTGCCCTGCAGTCAGGTGTCTATAGCACTATTTCAACGATTTGCGTGCGTGTCATCGGGGGCCTGGATCGCAGGGGGGTTCCTGGGTTTACGTAACTGTCACCCATCGGCGGGATCCCCCTCCACTTGCCATGAAATGCCTCGGCCTGTAACTGAGCTCTGTCTGGGACTGCGCGGTCCGTAAGCCTAGCCCTGCGCTGACAACTCCAGCCAGCCTGGGTTAAATGATAACCTTGAACAGACAAGACCACGTTGTCACCCTTCATCTCCCCCCCGGCCGAGATAACCCCCATCCAGCCGATCCGAGATGGGAAGAGAAATAAAGTCCCGATGCACCTTTCAGCGGCTCTTTGACGGCGAGAGAGGGGAGGCGGCCCCCACACACCTGATAAGTGATACCTGTATAAGTTTTATAGGCGCTATGGGCTGTGAGTGAAGGGGTGTCTGTCCTGTATGGTCTGGTTATTTATGGGAAAGCTGAATGGGACGACTGGGGAGATTCTGTTCGGACACACCATACATACATATACACTAAAACCTCAGGTGACTGGAAAAAGACATGCCGCAGAAGAAGTACAAAAAACGAAAACATGAAGCGGAGCCGGGGGAAAAAAACCAAGAGGCCACAGTTGGTCTGGGTTCTGTCAAATCGTCTGGGCCATGTTCCACGGCCTTGCACCACTCAAGGTTCAAGGTTTCTTTATTGTTACATCTTGTGTATGTATGGGGTATACATAAGAGTACGGGGTGGAATTTGATTTAGTTTAGAGAGCACTACATCATAGTACATGTACCGCACGTCTAGTTCTGGGCTCAGGGAGGGAGCCTGTGGCGTTCAGATTGGCAATGCTTACTTGGAGAAGCTAGTGCAGTGGGCGTAGATCCGTAGCTTGTCCCGAATGACCCTCCCCGGCCGCGGTTTCCTCTGCAGTCCAGCCACCCGCACCGCCAACACCCTGGGACCCACCAAGCGCTTGAAGACCAGCGACAGCCAGTAATCCTGTAACATCAAGACGCACGCACACACACACACACACACAGGCACACGCGTAGATTGTGCATGCAGGCGCACACATCACGCACGCATGCACACACGCACGCGCACACACACACACACACACACACACACGCACGCGCGCGCGCGCGCGCGCGCGCGCGCGCGCGCGCACGCACGCACGCACGCACGCACGCACGCACGCACGCACGCACGCACGCACGCACGCACGCACGCACGCACGCACGCACGCACGCACGCACGCACGCACGCACGCACGCACGCACGCACACACACACACACACACACACACACACACACACACACACACACACACACACACACACACACACACACACACACACACACACACACACACACACACACACACACACACACACGTTAGTTTCATATACTTTTGGGGACATTGCATTGACTTACATTCACTCACACATAATATCCCTTTACCCAAAACATAACCAATCTAACTCTTACTCTAACCTTAACCTTAACCGATACATGCCTATAACTTTAACCCTTTATACCCATATACGGCCGTATACCCTAACCCTAACAGACAGACAGACCTTCAGTAATCCTGCAGAGTTAATTGCCAAAGGCAGTGCCGTTAGAAACACAGGGCAAACAAAAAAGATGTAGCTAAGGGACACAAATATTCTACTGCAATATTCTGCAATATGAGTACTTTTGTACTTTGACTTGTAACGGGACTTCTACTTGTAAGGCAGTACATCTACATTTCAGTATTTATACTTTTACTTAAAGGGCCACTTCACCCTTTTTGCAACCAGATCTTATTTTAATGATGTTTGGGAGTCACTAAACACTTTCCTGCGGTTTTTATGTGGTTCATTTGTGTTTTTAGATATTTCAGTATTTCAAAGTGTCCATGGACTCCATGATGTCATGGACACAGGGCTCACTTCCTTCCTGGACTACAATTCCCATAATGCTTTGGTCCACTGTTCCTCCTTGTGGATAGTGGGAGGGCTGTCTTACTGAGACAACATGTAGTCCAGGAAGTAAGTGAGCCCAGTGTCCATGACATCATGGAGCCCATGGACACTTTGAAATACTGAAATATCTAAAAACACATTACCCACATAAAAACCTCAGGAACAAACATCATTAAAATAAGATCTGGTTGCAGAAGGGGCGAAGTGGCCCTTTAAGTAAAACATTTGAGTACTTGTTCCACCAGTGACAGTGCAGTATATAATAGAGGCCAGGCAAAATGAAAGCCCGGTCACAAAATGACGACGGAAATGTTAGAAGGAAAGAACTGCTGCTAATTCCTGCTTCACATAGTGAGTGCCCCCGTTAGGCTGCCTAGAACATTAACCCTTATGAAACTGTAAGTCAAATAGAGCACCGAAGTCTGACGTCAATATCGGTAGAGGGCGCTAAGTCTACGGGTCCATGTGCTTTTTATTTGCATTGTAATCCCCAAGGGGGATTTGAGATCGCCTAATATAAGAACTGTGATTGAAAAATAAGCAAATCATCCAGGCTGTTTCATTCATTATGGATGTGAAGAATCAACTGACTGAGAGATAACTCAAATGTTACTGCTGTTGAATTACTGTAGTGTGCATAAAATATATTATCTTGGCATTCGGGTCTGCTGCAATTTTCTCCCTGCTCGGCACAATTAAACACCATCATTAAACATAAAGAGCAGGGAGATAGATATACAATAACAACCCCCCATGGGGAACGGAAATAGCAGAGCCCACCGGTGGTGCTGGGGTGGTGGTGGGAGCAAACCGTGCATAACAACAACCAGGAACCACATGCAGAAGGAAGGCAGGAAGAGCATGCAGTCTATAGGTGAGCTTAAATACCCCGCCCGATTGATCAGCTGACTGCCACATCAGCGAATGACATGTGAGTCTTGCAAACACTGTATACACCCACATAGTAATGCAGCACATTAACCCCTCGAATACATTTATGTATTCGAAAAAATCGAGCACACACACACGCATACAAACCCAAACTTTGCCTGTTTCTGCACAGTGGGTTTTTAAGCCGAATGCGAACAAAAATAAAAGCCTGGGTACCAACTCGAGGCTACACAGTGGGTTGAAAAATGTCCAATTCTATATCATCTCTATCTCTAAACCCTGCAAAGAGTCAAGTCTCTCTGACACAAAAAGACAAAAACAGAATGCGGGAGACGAGTTTAAGATCACCAGACAGTGTCACCGCTGGGAGATATTCTTTTGCCTACTACTGTGCGCCTCTAAACACAAGCGCCAATCCATTGAGAAGACTTTTATTGAAAGAGACATGCTAATATGGTAATAGCCGTGTCCACCGAGGGACAATATTGCTAAAAGCTAATTTTTTTGTTTATTCAACCATGGGATGGACTTGACGATTTAGCAGACAGATAAAGTATCACACAATCCCTGGGAATTAAGAATGTGCAGACGCGGCAACACAGCCACGTTGCAGCATTGCCGCCTGCATACTCTCTGAAGCGTCGCATGCTGCATGAAGTGAACTCCACAACAACACGAACAAAGCACCCGTTTACAGGGTCATTAAAGATGGAGTGCCATGATTTTCTTCCACCCTAAAACATGATCATCAGGTATTTCAAAAAAGTGTACAGTATTGTTAAAATTACGTTTTTATGTGGGCAGTTCATTAAGTATGCCTGGTTTGCCTGGTGGGTGGTGATGGGTGGTGATCCACCTGAACTGAAGTCGCACCCACAGCTGTTGTTGTATGATAAAGGGGGAGGGGTTAGGGGAGGGGCTGATAGTGTGATGATGTCACTATATTACAGTTTTTTTCATTGGCACGTTTGACTGTCAAGGTTTCAGCCTCCAGGAAGAAACCCTAAATACAACCACACCAAGGGGTCTAATGAAGTATTGTCACCTCTTAAACACATGAAAAATTAGAAAAAGTACAAAAATCACAGCACTCTATCTTTAAGCAAAGCTCACACCCACCATGTTGTTCAGACAGTACCGAAAGCGGCCGATCAACGAGCTACACAAAATGTCAGAAAGCGACAGCACCGTGAGCTTGTCGATCTGCTGTTTTTACGCCTTCCAGGCACGGGGCGCTGGACTAAATCAGGGTCAAGTCGTGCCATGTTTGTACCGTGCCACACGATATCCGACCGACAGCTGACCCGTTACGAATTGACAGACCTTGAATATGACATTTTTCATGAAAATATTATGCTACGTCATGAGTTGCTGTTTTGGGGTGTACAGTATATCCGTTGCGGAGCCGGACGGGGGTCCGGTGGCCATGCACGGTGTGCCTCTCACTGCAGACAGGCACAGTCTCAACACCTCTCCAAAAGGCTCGGAGAACAACATGTGGTCCTCAGGAAGTTCCCATGCAATCCTGCATATGGCAACATTTAAGGGCTTTTTTTTTTTTTTTCTCCCCATGCAGACTTTAACTTAATTTGCTGCTCAGGCATCGAGGAGCGCAGAGCACACTATAGAACTGTATAGCGTTGGGCCACCACAGGCAAAGAGGGGACGCAGGGATGAATGTATGGCCAGAAAACTGTGCTCTATAGGATTAGTATTTATGGTGAACGGAACAAAAGAACAGTTCTGACTCGGGTTAGGGAGGCGAGTTTCATTTGTACAAGATGGAATAAAGTGCGATGCTATCTTCAGTTAGCGGAAGATCGTTTGAGGCTCACTTCTTTTTTGTGTTAAAATTTCAAAACTTGAACGGAGTGTTCGGAATTCAAAGAACCGCCCGCGTCAACACATTTTTAACCGCTTTCACCCTGGCGTCCCCATTGTGGGCAATTATCAACATATTGTCACAAGTAGTCGATACAGATCTTGTATATATCAGCTGTTTTCACTATTCATTGTACGATGAAGTGGGGCTTAAGTGGTAAAAAACTGTCTGCGAACGGGGTGAGAACACGGTCTGGCCTTAATTGCAATTTGTGCGGCACTAAAGTGAATTATACAGTGAGATATCAGCTGATGTCTTAAATCCTGATGGTCTTTGGTCTGGAGATTCAACCACTCTTCTCAGAGAGCAACGGAGATGTTCTTCTGGTTGTCTGGCATGGAATGTCTCTCGCTGTCTGCCCCCCCCCCCCCCCCCCTGCTGCGAACACGTGGAAACACACTATGGAAGCAGCAGAAGCGTCCTTTCTTACATCTGACAAAAGATGAGAAACCCCCACGCACGCACGCACGCACGCACGCACGCACGCACGCACGCACGTTTAACAAGTATGCACGCAAGACATGTTTAACCACTTTGTTATTACTGTATTTCACAACTGTTACATGTGGGAGTGAGCCGCCACGTTAAAGGTACAACGAATAAGAGTAACGAATACTGCACGATGAGTTGGACTGATATGGCATTGAGAACACGGAGCTAGAGATGAAAAGCAAGGACTTATTTAGAAATGGCCCAGGAAAATGCATTATGATTTTAGGCAACATGTTTAACATTTCGGACTATACTCCAAAATGGACAAAGCCACCCTGTGTGATGCCCCCTCAAGGGGAACTCTGCCCTAATTCTAAGACAAACACTCAGGTAGGGAGATAGGGACAATTAATAATAATAATAATCTTTATTGTCCCGAAGGATATTTGTCTTCACAGTCTGTTCAAACACCCACATCACAAACAACACAGAGCACATAACACCAAGACAATACAAAAACATGGTCCCCCATCCTATCGGCGGGGCAGTTTGTTTAATGCCGCGATGGCTGAGGGGACAAAACTCCTACTAAAACGGACCTTTTTCCCACGGCAAGGTTCTGTATCTTTGTCCAGATGGCATGAGGTTAAAAAAGCGATACAGAGGATGATCAGTGTCATTTGATATTGAAAGTGCTAACCGTGTAATGGCCTTATTGTTCATATCAGAAAGTGTGGGTGTAGTAGGGAGTCCGATGATCTTGGAAGCAATACGGGTAATACTGAAAAGGCATGGACAGTATGGTGTAGAAACATGCGGAACAGTACATCATTTGGTCACATAGAAACTAACATGAATTTCATGAAACGCACCAGAGATTTATCAAACCTCAAGCAAACCGTTGCACAAAAAAAAACAATTATGGAGAATCATTAAGGACCCAAACAATTAACCTTTAGGAGTGTCTGGCTAATTAGAGTAAACGAGAGTCTCAGTCTGCCCGCTTCAGACCTTGTTAATTCCTGAGATTTCAAAGATCAAAGTATGAGCTTACACCATTAAACTTTATCCAGGGGGAGGTTTACCAGTATAGAATCATTAAACTTTATCCAGGGGGAGGTTTACCAGTATAGAATCCAATGGTTTCAATTTAACAGTATTAGACAAGAGGTTAACAATGTTCAGTATGTTCTAATTAGGTTGCCCACAACGAGGTATAACGAGAAAACAGTCATTAAAAAACACACGTCCAACACAAGTAAAATGCACTGTTTAATTAAAGCTGCAATCCGTAACTTATTTGATGGAATAAAAGGTTATTTTAACCAATCTGTATGGTAAGAGTGCTGTATGTTAATACGATATACAGTAACTAGCTCTGCAGAGGTCTCTCTACTCTTGCATTGAGGCATTTAGACCATACTGCACGAAGCTCATGAGTGCAATATCGCCCCTGGCCAAGCAAAGATTCCACCTTGAGGTAGAAATGTAGTCTCCCATGTGGGGAGGCCCAAGTTTGAATCCCCATGGGTAGGATATCCGACTGCAGCTTTAACTCCAAGTACTGCACACTTGTGGTCATAACTCTTGTCAAGGCGTGGAACTCTAAATGGGTATAGCAAGAGACGAGTGTGAAGATGGTTGCACGCTGGTGCATTTTTTCACTGCGTTTTGCGGATCCGAAAGTAGTAGGCTATCACTAGCCTACTACTCAGCCTGTCACCAACACCCCACTAGACAGCTGCGGAAAATGGATAAAATCAACCCCAGTCCGAAAAAACTTTATACGGACGAAATATTCGGCGGCAGTGCATGTGCAAACGTGATTGACATAAACTTATCTGAAATTCGCTCCGATATTCGGCCCGAAAAAAGAAAACAAACGCACCAGTGTACAAACACCTTGAGTAATGGATTGGGGCCACGGATAAGCTGCAACCTTTGGAGGGACGCACAGTGCCGGTCAGCAAGAAAATCCCATTGAGGAAACCAGAAAGATGCTGGCTATATAAGTTCCTCCTTCCTGCCACAAAAGCACAACATCCTTGGACCACTCAGTCCATAGTGGCATGCAGGTCTCTCCCTCACATCATGAAAACAGACAACTCATGAAGAGACAACTGTATAGCTCCGAGCTTTACATCCAGGGGAGAGATGTGAAAGACAGACAGCGAGTGAAAGAGAGCGATTGAAGAGATGGACGGGTGATGTCGAAGAAGGGCCAGGGGGGGATGAAAGCATAGCAGGGAGGCGAGGTGGGGCGGAGGGTCGGGAGGACGTCGAGTGGGTCAGGCAGGGGTTCGACCGGGGTCCACAGTTTACCAATGGGGAGTGATTCGAGGAATGGGGCCAGGTCATAAATTTCCTGGGCAGAGGACAGGTTGGCCCTGCAGTGAATTCTCCCAGCAGGTAGGCCCGCGCAGCCTCCAGACATCCAGCCATGTTAAAAGCATTGTGATCCTAGCGGGAGACCCATCATTCCCAGACTAAATAATGCAGACTGAGAGGAGAGGGAAAGGGAGCAGGGGGGGAAACAGAAGAAGAAGAAGAAGAAAGAGAAGGCATTTTGATGATCTTTGTATGATCCGAGCAGAACCGAACCAAAAAAAGGAAATCACAAACATTACCAGGAAGAGAATAATTGAATCATCAAAAACATACTAATGCCATTAGATTGTAAAAATATATATTATGTTGTTGGTGTGTCGTTTTCTTTTTTTGTTTCTTTTTTTTTAAATAATAAATCTACCATTCGTAAGTTGCAAATACCTCTTTCCGTTGGGAGAGGACAAGGCTCTCCCAACGGAAAGAGGTAATTGCAACTGTAACACCTGGGATTTGAACCCTCCATGGCATCCCGCACAGGAAACCAAACATCTACCGTGCAGTCAAGAGGGAAACCTCCCTCCGCCTGGAAAGATGTCAGCCTGCAGGTCATCTTGTATCATGTAAGCTACTTCCAGTGGTAGAAAAAGTATTCACATTTTTGAGCGGTGCCTACAGTACAGTACAGTACAGTACAGTACAGTACAGTACAGTACAGTACAGTACAGTACAGTACAGTACAGTACAGTACAGTACAGTAGGGGTTCGTCACCCCCAGCCCCCACTTGCTTACTTACACCTCCAACCACTGCAAATATGTACTAATTTACATTAACATACTCTACCTACTAGATATATATATCTTATCAATGCACCAATAAATGCACCAAGTCTCTGTGTGTCTGTAATCCATGTAACTCGAGAACCGTTTGCCCCACAGACTTCAATTTCACACATTATGCGTTCCACACCACCACAGGGAGGGCAGTGCCCGGTGTCGAGTCCGTCGGATCGCCGGTTGTCCAGAACCAGCACAAAAGCCTCTGCCCGGGTTCCGGACACAGGGCCCAAATCCAGATCACCCCTAGATATCCATATATGGAGCTGTCCTGTTCTGACATCACAATGATGATACAAAATATAAAAATCACTCCTAGATAAATCTCCTGGGCTGAAGACAGGTTGGCCCTGCACTGAATACTCTCAGCAGGCATAGGCCCGCGCGGCCTCCAGACGGCCAGCCATATTGCGGCGATAGCCAAAAATAGGACTGAAATAAAGTCCAGTAACAGTAGGTGTGGGAGATACATATTTCTTCCAAGCTCATTATCCTGCATTGTGAGAGCAATGATTTAGGTCCCCTTAATGCAAACCACCCAGCCCTGCTCTGGCTTAAATAAGACATTCTCCATTTTTAGACATCCACTGGCCTGTGTTTGATAAATCATTTTTACGAGCATGGCAGGTGGTAGCGTTTCATCACTAACTCTCGCGCTCTCTCTCGCACTCTCGCACTCTCTCTCTCTCTCTCTCTCTCTCTCTCTCTCTCTCTCTCTCTGTGTGAGGGACACGGGGGAGAACATGTGAGGGTACCTACCCTATGGGACATGGGGGAGAACATGTGAGGGTACCTACCCTAGGGGACACGGGGGAAAACATGTGGGGGTACCTACCCTAGGAGACACGGGGGAAAACATGCAAACTCCACACAGAAAGGCCCTTTCGCCAACCCCACCTATAGGGTATGCGCACTGATGATGCGGAAGAGAGAACACGCCCACAGCACCCACAGGCTCCCCAGCGGGAATCGAACCCAGGACCTTCTAGCAGTGAGGCGACAGCGCTGCATGCAGACTGCGCCACCGTGTCCCCAAAATATAATTTCTAGGAACGCAAACAAGAAGAAGCCTTTTTGGAATAATGGTACGACTAACGAAGACCGACGCTCACTCTCAGGGGTCATTGCCATCCCGGCCTGTGGTGGACATTTATGACAACATTTAAATTTTGTCCGAATAATATAATAATATTATAAATATAATAATATATAACTGTTGTTTTTGGCAGCAAATTTCTATTTTAGTTTTAGTCATAGTCTCTTACTTTTAGTCACATTTTAGTCACCTGGAATGTCTTAAGTGTTAGTCTAGTTTTTGTCGACTAAATATCATAGTCTACAGTTGATTTAGTCGATGTTTTGGCGGGCCTTGATGCCGTCGTACGCTCGTAATGACTGTTTTTACACTTTTTTTTTAACTCTGTGCCGCGCTATGAGCTTGTAGTTCTGCTATTTTTCAATAGCTAAAGTATAACAATGCTTAAAACACCAAAAGGTTCTGAATGGTTTAAGCACACTTTGATGCCTTTTTCCTCAAGTACATTTTGAATACATCAGTATTTGCATATTGTGGTATTGCTACTTTTACTTATAAGTAAAACGTGTGAGTATACTTCTTCCACCTGATCGCTGTTGTTAGTAAGGAAAATCCAAATAATCAAGGCTCCCGTCAGTCAGAGAGAACCAGACACTCGGCTTGTCATGATTTCCTTCAAACATGCACAGCTCTTGACCCGCGGGTTCAAGGCGCTTCCTCGCGTGACAGAATCTTCAACAAATAGCCTCACAGCATGCAGTCTTGATTTTAACAGAAAAATTTGATTTTAGTTTTAGTCAGAGTCTCTTGAATAGTTTTCATTTAGTTTTAGTAACATTTTAGTCACCTGTTTTAGTGGAATCTACAGTTGATTTAGTCGACTGAAATGCACTTTGGTGGGCCTTGATGCCGTCGCACTTGCTGAAATTGTCAATATATTTAGTCATATAGTTTTAGTCATCATAGCTTAGTTCTCATTTAGTTTTCGTCAGTGAGAAATGTAGTCGACGAAATTGTATTAGTCGACAAAATCAACATTGCTCGACGTGACATAATCTTCAACAAAATAACAGCCTCACAGACACACTGCAACCGTGAAAGAAGTGTTGTGATCATTTTCTTGTGCATCATGCTCAATTTGAAATACTTACACTGTCAGTATTAAATTAAAGCCGTGATGAATGATAATAAAATTGAGTTATCATAAAATCTTGTAATTTGGGCCCCCCCCCTCCCCTCCCCACCCAGGGAGTGGAGACCCAGAGGAATCTCAATCATGTGTTCCTGTCCAGCGGCCAGCTCAGCCGTGGCTGAACTGCTTGGTGAGCTCTTCAAGCCTCGGACAGGAACATTGAAACAAGCCTATACTGTACTTTACATTATACTGTACTTTGCAGCCTCTCTTGAAGTGGGTGCCGTACGTGGCACCTCATGGGGCCGTGATGCAAGTCCAGGGGTGCAGCAGAATCCTTTGACAATATTTGGAATTGATCAATAACAACTGAATTGATTTAACAACTTAGATCCTCTAAACTTTGTGAAATTGACCCTAGTTGCACTGTACTTCTCTCTAGGTCGTCCTCAGACGAGCCTTCCACCCCGTCGCGTCCAGTCATCCCAGTTCTCCATACATCCGGCCAGCTCGTTGGTTCTTTGCTCTCCTGCATCTTTCTTGAGTACATCCACATATGTTAGTATGGGATGTCCTCGTGACCGGTGCCCATGTGTTGGTTCCCACAGCACCAGTTTGCTGGCTGGGAGCTCCTGGTGTCTTTGGAAGTGTCCTGCAAGTCTCATGGCTCCTGGCTGCTATATTTGTCACTCACCCTGAATCTTTTTCAGCCTACAGTACACCAAGTCTCTTCACAAAAAATAGCTTATAATTCAAGCTCATAGCGCATCACGCTGTGAGCTTGTAGATCGGCTATATCTGGTGAATGTTCCACTCAGAATATAGGGATGCTGGTGTTTAAAGGCCAGGTATTAACGATCGGTCCTAATTGGAAGCAGAAGTAGTGTTCATGTCAATGAGAGTGTCTGAATGAAGTATACCCAGATAGAGTCTTCCCTGTTCCCTGTAAACAGAGCATAACCTCAATTATCCAGGAGATAAACTTCATGGTCTCATCTACTGGAACAGTAGCGAGAATGGCCATTAAACAAACCCACGGCAGCTGCTTTTAAAATCACTGTCCCAATATGAAAGACTGCCCTTATGTTGTTTTTGTATCCTCTTTTAAAATAGTTTCGTCCCCCTTTTAGCTATACTACTTTGAATGTGGATGTAACCAGACAACGTATCGGTATAGGCAGAGATGTCTGATCGTCTGGCTACGCGAGACTCTCATCAATTGTGTGAAATATGAACCCAACAACAAATCTAGGCCCATAAGGTGATCAGGTAAATATTGGGATCATGAACATATTGGGATTTATGTACACAAGTAACCATGCTCTATGCATTTGTACCTTTTGTATGCATCAGAATCAGATAGGAATTTCACGTAGCTCAGTGGTTAATAACCTTTTTCGTTCTTGAACTGTTTCGCCATGCCCTCACTCAACATGTGTTTGGCTGACGAACCGAGATGAACAACATTAACGGACGTACAGCATATATAATATAATCAATCTGATGAACGAGTTGCAGCACATGCATACCCTTTTAGAAATGGCCATCATTTGGAAATATGTTGTAATAAGACCCTAATCTTTCCATGATGTACCCCATGCAGGTTGCTCAAGTACACCTGGTTTGGAACCGTGGCTGAATAGGTTCGTTGCACCCCTGCCTTAGCATGGTCCAGTATAGTCTCCATGCAGCTACAGAGGAACGTGGGACTGGATCGATCCACTTCACACAGTGTTGCAGGGAGACGTCGCTAACATGCCAGTGTGTACCGGTGTCTCGGGTTTCAGATCTCTCACCGGCCGACGATTCGGCACAGAGAAGTGCACAGTTTGCGATGGGGGACGAGGGGAGCGGTGACACGGTCCCGAGCCACTGACAAAGGGCTAAGGTTACACGGCATTTGGCCCCCACGTCCAGCCTCTCAACGCCACTATAATGCCTTTCATCTCAGCTAATAGCTCCCACGGGAAAGAACAAGAGGTGCCAGTGAGGCAGGCTAGAAAGGCCGGGTACAGAGCATACCCTAAACCTAAGCTTAAAAAATGATATTGACAACACTTTTATGTAGACAAATAAATAATACAATGAAGAACGAAAAAACATTGCATGGATGCACCTGGGACGTATCCTCAGTGATGTATCCCAAGGTCATCTGGGTTTCGGGTCTCGCAACATCATACCCCTCACTCAGGTGACCCAGGACTTGATCAGGTGATCAAGTCCCAACTTATGTCCGAGTAGCTACCCACGATCAGTCCCATTAGGGAAAGACAGGGCCACACAGTCCGCCGCTCCCGAACTACTCTGCCGGGACTGGGAGGTCTGGCGTGTGGAAGGACTAGGCTCTGTGGGTTGACTCCTGTCCGGGCCCCTCCTACGTCTCACCAGGTCCACTCCTGCTCTCACCAGGTGCAGCCAGGACCTGTGCGTTGCACCAGACTCCCAGCACCAGACACTTCATTCAGGAGCGGCAGATTCTTGGGCCACAATGGTTCCGCAGGCTCCACCAGGGCCAATGGTGGCTTGAATGGCCCTCCTAAAGGCCTTACCGTGGGCTGTTGGGCCTGCTCCTCACGGAAGACACAGGCTGGGGCGCCAACCCATACTGCTCCCAGGTGCCGTCTACATTTCGGCTGTCACCCGTCTCTCCGGTGGTCACCAGTCTATACCCTGGCCTATAGTCTATTCCTATCACTATAAATAGAACTAAGAACGAAAATACAATACAATGAAAATAATACTTCCCTAGAGCTGTCTAAAGGTATGCCGAATAGCCTATCCCTTTTCCAAAAAATGTAATTACATTATGTTTATGAAATAATCATTTTTAATCATTTTGGCAGGTCCACAAATGTTTTGTTTACACCTTCATTAGAATGTGTATAACAGGAAGTTGGCCCGTGTGGCCCACCCTCAGCCCTCCACTTCCTGTGGTGCGCCTGTGTTTTCATTCCCACTATCAACAATGTATACACTTTCTGAATGGCCCTGCTGACAGATTCGGTAGCGCAGCTCAGAATCTGTTCTTGAGAGATTACAAAAGGGACACATTGGGTGAGCTTGGAGATTGGCAACGTTTGTGCCATTTGTATGCTATTTCCGTGTGGCAAAGACGTGAGATGAGAGATGAATCCCTGAGGGGAAATTGAAGCGTTACAACAGCATAATGTGGCACATAAAAAGCTAAAACTACTGGACAAACAGAAGAACACAACAGACACAAGTGGACATAACATAACCACACAAGACCAGGACCACCAAGGACCATATGCCATTTAGGGGAGGCAGTTCTTATGCATTTGCATTGTATAGTCTGATAGCAGTTGGCATGAAAGAGAGTCTGTATCGCTCCATATGCATCCTCAGGGGGAGTGTGAGCCTATGGCTGAAGGTGCTCACCCTATCCTGCAGCACACCATAGAAGGGGTGGGAGGGATTTGCCAGCATACCACTGCATAAAGCAGAACGCTGGCCACAACAGACTGGTAAAACATCACTAGTAGCAACTAGTAGCAACAGGTTAATAATCAAAGCTGTGAAAAGAACGAGAGATGCGGGAGAGACTCACAGGTAAAGGGTTGAACTGCTGGTCCACCAGGTGAGTGTAGCCGTAGTCGAAGAATGAGTGACGCAACACAACATTGATCCCCTGAACGGCAGCCATGCCCAGCGTGTTGAGCCACCTGCAATGTAAAGCAAGATGCACACACACACGCACGTGCACGCGCCCACACACGAACAACCACACACACAGAAACAACAAAATCGATCAAACCTTTTAAACAGCAATTGTTTTTTTCCCCCTCAAAACATATAGTCATTATGCCAATGTCCAGTGTAGTCCCTCCTCCCTGTCACTGCTGAGTGCTGCTGACCATAGTGCTATAAAGGATAGAGACCGAACCGGAGCGCTAGCCCCGCCCCCAAGCTATTCATTTCAGTGGAAGTTGCTCAGTGGCGTTTTGAAGCACCCGGAAGACTGCCGGAAGTATAATTATAACTCAATGGCTCGAGCGAGCGGAAGTTTAGTCCTAGCCTAGCCCCGGACCTCAAATTTGAGGTGGAGTCAAACCCCAGTCTCCACAGTGATGGACAGGAATTTTACCCTTGCAACACACATTTTTTTGTTTGTTTGTTTTCTGAGAAAAAAAAAACATATTAGGCCAACTTAACCAATTTTGGGTGGGAACCCCTTTTGGTGTTTTAAGCATTCTGTTCTAATTTAGCTATTGAAATATAGCAGATCTACAAGCTCATAGCTCATATTTCAGTCCATGCCCCTCTAAAGGCCTATCCATTCCAGTGTTTCGGTGAAGAGCTGACCACCGAAACTATGGTCAGTAAAAACAGAGAGATGTTTTGGGTGAGCCGTGACGTCATGTTGTAGTTTTCGGTGGTCACCACTTCCACCAACTGGAATGGATAGGCCTTTAGAGGGGCATGGACTGAAATTTCTAAAAGGGCTGCACTCTTAACAAAAAATACAGGTGCAGGGCACTGCACTCAACTATAGTGTAATCAAGTCTTTACTGTGGCGTATGGCATGGATTTCTACACAGAGGGCAATTATTTCAACAGAAAATGCTGCACTCAATTTCAGAGTTTCGGAAAAGGCAATTCTCTTAAAGGCTGCCTTCTGGTACGGCATGGAAAGGGGGCATTTTCATTTATTTGACCATAGTAAATGCTGAATTCATAGTGTGGAGAGGCCTTTTGTTTTTACAGACGGGTAAAGAGGCAGCAGGGGCTGAAGCCCCCTTTGATGTCTACATGTGCGCTCACATGCCTATAGCGTCGCGTCAAAAATGACACATTTCCATAACGGGAGAACGTGGTGCATGGAGCCGTATATACTATACTACAGTATAATAAGCAGTATACTTACAGGAACCCGGCAGCGTACGTGTCAGACAGGTTGTTGGTGCCTCCGGCCCATGCAGGCCCCACTCCACCCAGCCACACTTTCTTTCCCGGAGCGTGTGTGTTCACTACCTGGAAGGATGAGGACACAAGCGTCACAGTGACAGACAGGTCAATACGTCACTGTGTCCACCAGGGGTCCTTGAGGCAGTTCCAGGGGGTCCCCAGCCAAATGATAGTTTGGAACCAAATGGGCCCTTCTTGGTCAGTAACTCTGAGAAGGTCCATTTGGTTCCATTTTGTGCACTCTCAGAGTTAAATTAACATTGATTTTACAATATAAATTGGGGTCTCAGAGATAGAAATGCCATTAAATGTGGGGTCCGTAGAATATTGTATGGCAAACTGAGGGTCCTCAGTCCATTACAATGGTTGAGAATCACTGCTAGAGCCGAAAAAATCTTCTCGGTCCGCAGGCATGATAAGTGTCACTTGGGGGTCCAAGTTTGGGAACCACTGCACTACATCTCTGAACCAAATATTATACTTTTACTCCACTACATTTATTTGGGTAGCACTTTATAATAACTATACACTATTAACCGTTAGTTAAGCATTGGTTAATGCTTAATTAATCATGAATTCATCATTAGTAAGCATTAGTGAACACAGTTGTAAGTGTTTGCTATTAAAGTTTAGTTTCTAATTAACTTAGCAGGCTTTGGTTATTGTTACAAAACATACATTAACCAATTCAGCCATATACAGTACATTGGCTATTTGAAAATAACCGCAAGCTTACAAGTAGATCGACTATTTTCAAATACATACATCATTTACAAATCAAAAAAAAGATGGGACACATGTATGTATGTGATGTTTTAACCTCATGACTCCTAGCATACCTGATCTTTTTTCTTTTTTTTACTATTTAGAAAAACATAAACATTGTTCTACTATAGCTGATCTACATTGACACGGCTATTTTAACTATTCAAAAATAGGCAAAAAAAAGGGCAAAGTAGTTTGTCTTACTGTACCACATGCTGTTTAACATTTCCGACTAATAACGTATTCAATATCAATCAATCAAAACATTCAGCAAAAAATATGCAATCATTCGGCGAAAATGCATGGTCTACCAGTATCGGTATATTCACTATGTACAGTATAAGTACATCAGCGTTTAAGTGGTTAACGGGGAAAACAAAATATTGAGAATCTGAAATTAGCTTTGGGAAAAGCACATCACTGTGCTGCCTGTTCCAACTGGCTCAGCACCAGTAAAAACAGGACATCTCACTCCTTCTAAATTACTTTGAGGGCAATTAGAAGAATCCATTATCTAGGAGTAACGCTGCTAAGTTCTCCCGTCCAGGCTTTTCACTGCTTTGAAACCTGATGCCGGCAGTATCTCAGACACTTTATTATCGATAAAGCAAATGCTAAACAGATGCACTGATTCAGAGATGCGTGCGGCTGTACAATGTCACACATGCTTTCAGCCGATCAGCAAAGTGTCTGAGACCTATGGACATAATTCTGTTTTGCGTTTTGGAGTTTAAAGCCTCCTCCGCTGAGAATGCTCACTCCTGTTGTCCTGCGGCATGAGAGAACTTTGGCACCGGCCCTTGGCTTCAGCTTAGCGAGTCTGCTGCAGCAGCAAGCGTTGGTAATATTACCTCATTGTGAACACAACCCACACACCCTGAAACACTTGTGCAGCACACATGTGTCAGTGTACGCTCGCAAGACACAGGGATGTAAGCTGATATACAGCCTGGCAAGACCTGGTCAAAGGGAAACTAAACGTAAGTCTCTCGAATGAAAATAAGCCCACTCGCTGTCGCCTCTCTTAACTCAACTCAACTTAGTTTATGTAGCCCTTAATCACTGTTACAGGGATTCATATAGACTCACATTTGACAAAGAAAACAAACCATGCACCTTGTCACCCAGCCCCCGCCCCCCAACCCACCCACCCCACCCGATAAAAAATCCTTGACGGGAAAATGAAAAGAAACCTCTGGAAGGATTCTTTTTTAAAGCGGGGACCCAACGGCCCTTCCAGGGTGGACGGGGTTGGATTAAGTATCCAAATACACAACACAATAACAAATCATACACTAATAGCATTCAATGCTCTCATGTGGATTGCTTCGTCATCATAACCGAGTCATCAACCTAATGTTTAACCCTCTGAACCCTAGCGTCCCGATCCTGGCCATGTCATCGTGACAGAAGAACATTCAGCGAAAATAGAGGAACATTCTGCATTGCTGAAGATAGTAAAAAAAGAATGTGCCTGAGGGAGCTTTGAAATAGTGGCACAGGCGTTCGATCACACTTGGTATGCAAAATTGAGGAGTGCGCAACACTCTTGAAAACAGTATTGCATTGCGGGTTTGAGCTGCCAGGCCCTTTTTGATGTTTTAAAATTATATTATTTTCAGGGGCATGTCATGTGGTCAAGTGTGGGTCATGACCAAAAGAATAAGGTTGCGAATACAAGCGGCCGAAATGAGTCTTCTTCGACGGGTGGCTGGCATCTCCCTTAGAGATAGGGTCGCCTGGAAAGGAGCCAGCTTAGGTGGTTCGGACATCTGGTTAGGATGACTCTCGGGCGTCTCCCTAGGGAGGTCCTCGATGCAGACCAAGGCGCAGTTACATCGACTCACTGGCCTTGGAACGTCTCGGGATCCCCCAGGAGGAAGTCACTAATGTAGCTCTGGAGAGGGAAGTCTGGAGCTCTCTGGTGGAGCTGTTGTCCCTGTGACCCGACTACGGATAATCAGTTAAAGATGGATGGATGGATGGATGGATGGATGGATAGATGGATGGATGGATGGATGGATGGATGGATGGATGGATGGATGGATGGATGGATGGATGGATGGATGGATGGATGGATGGATGGATGTCATGTAGTCTACGTGAACAGCCTTTGTGATCCACTGGTAGATCGCGATCTACCTACTGGGGCACCCCTGAAGGCTTGATAATGTAAGCCGACCTTAACTCTTACCTTGATGACTTTACCAATCTGTTCCGTCAGCGTGTCCAACAGCCGCGTTTTCAAGAAGTCCTCCACCCGGTTGACTCTGCCATCCATGTAATAACTGTAAGGGCAAAAAGACAGACAGAGGATTGTCCATGTATTGCCTGCACTCACTGCGTGCGATTACTATTGCTTCATTTGCACTTGAAAATGGCTGATCTACAGTACTCTCTACAGTAAGCTCTCAACAAGCTCACAATGCGTAATAGTCATCTCATTATAACTGCAACAAATTATGACCAATATATCAGAGCACAAATCATGTGTATAATGCAATGTATGAGTATAATTTTCTGTCAAAATGCGGGCACGCAGAACACAAAAGCTGAAACTACACAGATGGCACAGAGATTGAGACATCAAACCACAGACGTTTGTGTTTGTGTGTGTGTGTGTGTGTGTGTGTGTGTGTGTGTGTGTGTGTGTGTGTGTGTGTGTGTGTGTGTGTGTGTGTGTGTGTGTGTGTGTGTGTGTGTGTGTGCGTGCGTGCGTGTGTCGGCGTGTGTTCATATCCCTAGCTTTGTGTTTGTATGTAGCTGCATGTATGCAAGAGCCAAGAGAAATAGTCAAGAGATTGAGTGCTATGGTGAGAAGACATTATTGGGAACTTGTGGCCCGTCGGTCCAGAAGAGCATTTCTATGGTGCAGAGAGGAAGCTTCTCCAAAACAACATCTCAAGGAAACCAGACAGGCGATGGCCAGCTTCCACCTCAACAACAGCAAAAGCTGCAAACACACACACACACACACACACACACACACACACACACACACACACACACACACACACACACACACACACACACACACACACACACACACACACACACACACACACACACACACACACACACACACACACACACACAGCAGATAATCATGGCTAAAACTACAAGACATTCTACAGCTGGTGTATGTGTGAGGCTACTTTGAAGCTATAGCTATTTCCAGAGGACATTGTGGAACTGGAACTGGAACTACAATAAAAAATACAAAGCTGCATTTGCATTTGCGGGATTTAGTTCTCAAAGTAACAATAGACTGAACTAGAAAGGGGTGCTCCGTGGAGCGCATATCTGGAGGCCGGGTGGTCTAACCACGGAGCCTGTGTATGATATGGGTTACAGCCGTCGGGACTTGAGGAAGCAGTGAGGGGAAATTGCGCTTCTGACATACAGCTCAACTTCTCGCATTTGTGCCGCCCCCTATCGGCAGAAGTGAAAGCGCTTTTGGAGGTTGTTCCGCTCCCACGAAATTACTATGCCAAATACAGCAAAACTGTTGGAATAGCACTCATTGTCACATCATCCCTGAGATCACGTGTAATTTGGTTGCCAAACTCATTTCTCTGTAACAAACTGTGACATTTGTAGCATTTGTGGTGTCCCCTAGGGGCCTAAGGGAAATGAGTGTTTCCGCTGCCTTGTCTAGAGGCCACTCAATACGTGATTCAATGTAGGGTCGATCGGGCAATGCATCACGTTTTTGGCATTCTTTGTAAAATTGGCCCCTCCCGCAACATTTTAAAGCCAATTATATCCAATTGGAATGGGACATAAAATGTCAGTACGTTCATCACATGACTCCAGAGACTAGTCTATACGTGGAGCGATTTGTGCGAGTTCTGAACAAAATCTGGAGCAGTAGTAGCAAAAAATGCAAAATGGTGTTTGTACAACTCATGGTTCAAGTGTTAATAGGCAAAACATAAAGTGGCATGAGGCTACACACACACACGCACTCCACCTCCCGGTCAGCCCTGGATTTTGCTGCAGCCGAATACGGTGCCTCAGGCTGGTGTAGAAGCCCACATGACAAAAAGGCTGATGCTGCCTTTAACAGGTTCCGTCCACCCGACGTGTCCACACGTCATAGGGAATCCAATCGAAGGATGCATAGGCAGCTTAGCTCTTCAGTCATCTTAGTGTCCCGTTCACTAGCCTGTTAGCGCGGCAGAAAGAATGCCTCATATCTACTAATCCAGGGCGCTCTCCGTGGTTTTGATCTGATGGATATACTAAGTGCTTCATTTCTGCTCCTCATCCGCCTCTCGTTCAAAATATGAACACTTTTTGGATCATTTAGCGATACAATGGAAACTAGCAAGGTAAGCGAGCAAAATATTTCCCCAATTTGTTGGGGGGGGGGGGGGGGGGGGGGGGGGGTTCAGAGTAAAAGCGGCCATGTCTTTCCAGCACCCCAGAGCTGCTATTTTGAAGGAATCCCGGCGCTGATTGTGTTAACAACGCTCTCCTGTATATTGCCCCGGTCTGGCTCCAACAAGAGGCTGCTATCCTCGCCCTGGCAAGGTAAGCCCAGAGACGTGACTGGCATATCCTGCATGGCACCACTACGTCAGCATTGCCTCCAAACAGACTCAAGTACGTCACAACCAACTATTTTGGTTGTGGTTTGGCACCACCAGGTGACCTGAGCTCACTGGACGAGTGCAATGTTCATGACAGAAACCTGTGCCCTGTTAGCCTGGAAACCAGACACATCTGCCACAGAGTTGTGGGTGACCAATCAGCCCACTAGTCAAAGTGAGACTTTTTTTTTATGTGACGTTGGAATCTGTTTGTACCCGCCCCTTGGAAATAAATCTTCCACACTAAAGTTCGAGACCAAAATCTGCACAGTGATATTAATATAGGCCATCGGAGGCTGGCCTCTTTGATGTGGGTGTGGCTGCACGACCATTGAGCTGGACGTCTGATGGATTTGTTTTTAAGTCCGCTTCAGACGCGCCTCCTCAGGAGACTTGGCTCAGATATGGAGGTATGAACCCATTTGACTTGGCGTTAAGGAACCCGTTGCGACCACATGCCCTTGCTGACGTCGACCCCAGGCAGGGTTCGAACCCACAACCTTCCACATGAAAGGCATATGCTCTAACCACTACACTAGGGCGGCCCATTATGAGCTGGACATCTGATACACGAAAACAAATATAAATTGTGAAAAGAATAACAACACAAAGTTAATAAAAAAGACACACAACATGCTTGTATGCCTCTATCAACTAGTTGCAGTTTACATCTGTGTCTTTGCAGCATCCATATGGCGAAGACGTTGATGGAATGTATTAATGAACATGTTGAGATCACAGTGTATAATTAATCATCTCATGTATGCAGATGATCTGGTTATACTTAGCCCATATACTGCAGGGTTACAACAATTATTGAAAATATGCTCACAGTATGGCAAAGAGCATGATATTACTTATAATGCCAGGAAAACCACCTTTCCAGCATTCTGTCTCTCAGATCAGATGCCACTCTAGCTGTGTCCAAGGAATTAAAATACCTTGGACATATCCTCTCTGAGGATCTCAGGGATGACAGTGACATCCAGCGACAGTGTCGCAAAATATATGCTCAGGCCAATATGCTTTTAAGAAAATGTGCTCAGTAGATGTAAAATGTGCACTGTTCAGATCTTATGTCACCCCTGTGTATACAGCCCATCTATGGTCCTTGTACAGAGTAAAAAAGCATACAACGGCTCAGAGTGGCATATAACGATGCCATGAGGTTACTTCTACGTGTTCCTAGGTGGCACAGTGCCAGTCAGTTGTTTACCTCTGTTGGTGTGCCCACATCTGATGCTTTGTTAAGACAACTGATGTATACCTTTATGCAACGCCTGGAGGTGTCTAGTATCATAGTGGCACTAACGAACCCTATGAAGAGCTGTTACCTGGAGGTGTCTAGTATCATAGTGGCACTAACCAACCCTATGAAGAGCTGTTACCTGGAGATGTCTAGTATCATAGTGGCACTAACCAACCCTATGAAGAGCTGTTACCTGGAGGTGTCTAGTATCATAGTGGCACTAACCAACCCTATGAAGAGCTGTTACCTGGAGGTGTCTAGTATCATAGTGGCACTAACCAACCCTATGAAGAGCTGTTACCTGGAGGTGTCTAGTATCATAGTGCCACTAACGAACCCTATGAAGAGCTGTTACCTGGAGATGTCTAGTATCATAGTGGCACTAACGAACCCTATGCAGAGCTGTTACCTGGAGGTGTCTAGTATCATAGTGGCACTAACCAACCCTATGAAGAGCTGTTACCTGGAGATGTCTAGTATCATAGTGGCACTAACGAACCCTATGCAGAGCTGTTACCTGGAGGTGTCTAGTATCATAGTGGCACTAACGAACCCTATGAAGAGCTGTTACCTGGAGGTGTCTAGTATCATAGTGGCACTAACGAACCCTATGAAGAGCTGTTACCTGGAGGTGTCTAGTATCATAGTGGCACTAACGAACCCTATGAGGAGCTGTTACCTGGAGGTGTCTAGTATCATAGTGGCACTAACGAACCCTATGAAGAGCTGTTACCTGGAGGTGTCTAGTATCATAGTGGCACTAACGAACCCTATGAAGAGCTATTACCTGGAGGTGTCTAGTATCATAGGGGCACTAACGAACCCTATGAAGAGCTGTTACCTGGAGGTGTCTAGTATCATAGTGGCACTAACAAACCCTATGAAGAGCTGTTACCTGGAGGTGTCTAGTATCATAGTGGCACTAACGAACCCTATGAAGAGCTGTTACCTGGAGGTGTCTAGTATCATAGTGGCACTAACGAACCCTATGAAGAGCTGTTACCGGGTCACGTCCAGGCTGCGCAAGCACTGGCTCAGCAGCCTGCTGCTGATTAGGTAGGTCAGTACTTTTATATGCACTACTGTACTTTGTTTTGTATTAATTGCTCGCTTTTATCCTTTTCCCATGTTGTTTGTCTTTTTGTTTTTTGTACGTTGATCTTATGTGATATGGACTACTGACTGAAATAAAGATTAACTAGAAATACCTGTGTTGAATGAAACTGTACTGTACTGTACTGTACTGTACTGTACTGTACTGTACTGTACTGTACTGTACTGTACTGTACTGTACTGTACTGTACTGTACTGTACTGTACTGTACTGATCCTACTATGGTTCTGAAACATGGATAATGAAGAGGGAACTTGATGCAAGTACAGAACCTGTCCTAGAAACACCTTCCAGAGATACATGGTGACAACATATCACCCATTTTTACTACGGTCACCCATGAGGCGTGCTGTTTTTGCTGGACACTGCTAGAGAGATAACACCCAGATCATCTCTGACTTACTCTTCTGGAGACTCCCTGTCCAACTACAGGAGGAACTATAGGCCATTTACTTATCTAGATGCTATTGCCAGAGTCGATGGACTCCAAGAGGAAGATCTGGCCAAAGCAATGGGAGATAAACCAGAGTGCAGTGCACGATTGTCTTTCATCTCGACTGCGGTCGACAGATGATGATGAGAAATACCACATTGTGGATGTACAGTACACCTCTGGATGTACAGTACACCTCTGGATGTACAGTACACCTCTGGATGTACAGTACACCTCTGCCAGCCAGTTGTCGATATAATATGTAGTGAAGACTACATACGGTTACATGCTACAGTTGATCCATGAGTCCAGGTGGACATTTGTGCCAAATTTCATGAACTCCCCTCAAGGTGTTCCTGATAGATATGATGGGAATGATGGTCATACGGACGGAGGGGTGGAGGGATGGACAGCCCTAAGACATGGCTGTCTGCCGGTGGAGGTAAAACATTTGATTAAGGGGAAGGAACTGACATGTATATGAAAGCATGCAATGTCTACATTATCTCCAATGTCATTAAAACATTAGAGAACTTAACCGAATAATTTAGTCCATGTTGGCTAAGCAGATAAGCTTGACAACAACAAATAGCCCATCCCAAGCAAATAGATTTTCATACCATACTGGAATTCTTGGAATCCAGTGGTTTTTTCCTCGAGAACACAACAAATCACGGTACAGTTTGGGGGAAATGCATGGCTGAGCTATCACGTACTGTATACAGTGAGGGGTAGTCAATGGGCTACACATGCCAGACCACCGGTATGGCCTTTTAATGGTGTGTAGGTAGAGTGAGTTATGGCAATCTGGGTGCAGCACTGCCGAATATTTCATGACATTACTGGAAGAAGTCATCGACACAGAGATGACTACTGTAGCTTTTTCCCCCTGTCATCCAGGGAGCTCACATTAATCCTCACTACAGAAACACTGAGCAATATCAAAGAGGTGCATTGACAGCTCAAAAAAAATCGCTTCAGTGCAGAGGATATCCAGACCCCGAGGTAATATATTCCATTTGACATGTGGATGAATCACACAACCAAGATATGTTGGACTGGAACTCAGTTGGGAATTTTGGCTGAGTTACAAAAAGCACTCAATACAGTTAACAACAGCAAGTTGAGGTTTCTTTCTGGTAATCCGAAGGTCACCGGTTCACCCCCCCGGTCCGCCCAGTATACGTGTCAAAGTGTCCCTGGGCAAGACAGTAAACCCCTAACTGCTCCCTGGGCGCCGAATAGTGGTGTAAAAAATCGATTCATGCAATGCATCGCGATTCGGCCGTGCAGCAGCATTGCACAGCAATGTGACATACTCGATAATCGAAGCCTAAATATAATTATATATAATGAATGATAATATAACACTGTATATAATGTGTCTAATATAATCCTAAATAAAATATGTTGTTCAGTATATCTGGCTGCTTGTATCGACTGATGAAAAGTGTGCCATGTTGCGCAGTAAAATAGAAAAGTGTGATGCATCGTAGAATCAAATCGTTACCTGGTGAATCGTAATCGAATTGAATTGTGCGGGCAGTGCCAATGCACACCTCTAGCGCCGGAGAAATGGCACTTCCTCACTGCATATAGGCATAGTTTTACTGGGGTTAGGGTTAAGGTTAGGTATAGTTTTACTGAGGTTATGTTTAGGTTTAGGCATAGTTTTACTGAGGTTAGGGTTATAGGCATAGTTGCAAAAAACGAGAACTGTCAATCACAGCGACTACTGGCCAATCACAGCGGGGTTTGCCTATAGAGCTGCGGTGGGATCCATAATAACGCGTGACTGACAAATACACCCAATAAACTAAAAGTGATTAAACTAAAAACTAATTGTTTTCTTTTACTTTTTTTTTCTTTTTCTTTGCGGTTAGATATAAGTTGAGTATACAGCATAATGGAAGAGAGCGAGGGAAATGAGCATACAGAGATGTCTTAAATCATCCTATCAGTAACACTGCTGTGTGAAACTGGAGGGTGTGTCCTTAAGCCATAAGCCAAAATGTGAAACTGAAATATTTCAACTATCAACACAGCATCACAGATGCTTCACACAATGTTTTTATAGCACATCTACAGTATCACTTTTCCTGTCACTAATAGAGACAGAGAGACGTACATTCTGGCAGACAATCTGACCCCAAAATGTAAATCAGATTTGGTTGAGTTAGAAACTCTTTGCAAAGCACTTCCATGTTTACTTTTCGCTCCAATGCATTTGCCCATACCCCTACTACTACTACCCCTTAACCCATTAAGATCCGGGGGCCCATTCTACAAGTAGTGCCTTCTAAATCAGTAGTTCTGAAATGTTTTTTGTCCCAGTCCAGCAGGGCTGGACTGGGACAAAAAGATTCGGCCCGGTCATTTTCACGTGAATTTGGCCCAGACCGGCCCACCACAACCAGCACGCAGATATCAGAAACTCTTTTTTTTGGCCCCCTACGGTCGCGGCCCACCGGGAATATGCCCGGTACGACCTGTGGCCAGTCCAGCCCTGGTGCCAAGGACCCCCAAATTGATCTAATGTGTGTTAAAAAAAAATCAGACCCGTCTGAAGTGAGTGGTGCAACAGTGGCACTCCGTGCTCGGACACAGGGACACACACACACACATGTAACTATAGGCGTGGTTGCACCACTAAAAAATGCTGAACTATGAAAAAATAAATAAAAATACAATTAAAATGTTCAAGATCTTTCATCTCAAGATGTTCAAAAATAGCAGATGTACAAGCTCACAGCACGTCACTTCGTGGCACGCTGCAAGCTTGTAATTCTGCTATTTTTGATGCTGTCCCTATTTTAATGGATTATCACTGTCAGCACATTTAGCCCAGGCAGCATGTCATCGCCACCAATAAAGTTGGCAGTCGTAGGCGCAGTTTTCCCCGCCAACAGAAATCATCACCCGTGTGGCCGTCTCAGATACGTTCAAATTCAATGACGAGGTGAGGTGAGATCATTATTGGGTGAAATGTGCATGAACACTTTTTATGAAGCCTGAGTCTATAGTGCATTATAATCTGCTTACAATAATGTACAGTATGGGCCTACGTATAGGCTAGCTATGGCCAATCATATACAGTACAGTAAGGTAAACCCTTTACTTGCACAGTTTGTGATAAAAGCTTTGCTCAAACATTGGGAAACACTCAAACTACACGGTTGGAACTACTATGCACAAAAACAAATCTCACCCATCCTCGGTAAACAGGAGCAGTGGGCGCTAAAGGGAGAAACTAGGGGTTAAAGGACAAATCCTGAATAGCCCCTTTCTTACCGTTACCGAATGCTGGTGATAATATATCCATGAACCATAATATGGTCCCTCAGTCCCTATACGCTCATTCTGTAGCTCCGAGATGAGGTCCCACTGTCTTAGCCTTCCACTGCGTTTCAGTACCGGCGCATGATTTCCACTTAGTCGAGGGGCCACAGGCCCAAAAGCTCAAAGAATAGAGTTTTTTTTTTTAATATATATTTTTTATCCCACGATTTTGTAACCCATTTTTCACCCCTGTGTCAATTATCTAATGTGATCCTGGGCTCTACACACCCTCCGCCAACCTAGTCCCCATATATGGGGGACATGGGGAGAGCAACGGACTTGATTTCATGCTTCCTTCATGCCTGAGTGTCCAAGTTGCTCCTTTACACCTGACAGGGGGGAGTTTCCCTGGTTGGACGTAGCGCGTGGAAGGAACACGTTATTCCAACCAGTTCCTTTCCCCTCCATCAGGCTGGCCAGGGGGAGGCAGTTTAGAGACCAGGATTACTGCATGTTTTTTGTGAGGGTACCTACCCTAGGTGACACGGGGAGAACATGCAAACTCCACACAGAAAGGCCCTTTCGCCAACCCCGCCTTGGGTATGGGCACTGATGACGCGGAGGAGGAAACACGCCGCCAGCACCCACAGCGTCCCGAGCGGGAATCGAACCCAGGACCTTCTAGCTGTGAGGCGACAGCACTACCAACTGTGCCACCATGCAAGAATAGAGTTAAAGAATAGAGTTTAAACTGTGATGTCATGCCGTACTTTTTGTGTTTTTAAGTGGTGCAACCACAGGAGCTATGTGTGTCTGTCCCTGGGTCCCTGGCTGGGTCTGTCCAAGCACGAAAATAGCGTTTGTTTTCATAACCAATTGTCACTGTTGCGCAGCTTAACACGCGCACACGCACGCACGCACGCACACGCACACACACATACACGCACACAGTATATATGATGATTTTGGGTGTGACAGTACAGTACAGTGACAGTACAGTACAGTAGAGGGACCCCCTGGGGACCCTCTAACCATGGGGACCTCTCTAACCATGTCCTCTGGCAGGGCAGGCTCTCTAACCACTCACTCCATGTTCTTTAATGTACGGAAATGTAATACATAGGCCTAGTTCATTTTGATACCAAAGTATGGATAATAAGCAGGGATGTGCACACATAGACATCAAAGGGGGCTTCAGCCCCTGCCCTTTTACCCGTCTGTAAACCAACTGCCCTCTCCAGACCATTTACAGTACTACATGGTGAAAGAAATGCATATGCCACTCCTTTCCATGCCATACCGGAAAGGCAGCATTAAGGAGAATTGCCTTTTTTCCGAAGTCTCCTGAACTTGGAACGCGGAATTTTGCGTTGAACACATTTGTTTCGAAATCCATGTCGTACACCGCATCTCCAGTAGATGAAGAGTGCTGGGTTGCGAAAAAAGCTCTCAACGTGTCGCAGCACGATCTGCTATTTTCACAGTTTTTGTCCAAAAGTGCCCTCTTATGGGATTTCAGCCCCTGCCTCTCTAAAACTCTCTGCACGTCCCTGTTAATAATAAGTACATGGTTAATATCACATGACTTTTATAAGTCATATTCTGTTAGGTGACTTTCTCTTTTACCAGAGTCGTATTCTAAGTAAGATAACTTTACTTCTAGTATGGCTTTCAGATATACATTTTGTCAGAAATTCAGCACCAGATCAATATATAAACACCGCATGCACCACTGAATAAGATCAATACACAAAAGATTCTGTTCTTTAACTATAGAACCACATGGGTTCTCAAAGTGGGGTCCGGGGACCCCCAGGGTTCCCAGGAGGCCCCCAGCAAAATTAGTTAATATAACATTAAAAAAAAATCACACCCGTGTGAACTGAGTGGTGTAAGGTAGCCTGTCTGACGTAATGAAATCATGTCTGACGTAATGAAATCACACCCGGGTGAACAGGGTGAACATAGCAACCATGCTCATTTTTTCTGCACTAACAAAGCCAGGTAATGAAATCACACCCGGGTGAACAGGGTGAACATAGCAACCATGCTCATTTTTTCTGCACTAACAACGCCAGTTGTAGGAGTGGTTTACACCACTCAATAACCACTTTATCCATTTATATGTTGGCTATTCAAACAATAGCAGATCTACAAGCTCACAGCGCAGCACTTTCTTGTACAGTAGCCTACATGTGCAATTTTGGAAGTTTTTGAAAAATATCTCAAATGTTTTTCTTTTCTTTTTTTTACAAAAATCTTCTCTTCTGTCTGTCAAAGTGGGACAGTCAGTGTACGTTCCACAGTCAGTTTGCCTTCTGCAGACATTCTCCACAGACGTTTAGTACTGAACCCCCCCCGCCCGATATGTGGCCATACTGTATATATACTGATAACATCAGGGGTCTCCATATATGGGCATGAAGGGGACGAGGACAGACAGATATAGAGATCTCCGTATACGGGCATAAGAGGGACACAGACAGACAGAGAGACAGAGATCTACAGTATATGGGCTCAATATTACTACTAACAGGTATAATGGATATTACATGGTGGGCCATACATTCCCTATAGACATCGTTCCCAACTTTCATCGGCCCGTTGGGCACCGGCCTAGTATATAACACATATCACACATAATGTGAAACAGATTCAGAGTTGACTTCCTTGGCTTACAGGCAAATACATTTGACCCTGATCGGTCAAAGGGGTTTTGCGAGATTAGCCACGGTCAGACGCGCAGGCAGGCAGGCAGGCAGGCAGGCAGGCAGGCAGGCAGGCAGGCAGACAGACAGACAGACAGACAGACAGACAGACAGACAGGACCCACTTCAAGACAGCTCACCCTCGAGTAGCTCCCACTTTATTTTTTTTAATATAAATCCCTTTCGGTGATCAAGCAAATCCAGAGTTTCTGTCAATGGACAGGAGATGATGAAGAGAGAATTGCGGAGAGGGATGACATCAAAGTAAAATGAAGAGAGGGAAGGAGGGGGGGGGGGGGGGGGAGAGGGAGGGAAAGCACATGCATGGAAAGGTCCGGAGACGACCGACCATCTGGTGTAGCGGGGGGGGGGGGAGGGGGGTTTGCGGGAGGGAAGGGGGAGGGAGGGTGGAGAAGAGGTGGGGGATGTCTTGTCATGATCCGGACCATCAGGTTATTATCAGAAGGTCTATATTACGGGGGGGGGGGGGTTGGGGGGGGGGGGGGGGTTATGAAGGATATGTTGCTCCTCTGGGGAAATCCGACATGGAAAATTTACAGTCTTACCGAGACGTGGACACAAATTTCAGCTGTAAATAACCACCAGCACCCAAATTCCCACACGGGCCCCGCGCGCACTTCACGCACACACCGAAGCCCCGATTCATACTTGGGTCCGGAGTCATATGGCCGACATAATTATATTATTATTGCAACGTGCCACAGGTGTGACACGTATATATTCTTGGTGTGTGTCGCCAGCATCGTCGTGCCACCACCACAAAATTAAGAGTGAGCGTTGTTGCAATTGGATTACACGTGCACCATCGTGCTCCAATTGTTCCGGTGGACAAAACCGGCTGGCACGCGCAAGCACTGTGACAGCTCAATCTGACATCTGTATAATGCGAGAGAAATGTGGGTACAAGGTATGTGTATATGTCCCCGGACCGGCCTCCTCTAAAACTGCGATCACTTAGTTCCCTTGACGCTTTGCTTAACCTTTATTTTGTCCAGGAAGGAATTTCCACATGCGTTTTCCAGCAGCAGCAGCAGCCTGTCGGCATCACTCTAGTCTTGTCACGGGCGTTTTGTTGCCTCGCTCAGAGCTTTCCCAGTTATTTAGAGGAGCTGGCAACAAGGGCAGGAAAAGCCCACTGGCATTCCACTAGGAGGAATTAAGTGGCGTGCTCCGGGGCAACAAGTTTGTGGGAGGAGAGGAGTCGCGTCGGCCTCCAGTCGGCTTTGTAACTTCACCATAAAGTAACAACTGACTTTTTAAGTGTCTGGAGCAGCCACAAAATACAGGGGAGACATGGAGACATAGAGAGAGAGGGGTGGTGGTGGTGGCTCTGAAAGAGGATGACAGTGGCGGCGCTTCTCCTGGAGGTGGCAGCCTGCTGTGGGTACATGATGCACTCTGTTCAGGGCAGGCTATTGGGCAAGAAATGTGAAATATCGCTCATGCTGTGATCAAATATTCTATAATGAAAACATAACACTGCAGAGAGAGAGAGAGAGGGGGAGAGAGAGAGAGCGAGAGAGAGAGAGAGAGGGAGGGAGGGAGGGAGAGAGAGCGAGCGAGAGTGCGAGAGAGAGAGTGCGAGAGAGCACGTGCGCGCGCAAGAGAGAGAGAGAGAGAGCGAGAGAGTGCCCGTCTCGAGATCATGTAGAAATAAATTCTGTGCCTCGCGTCAGGCCGATAAATCCAACGGCAGGAAGCAGTAACTCAAACAAAATAAGCGTGAAGCTTTAGAAGTTGTGAAACACATAATGGAAAGCATGATCTATAAGAAATGAACCATAGGATCCTTCACTACAAAACCTGCTACAGTACGTTCCATCATGGGCCACAAGTTCTAGAACAGAGAGAGAGCACGTACAGTACGTCTAAAGTTCGAGGCACCTCGGCGCATGCATGGCACATCCGGGATCCTCTCGAGTCGCTCTTAATGAGCACCGCGGTTTGGGCTGCCGACGGCTGCAGCGCAGTGAAACTCACGTTGCGGCTGTGTTAATGATTGGTCTCCGTTTTTATTAGCCGGGGTTGTTCTGTGGAGGTCAGGGGGGTCTGTCACGCAGTCTGGTGAGACGGGAGTCTAGTCCCCCCCCCCCCCGGTGTAAAACGGGCTAATTGACAGAAGGAATGAGCGCGGGCATATGGTTTGACTTTTAACGGTGTGGGTGGTGTTTTTCTAAACCTTACCGACACCCCCCTTCCTCTTTCCGCTTCTCCTAATTAGACCTGACCTTGACCTTAACGACTTCTCACTTTCTTTTTACGCAGCCAGCGGCTGCTTTTCGCCGTACTGTATAGGTGTGTGTTTGAATGCATTCCGTTAGGCGTGTGTTTGAAATGCATTCTACAGTACAGTATATGTTTTGGCACGCGTGCGTGTGGATATATAGTAAATAAGTGAAAGTTCAGCGGAGATCATGTTAGCCTGCATGTTCTGGCCACATGGTAGTTGTTAGTAGTTTAAGGCTCATGAAGACAGACCTCTTCACTTATTGGGGGATATACCATGTTTGTCATTTAAAGTGATGCTGAACTTATTTGGTGGTCGAATCTTGGGTTGTGTGGGGAGTGATATAATAGCTAATCCATGCACTCTCAGTGTATGATGAAGAAGAAGGTCGTAACCACATGAACCCTAGCAGGGACGTGCACACATAGACATCAAAGGGGGCTTCAGCCCCTGCACTTTTACCCTCTGTAAAACAACTGCCCTCTCCAGACCACGAATGCAGCATTTACTATGGTGAAAGAAATGCAAATGCCCTCCTCTCCTTTCCATGCTATACCGGAAGGCAGCATTCAGGAGAATTGTTTTTTTCCCCGAAGTCTCCTGAACAAATTTGTTTCGAAATCCATGCTGTACAGTACACCACATCTCCAGTAGATAAAGAGTGTAGGGTTGCGGTCCATTTGATTTAATTTTATACTCCCAATAGTTAAAGGTCTAATAAGGGTCCATTTGGTTACCAACTCTCCATCATTTAGCTGGGGACCACCTAGAACCCCCTCAAGGACCACTGGTTGAAAACCACTATAAGCGAGACCCCTGGGAGATGGATTGCTGAGGTGGCAACAACTACCATCAGCTCCCAGTACTTATAGTGACCCATGCCATAATACTCATACAGTACGCTCAGGTCAGAACCACAACGGTGCGGTCAAAAGGCCAGTGCTCTGACTGATCTACCCTGACACGAGCCTCGGAAACCCAGACGTTTTTTTATTTCCAGGGAGAAAAAAAAAAAAGTCTGGGGCCGAGTCCACTTCAATTCGGCATACAGTAGTGCAAACGTCGCTCACTCTCTGCTGATTTCTGATCGTCTGCACCATTGTTAAATTGACACACACACGTACACACACACTCTCTCTCTGTCGCTCTAATTAATTAGTCTCATGTCATGCAGCTTGTCATGCAGCTGCGTGTAGTTTCTCCCGGAGGATCCTGCATGACGGAAGCTGCCTATATGCCATAGAAAGCATAGGTGAGTTCCAGTCTACGCTGACACTAAACTTTAGTCCTCGACGCTCTTCTTTTCTCTAATCATGTAGATAACCAAGTATTCTAATCATGTCGTTTTCTGTTTTGTTTCTTGTTTTGTTCTTGTTTTTTTTATACTGCAATCATGTTTTACAGGCCTCGTATAAGCCCTTTGGGCTTTTTGCCTCAGCCTAGCACTTTACCCTTCTTATATTTGTATGTTCACTGTATTGTTTTTTATACTGTGCTGAATAAAAAAATACAAAAACATCTGGCCAAGACATTCTTGGCCAGATGTAATCATAGGAATATAGTTTATTGGAGTGGCGTAAAAACAATTCCAGCCTAAAACATGATTATCAGGTATTATTATTATATAAGGAGGAGGAATTGTTTTTCCAAAAAAGTGTACAGTATTTGTTAAAATGTCGTTTTCATGTGGACACGCGCACCAGTTCATTAAGTATGCCTGGTTTGCCTGGTGGGTGGTGATGGGTGGTGATCCACCTGAACTGAAGCAGCTGTTGTTGTATGATAAAGGGGGAGGGGTTAGGGGAGGGGATGATATTGTGATGTCACTGAAGTACTGTCACTTCATAAACACATGAAAAACTTCCATGTGTTCACACGGCACTAACATCTTTAATCGACAAGTCTGTAAAATTGGATTTGCAGCATAGAATCGGATAGAGACCGGCCTGTATACGGTCAGAGAGGTTGAGAGCCGCACTGCCTTCTACTGTTGATTTCAGGGTGGCTACTGGCCTATATACGTACTTGTGTAACTATACACTATATATACACTATTATTTATATACTATATACTGTGTCTACACTTATGAGTGTATTTCACTCAAGTGCTAATTGGGCATTCATTGGTATAAAAAATCAAACTAATATAATTAAAAATAACTTTACATGAGATGTGCTCAACATTCTTCAAGAAATAATTAATTCAGCATGGAAAAGAAGCATAAAAACAACTAATGAAGTCTTAAATGTAGGAGATTTGTTAGGGAAAGTGCAATAAATAAATAGAAGAACAAAAGGGTAAAATACCTACTGTTGCCACGTAACTGCATCCACCGCAGAACCAGCATTCTTCATGAACCTGTCCGTGAAAACAAAAACAAAAAACGAAATGAATCATATGTATGAATTGCTACAGTGATGTAGTGTATACAGCTGAATGCTGCATTGTCTTGAACATGTCCCACTGTTTGATGTAACAGAAGCAGAACTTGGCATTAACAACTCATTAATGCAGAGAATGTACACATTTGATGCAAGTGGACCAAAAGGACATTTGATTACATTTTCAGAGTTAAATGAACTCTAAGGAGTTTATAGTGTGCTTTCAGCAAATACAGTGGTTATTTTTTAGTTGAATGTTATGCTATAGGTCCTTTAACAAGTCCGATGTCAATGTAAAACAGCATAATGCCAAATACATATCGCTTTTTATTCAATAACGGTTGTGCTAGTCAAATGTTTCATAAAAGTTTGATCATTAAACACATTCCATTTCCCACTTTCCCTCCTATAGTTACTTCTAATCCTGTGGGGGTACATGTATGTACCCCATTTGAGAAAGAAATACTGATCTACTTGATCACACACTCAGCCTTTTTACGGTAAATAGGATCATCTTCTTGTATGCAGCTGACCCGTACACAGAATTTCCTTCCCCTTTTCTCTCTGGGTGTGTGTGTGTGCATGCGTGCATGCGTGCGCGTGTGCGTGTGTGTGTATGCGTGCATGCATGCACGTTGCTGAGTGACATTTTTGTGTCATGTATCATGATTCTAAGACATTTGCCATATATTTGTGATTGTAACCTATAAACTGCATCTGTAATGTTTGTGTCCATTTCTTTTCATGTGGACATAAATACATTCTTAAAATGTGCGTGCGTGCGTGCATGCATGCGTGCGTGCGTGCGTGCGTGCGTGCGTGCGTGCGTGCGTGCGTGCGTGCGTGCGTGCAATGTACGTGCACATGAAGCTAGACTGTCTATACCTGACCCAAAACACTCCTTATTTGGCGCTAGCAGTCTGTTAAGACATGCCCAAACCCTCCTGTCTCTAAACACGGTGTCACAGCGACACAACTTTCACCACTATACTCCAATTTGTTTAGTCTGTCCAGCAGTGATCTCTGGGAGTGTTACGCAGTCCTACGTCCACTTAACCCGTCTAAGACGGAGGTCACATTCTACAAAATGTTCTAAACCCGATTGGCCCGCCGACCCCCCATCTCAAAATATGTTGTTCCAGGGCCCTCCCAGAAGCAAATCTTTGAGTTAAAAACGTTTGCTGGGAAAATATATATATTCAAAGATTTGTACACATTTTCAGGATTTTTCAAAAATAGCAGATCTACAAGCTCATAGCTTGTAGGATCTGCTATTTTTCAACAGCTAAAATAATGGTTAAAGTGGTTAAACGCCGAAGCGACACAGATGCGTTGCCATCCTAAGTGGGTTAACCTCCCGTTCCCGAGCGAGGCTGAGCGGCTGAGCCTGTCAAAGCGGCCTGTAGCAGTGTCAAACACACCACAATCACCTCCTCGTTAACAGTTACGACCGTGACCCACGGACGCACCACCACCAACACCGGGGTCTTGGTGTCTACTCTCTCCTGAGTGGCCATGCTAATCTATCTTCCATTTAGAGCTATAGGTGAAGGTGGTGCACGCACGCACGCACGCACGCACGCACGCACGCACGCACGCACGCACGCACGCACGCACGCACGCACGCACGCACGCACGCACACTTGAATTTGTTTATTTGGATTTTCAGACATAAATCATGTAAAAATCAAAATATACCAGAGTAAAAAAAATGCAACGCACAGTTGTCTGTATAAACTAGAAACAAGCGAAGGACACACGCGCGCACGCGAACGCACGCACGCACGAACAAGCGCAAGCACGCACACACTCTGTGGTTTGATGTCTCAATCCCTGTCCCATCTGTGTATTTTCAGCACTTGCTTTCTGCATGCCCGCATTTTGACAGAACGATATACTGCACATCTCATTATGAACATGACTTGTTTAATAATGTTTGATATAGTGGTTGTAATTGCATGTTGTTGCATTTATATGGACACATGGGCACCAGTGTGAACGCCATTGTTGGCAAGAGGGAAGGCTATAATGAATTGCATTTTTATAGCGCTTTTCCAAGTGCTCAAAACACTTTACAATGGTTCAGTCATTCATACATTGGAAGGTGAAGCGGCGAACAGTCGACGCCAGCGTCCTCACTTCCCACATTCACACACCAATGGTGGCAAGCTCACACCGACCAACTCATTGAGGCAATGTCGGGTCTTGCCCAAGGACACTTTGACATGTGGACAGGAGGAGCCGAGATTCGACCCGCCGACCCAGGGATCATTGGACGACCTGCTCTACCTCCTGAGCCACAGCCGCCCAGGCAAACTGTACAGTGCCCATCCCTTGCACATTGCCTGCTTGCACACTCACATCATGCTAGCTCACAGCACGTTGCAATGCAAGCTTATAGATCTGCTATTCTCACTATGAAAATGTTGGACATACCCGAAATAGGGACGACAAGTTCAAAGTGGTTAGAATGGTAAAAAAAAAAAAAAAAATTATCACAGACTATCAAAATCCCATAAATGAGGCCTGATTTCAGCTGCAGAACATATTGTATCAAGATGAGTGGCAAATACGCAGCGATAATTACTGTTACAAAAAACCCAATAAACGGCATCGTATCCTCAATCTAGCAGATAAGATAAGACTAATGATTAGTTGACATGTCAGACATGAAGGAATGATGTCAGAGTGTGAGCAACATAGGAGGATTATTGGCCTATTTCTTGGCAAAGAACTTAACTCGCCATCAAGTGCGCACGCACGCGCACACACACACACACACACACACACACACACACACACACACACACACACACACACACACACACACACACACACACACACACACACACACACACACACACACACACACACACACACACACACACACACACACACACACACACACACACACTCTTCTCTCTCCCCCCTAATACACAGCAAATTTATGAATGTTGATATTCAATAAAACATAGTAGCTTAAGTAGATAGATTATCTTTTTGACTGCAGTAAATGTGATGAATTGGGAGATTTATATCAGATTATACTTTCCCATTATGTCATTCAAAATGTGTGGGATTGCACAAGAGAGGAGCGGGAAAAACCCAGATGTGGCCTGAGAAATACGAAGATGCCCAACTGTTGGAAATTGTGGGTACCGTAAAAACAAACGTAATGACATTGTAGCATGCAAGGGGCTTAACTTTATAGCCTCTATTTTGGTTTAAAGGAACACTGACTGTTGTTCACTTTCATTTAACAATGGTAGTTAAAAGTCTACCACTCTCATTCGTCCCTGATTGTCTACAGGCACCATTCAAAAACACAACTGACTTTAAAGCTTTAATCCAGAACTGTGTTGAACTGTTGATAGGATAGAAGAGGACGCTATGCCTCAAGCTCCAGTATCTCCCTGGCCAACTACTGTTGATAGGATAGAAGAGGACGCTATGCCTCAAGCTCCAGTATCTCCCTGGCCAACTACTGTTGATAGGATAGAAGAGGACGCTATAATGCCTCAAGCTCCAGTATCTCCCTGGCCAACTACTGTTGATAGGATAGAAGAGGACGCTATGCCTCAAGCTCCAGTATCTCCCTGGCCAACTACTGTTGATAGGATAGAAGAGGACGCTATGCCTCAAGCTCCAGTATCTCCCTGGCCAACTACTGTTGATAGGATAGAAGAGGACGCTATAATGCCTCAAGCTCCAGTATCTCCCTGGCCAACTACTGTTGATAGGATAGAAGAGGACGCTATGCCTCAAGCTCCAGTATCTCCCTGGCCAACTACTGTTGATAGGATAGAAGAGGACGCTATAATGCCTCAAGCTCCAGTATCTCCCTGGCCAACTACTCCAGTTCCCCTCTTAGATGCAGGGATAGATGTTTAGTGTCCCAAGTGAGAGACCCGAGTCTGAATCCCGACCCGGGATTTAGCACATGATAAAACCGTTTGGGAGCTTTCATATTTACAGTCGTCTGGCCCCAGAGAACCGAAAAGGCTGTCCTCACACACAGTCTATATCTTGTATGGCCGCTCTAATCAATGAGCTTGTAAAAGCAGTGCTACATGATGAGGCACCAGTATAGGTACAGCAGCTGCTCTGGAAATAGAACATTCGATCGCAGCTCGACCCAGAGGCTCATGGCCGAAACCTTGTCCTTGAACAAGACACTGAACACCTAACTTCTCCAGGGTGTTTTTCGGTTCAAATAATTTAGATGCAGTGCATGCATTCAGTTCAAACAAAACATAAATAAAAAAAACGGTTTGCAAATTGTTTGAACCACATTTGAACTGAAAACAGACACTTTCTCACCCAGGTGATAAATCCCAGAACCAACTTCAAAATGACTATGAGCATGCAGGCAGGAGTTGATTATAATGAACGTAACGGCATCTATCAACAAAGGCGCCTCTCAAAGTTCTGCTGATCACTGCAGCGATGAGGATCAGAAATTGCGTCTGGCAAGCGTGTACTGTAGATACAGAGAGAAATGAATCCAGCTGCCTGTAACAGAAAGAATCATCCAATAATCAGACGTGTCTAGACTAGTAGAGCTCCATCTCATCTTCATCGACAATCTTCCAAAGATCTGGCTTTTCATAACAAAAGGCCATCGCATACATGCATATAGGAGATCTACCATATAATATGAATTTATGAATGCCTCCATCCAGGAATATTGGAATGATGATAGCCTAAACGTGGTCACGGGAAAACCACCAGAGGTCATTTCAATTGAGAAATATTAGAAGGTGCTTCGATGTGAGGAAATTACAGTAATTATCCTAGTTGGCGGTTCATTTTAATCACAAGGGACGCGCCGTTTGCACAACTGAGATTCCAGCAAGCAAGAGAGAACCATTGAGAGGAGACCGCGACCATGACCATTACTATCCCATTTCAATTGAACTGGATTCATACCATTGATGCTTCGAATTAATAATTAATTCCTGCCTGTCTGTCTGTCTGTCTGTCTGTCTGTCTGTCTGTCTGTCTGTCTGTCTGTCTGTCTGTCTGTCTACAGTACATACATACAGTACATAAATAAATACATACATTTTTATGACTACAGAGTAATTCTAATTGATGGACATACTGTAGGCCTCCCACTTGTCATGATCACAACATCCAAGCCTAGCCTATGTACGTATACTATCTGTGGATGTCATCTGTGTTTATTGCTCTGCCGCGGAAGGTCGCTTTCTTTTTTTGGACTGAAAAGTCAGCCAAACATCATTCATTTTTTTATATGGGTGTATGTATAGCAGTGGAACTGTGATTTATATTCCGTAAAGATATGTGCACTCATAAAATGAGCTTGGGAATCAGGTTAGATTCACTATTACAAGCTCTATGTCATCAGTGGCTGGCTGGCATCCCCCAAGGGGAGGCAGGGTGAGGCAAATAATATATAAAGTAAAATATATATATGGCAAAATTGGCAATTTAACAACTTTCAAACTGGTGTACCTATTTTGTGCATGTCATTATTGTCAGACTGTTTTATAATGGAATAAGACATGGCTGAAAGACCTCGGCACAGGTGAATTAATTAATCAATTTGGCTATTTAAAGGTTATTTGTGGGTCCTTTACATAGAGCAGTTTGGGAACCCATGCTCGATATCTTTATTTTATTTAGATGGGACTAATGCACACTAATGAACATTCAATACATGAACGTGATCTCATGTACACATATGGATTAAAGCTGGAAGCTCCTTTCCATCGGCAATCCCCACATATAACAACTGTACCGCGTGGGGGTCCCCGCGGGTCCCTGTAACATCCAACATGCCCACAGGGGGCCGGCCCGGATCCGGCGAGCCTTCCCGCGTCCGAAACGGTTGAGAAATGACAGAGTTACTGTGTTGCAGCTTTCCGCGCTCGGACGCAGAGACAGACACACATACAAGTACATACGTATAGGGACACACATAGCTGCGTAATGGAGCGGAGGCACTGCTCAAAAACACCACAATAACAGCATGACGAAAACAGAGAGAACATACTGAACTAAACTGCCTAAACATGTTGTATCTTAACAGGGAAAGCATATTTAGCATTGGCATTTCAAGAACAGAGATCTACAAGTTCACAGTGCGTCACTTTGTATGTGGCACTGCACAGTACAAGCCGGAGCTTGTATACTATACACATCGGCTATTTTGAAGTGTTTGAATAATATAGTTTAGAAGGCATTTCTAGAATTTTTTTTAGGGTTTCTGAGCTCAATTGCAGCACCCAAAAAACTTTTAACATTCACTAGATTTTCTGTGGTCTAGGGTTTTCTGGCTTTCTGAGTCCACAAATCCCATATATGACACTAGAATTTGCCAGCAGATGTTCAGGGATTTTGCCTGTTTTCATTGCAGCTCAAAAGGCTTCAGAACACACAGAGAAAACCCCCAGACCCCAGAAAATCCACTGAATGTTCAAAGTTCAGGTTGTGTGGTTGTGTGATGTGGTTGTGGTTGTCATAAAACCTAAAAGAAAAACTAAAACAATATATAAATAAATGAAAATGTATGTCATGAAACCTTTAAAAGGATCCCTAATGAGACATAATTATGTCTTAAAATATTATACTTGCCCTCTATTACTAAAAAAATTAAATAAAAACACGCAAGTTGATGATGTCAGATGTCCATGTGTGGTCCAGCCCTATGGAATTATGGAATGCACGTGCTAATAAAAAGTATTTTAAATATTGCTTTGATGCTCATATTAACTTTAGGAAGTATTAAGTTGTTTTTTATTAGCATATGCATTCCATAATTCCATAGGGCTAGACCACACATGGGCATATGATATGACATCATCAACTTACGATGGGAGCAGTCCCTATTGACTGAAAGATTCTTTATTTATGAAAGAAATAAAATATTTAAGGTGTTTTTAGTTGTAGAGGGCAAGTATAATATTTGAAGGCATATTTGTCTTATTAGCCAGGGATCCTTTAAAGAATGCCTGACCATGGCACAGTGTTTTCTGTTTGTGCTACAGCTCCAGTGCTAGAGATAAGACGGAGGGACGGGTCTTCCTCTACGACCAACGTTGCAGTGAACAGGTGGGAGATTGTTGCAGTCACGCCATCAATCAGGTGACACCTTATTTAGGCTGACAGTCTAACTGGATCCAAGAAGCTGGAACCTACACACTCCATAAACACTGCTACACATTAAAGTGGGTGTGTGTGCGTGTGCGTGCGTGCATGTGCATGCGTGTGATGGGGCGGGGAGTAGTGGCAGGACATTTTCAACGTGCGTTTGTGTGTGTGTGTGTGTGTGTGTGTGTGTGTGTGTGTGTGTGTGTGTCTGTGTGTCTGTGTGTCTGTGTGCGTGCGTGCGTGCGTGCGTGCGTGCGTGCGTGCGTGCGTGCGTGCGTGCGTGCGTGCGTGCGTGCGTGCGTGCGTGCGTGCGCAGAGTGCAGCACCAACCACCTTTCCCATCTTGAAACACGGCGATAGTCCAGAATCTATCCGTTGCATATTTTCCACTACGGGACAACCCTAACATGGAATGGAAAACTGCAACACTACACCACCATTATTTTACCCCTCGGCTGAACTTCCCCCTCGTGACCCACCACATCCCGGCATCTCAACAGATACCGCCTAGCCTGGGCAGCATTCCTTTTCGGGTTTATGATCCGGTCGGGAGCGGATGATATCGCTACGTCATGTTGTAGTATTGTTCTGTAGTCATCCAGAACTTCCTTTCCCGTCAAACCGATTTTTCTCAATAAAAGCCGCAGGCAACGAGAGCTTTTATTGTTATTCTTCCGGTTTGAGGGAAAAGGAAGTTCCGGATGATTCTTCCTGCCTGATGACTACAAAACAATACTACAACATGACGTAGCGATATCATCCGCTCCAGACCGGTTCACACAGAAATTTTGTAACACAGACCAGGCTTTCCTCCGAGGTGGAAAGCCTGGTGACGCGAGGTTATAATACCGCCAGGTTCAGGAATTATTTTATTTGTCTGTCTGACTAACTACCTAAAAAAAAGTGAGCGACACCCACAGCCACAAAACTAGAGGGAGCCAGAACAACGATCTGGTACCTACCATCCACTTATAAATTCTCCTTCTACAGCACTGCCATGAACCCAAGCGTGGAATGCCCTGATCCCCTCCCTCAAAAAAATGCAGATCACTTGCATCTTTTAAAACAGGCCTGAAAATCCACCTTTCAGCAGCTCTTTACTACATGTGATGATTAGATTTGTTGTTGTTTTTACCTGTGACGATATTGAATTTTGTTGTTATTGTTCATACTTTCATACTTTCTTTTTGGTGCTATCCCTTTTGGACAGTGTTTGACTGTACTATGTTGCTGTTACATTCTGTCTAATAAACTATTCCATCAATCCATCAATCAATCAATCAATCAATCAATCAATCAATCAATCAAAAAGGCTCACCCGTCCAGTAGCAGGATGGCGTTCTTGCGCGGCCGTCCGGCGTTGGGCCCGTAGAGCTGGGCGCGGTGGTAGTAGCGCACGGACTGCAGCAGCGTCCGCAGCACAGTGTAGTCCTGGGCCAGCTGGGTGCTGTTGACCGAACGACCAACCATGCTGCGATAGCCGTTGGGTTCTGATGGAGCGAGCAGAGGGAGACACAGTGAGGGGAGTGAAGCAACAGGCCCCCCCAAAAAAGGCTGTGCTATACTGTAATAAATACTAAAAAAGCTGAAATACTGATACAGTACATGCGGTCGCACGTGTGTGTTTATAGTCAGAGCAGCTTCGAGTGTGGTTTATAAATTGAGTTTTTTTACAACAAGCCGCAGAGGAAGTTGTCAGCGTTCATTTATCCATTTGTACATTACGAGTCCGTTTGGTTCACTTTGGCACATATCCACCTTGTAATACGAATAATAGAGAGAGACAGAGAGTAGGGGAGTGACATGCAGCAAAATGGTCTGGCCCGGCGGCTAATGGAACCGGCGGGCACTCGCATGTCAAGCGCCTCTCTGAGCCCATGCGGTACGCACCCTAAACCTTAATGCTTTATTTGTCTTCTTCCTTTGTATTTTGTTTCTTTTCTTAAAAAAAGCTAGGCAAAATAAGCTTCGGCTTCACCCTAGACCTTTTCGGTGCCACCTCTTTGTATAAATGATGATGAAGTTTACCATGTATTGTAACTGCAACGCACCGAAATAAACTATTCATTCATTCATTCAACCTACTCAGCTATCGGGCCGCCCCCCGTCTGACATTTCTGAAAAATGTGGAACATTTATGAACATGTTGGAAAACGTTTAGAAATGTGTAGACAAGATTTTAGAAAAACTACTAACTTAACTTGTAACAGAGTAGTTCTATATTGCACTATACTTAAAGGACCACTTTTCAACCTTTCTTCATATAATTGGTCGTCACTAATGTTCATGATAAAATACCACATTTTTTTCCTACTGTGTCTGAGTCTCATAGGAAGGCTGTGGGCAGTTCAGAAACCCGTCCACCAGTGACATCATCGTTAGGCAGATTTCCTGTTAAACAAGATTTTTTATTTTCTTTCAGGAATAGAAAGCCTGCCGTTTCTATTAGCTTGGATTCCCCATCGATGATGTCACTGGTGGACGGGTTTCTGAACTGCCCACAGCCCTCCTATGCGACACAGACAGAGTAGAACAACATTTGTGCTATTTTATCATGGTCATTAGTGAGGACCAATTAGATGAAAATAGGTTGAAAAGTGGTGAAGTGGTCCTTTAACTAAAACCTTTGAGTGCCTTTTCCACCACTGATACAGCGAGCGCTCTCCTAGGCGGTGCCCGGCAGCCAGTAGTAACAGGGATAATTGAGCAATTGGGAGTAACACTGACAGATGGCCTCACAGCGAGGGCTTACGAACAGGCCAAGTGCACAGGGACTCAGGGAGGGATCGCAAAGTCCCCAAAACACCCTGCCAGGGATCTGCGTTGTTTCCCCGAAAGGAAGGAGAAAAAAAAAGAACAACGCTTTATTTTAGGGCCCGATGTTGTCATACTATTCCGTCGTGCGATGACTCAATTTGTGTCAGGTTGCATTTGAACTACGGTTGAACGGTGACATAAAGGCACATGCGTGCGTGCGTGCGTACGTGCGTGCGTGCGTGCGTGCGTGCGTGCGTGCGTGTGTGTGCGTGCGCTTATACTACTGTAGCATACATTTATGCAATATACTGTACTGTGTGTGACGGCATGATGACACCCTAGTACCAGGGGTGGGCAACTTTGACGATGGAGAGGGCCACTATATATCCACACTCACTTATAGCTGATCTACAAGCTCAAAAATCAAGATTTATTTATATATTTTTTAATTGGATTCCGTTATAGTTATGTTAAATAAATACAAATACATTGGACATAAAAAAAGACAATTTACATTATTATACTAGTCATTACGCTACATATATAGACTGAATTAAAGCGGGTCATGTTTGGAATTGTAACAGCTGAAATCAATACTACATCATACTATACCGCCAGTTGCCAATGTATGCCCTAGAATGATTTGTAGTGTTTGTTTTACTGTACAGGTAAAAATCAGGTTAAAAAGCAGGTTATTAGCAACACAACTGCAGCTAATAACATTATTAACAGGATAGATGCCATTCTGTCAGATGGCCAGCAGATGGGGTGGTGCCCCATGCAAGACGTTTTTTAATAACCTCTCCACTTAATAACCGCTACCAGATGTTTACACCAGTTTGAACCGGAACTGAATGTCGGCCAGGTCACAACAGTGATCTGGGGCCTGGGAATTAGCGCGATCGCTTTTTAAAAAATCATGACTAAGTCAAATTAAGCTCTAATCAAGCGCCGAAATATCGCATCTTTTTTGCAGATTATGAGCCAGCTAATGAGCCAGCTAAAAATGCTACAACATGCTAACGTGATGATAATCAATCGCCGATTAACGTGGATTAAACAAAACTAGCCTTTACGGCTATGGCAAGCTGGACAGAGTTAAGGTAAGCTCGTCTTTACGGGCCCGGCACTTAAGCTGTTTTAATCATGTAAATGTGCCAATGTGCCAGCATAGATGGTAGTCAACAACAGTATTGTCAGAGCCGGGCTACACTGGGGACAGAATTGGCGCGGAATTGCACGGTACGCTGCCACTATAATCAATGGCCAGAACCCGGCTACACTGAGCACAGGTGCGGTGCGCAGGTTGTGCGTAAGCTTCGCACGTGATTATTATTTTTTTTTGCTCTATTTTTCCGCCTCGCCTTCAGAGGGATGGTGCTTCTGTTCCGATCTGTCCCCAGTACAGCCCGGCCGTCAGAGCTTGCACATTAACCCATTTTGACCTGGGAACGATTCTACAAAATGCCTTCTAAATCCTGACAGTTTTCTGAAAAACCCTATGTCGTTCTCAAACATTTTCATGTCAAGGACATCTGAAAATATGTTGTTCCAGGGAGGGACCCCCCAGAAGCAAAGATTTTTGGCTCTGAAAGAATATATATTCAAAGATTTGCGCCACATTTTCACGATCTTTTTTTTTTATATATATATTTTTTATCCCACGATTTTGTAACCCATTTTTCACCCCTGTGTCAATTATCTAATGTGATCCTGGGCTCTACACACCCTCCGCCAACCTAGTCCCCATATATGGGGGACATGGGGAGAGCAACGGACTTTAACTCATGCTTCCTTCATGCCTGAGTGTCCAAGTTGCTCCTTTACACCTGACAGGTGTGGAGTTTCCCTGGTTGGACGTAGCGCATGGAAGGAACACGTTATTCCAACCAGTTCCTTTCCCCTCCATCAGGCGCCCCGGCTGGCCAGGGGGAGGCAGTTTAGAGATCAGGCATGTTTTTTGTGAGGGTACCTACCCTAGGGCCAGGGGACACGGGGAGAACATGCAAACTCCACACAGAAAGGCCCTTTCGCCAACCCCACCTCGGGTATGGGCACTGATGGGAAGTGGGCACGGAGGAGGAAACACGCCGCCAGCACCCACAGCGTCCCGAGCAGGAATCGAACCCAGGACCTTCTAGCTGTGAGGCGACAGCCCTACCAACTGTGGATCTGCTATTTTTTCAATGGCTAAAGTATAAAACAATACTAAAGTAAAAAACAATGGTTAAAACACCAAAAGGGGTTCCCGCCCAAAATAGGTTAATGGCACTCCGAAATCTAAAGCCCTATAACCACACCAGAGGGTCGCAATGCAATTCCTTGCAACAAAACAAACCACACCAATGCAACTCCTTGCAACAAAACAAACCACACCAATGCAACTCCTTGCAACAAAACAAACCACACCAATGCAACTCCTTGCAACATGTCATTGGGAATAATGGTTGCAAGTAGCTGCAAATAGTTGCATGGCGACCCTCTGGTGTGGTTAGGGCTCAACACACACACACCCCAGTATTCATTTCATCGCTTACGTCACTTAGTGTGTACTGCAAGGGCAGCCTTACGCAGCCTGAGATGTTTATTTAAATTTTTACCCTGAACCGGAAAACAAACAAAATCAACCTAGAGATTTATGCCCCTTTCAGTGGCCATTTCCTTCTGCATAAGTGCCGTTGCACGGCCCGTTGTTGTCCGCTAATCAGATCTTTGGACCAGCTTCACTCACAGAATCTCCCCATCCCCTTTAACTTAACACGCTCTGTCTGCACTCGCTCTGGATAACTTCCTTTAAATCAGGACTATCGCTGTGGTTCAACTCCTAAACCAAAATGGCTACACATGGCCCACTCTCTGTGCATTCTGTGCATGCTTCTTTTTTTTCTTTTTTTTCGATATTTTTTTGCGGCTTACGCCTTTTATTGGATTTTTTGAAGGGACAGACAGTAGGCTGACAGGAAACGGGAGAGAGATGGGGGAAGACATGCAGTAAAGGCCGTGTCGGGCTCGGGAGTCGAACCCGCGGCACACTGCGACTGGATTACCAGTCGGGTGCCCAGACGGTTACGCCACCGCCTGGGCCCTGTGCATGCTTCTTAAAGGCTGCCGCTGCGGCTGCCATCAGGAGTTCCTATCAAGGAGCTTTGCTGCAGATTAAATGAAATGGAAATGTGAAGTGTGAATGTGCTGGAGGGAAGTCTTTGAGCGTTGCAGCGTGGCATGCAGACACACAGCTGCGGTTGAGTATGACATGTGGACTAGCCTGTCCCTTTTCTCCTTGAGAGACCACCACTCCTTATAACCCTTGCCTCGCTCGCTGGACTTGTCAATCCAGGTCGGGGGGGTATTGAGGATATTGCAAGTGCCCCCCCCCCCCCCCCCCCCCCCAAATGATTGCCAAAACACTACGATTTGAAAGATAATATAACATTAATGAAAGGGAGGGGAAAAAGTGGGGGTGGAGTTTTCTTTCTTTAAACCCTCTAGAGGTAATAAACTGGAACTCATGCAGTTGGCTCTGTACTTGGGACTACCTTCTTCTGTCTACAACAAATCTCACACACAGGTTCATACTCCAGTTTTTAGGTGATAAGGTGACCACCGAAACGGTGGTTTAATAGTAAAAAACAGAGAGATGTGTTTGGGTGAGCGGTGAAGCGCTTCCCACCGCGGCGTGACATCATGTTGTAGTTTTCGGTGGTCACATATCACCTATAAGAGTGGAGTATGATTAGACCTTTAGAAGACAAAATAGTTCAATAAAAAAAAAAACCTCAAGGCAGAAGTCCTAGAGCCACCTGCATGGAGAAGGACCGCACAGAGCAAGAGATGACGGCGCAGGGGCCGTCAAGGCGACAGCTGGATCAGGGCACGTGATGAGCGAAGAGGATGGAGGAGTTTCACCAATGGCCTTATATGTTCCTCAAGGAGTTTAAGTCAGTAAGGGGTGGGTTGGGGGCCGGGGTCACACTCACACAGCTACATGGCAGCTTATTTTATTTTACTTTTGAGGGGCGCTAGCCCCTCCTATATATATACAGGTTTAATGTTTGTTTTTAGTTCAATGTTTGTTTTAAAAACGCCATTGACAATGAAGAGAGGTTTAATGTTTGTCTTTAGTTCAATGTTTGTTTTAAAAACGCCATTGACAATGAAGGGAAAATGTACGTCATCTTGTCCCTAACACAAACATCAAATGCCATTAACAATAAAGATAATTTAATGTTTGTCTTTAGTTCAATGTTTGTTTTAAAAACGCCATTGACAATGAAGATAATTTGTTTTACATCACCTAATACACATGAGTTAGACTTTAATATATTAGCGCCACTCACTTCACACGGGTGTGATTTATATCTCGATCATGTCACCGATGCACTGCCTTATTTTCTTCTCTGGTTTTATTTCTCTTTTATTTCATCTTTTCTCTGGTCTGTTATTTCTTGATAGCAGAGCGCTGCTAAGGAGAACAAAGCTAGCGTTGCTATGGACTTATGGCCTAATCAATAGGCAGAGCACCTGGACCATATTAATCCCCAGGGCATGTTTTTGCCGTATCCAACATGGTGGCCAAGTAAACAAACACATGATGTCATTTTATACAGCTAAACAGTACAACAAAAGAATGTTTTTGAACACATGTGGGTTGAGAAACAGTCAACAGTCAACGATTTACATTTCCGCCTCTAAAGTACACCTGCCAGGGACATGCACACACAGACATCAAAGGGGGCTTCAGCCCCTGCCCCTTTTACCCGTCTGTAAAACAACTGCCCTTTCCAGACCACGAATGCAGCATTTACTATGGTGAAATAAATGCAAATGCCCTCCTCTCCTTTCCATGCCATGCCGGAAGGCAGCATTCAGGACGATTCCTGTTTTTCCGAAGTCTCCTGAACTTGAACGCAGCATTTTGTGTTGAACAAATTTGTTTAGAAATCCATGTCGTACACCGCATCTCCACTAGCTAAAAATTGCTGGGTTGCGCCCCGAAAATAACATTTTTTTGTCTAAAAGTGCCGGGATGTCAGCCCTGGCCTCTCTAAAACTATCTGCACGTGCCTGACACCTGCCCTGCGTTCAAATAAATTAACAACTCACATCAAGGTACAATCAGTGAGTGTCCTGCAGCTGCCAAGAGCTACGTATACCCATGGAAATGCAAAACACATACATTAATGGTTGAAAGTGGAGCGGTTTAAAATAGTCTGATATGAACAAACAATTAAACAATTAAAATTCATTAAACTGAAAAGTATTCAGTTGAATGAATACATTCGTATTTTCTTATATGTTTCTCCGTCACTATGCTAAGGATGATTGCTGGGTAATGTCGTCCAATGTCAAGTCTCCCTTTCATCATGATGAGATGACACAGTCAGGCGTCTGTCTGTGCAGCGCGTTAACGTTTATGAGCTGTAAGCCCCACAACCTGCAAACTGCTTATTCGCCAGCATGGTCATTGTGTGCGGAAGGGAAAACTTCCTACATTTAACGTTGGCTTTAAAACAAAACAACGCACCGGTTTTAAATAGCTGACAAGTAATATGAGGTCGTTTACCATGTGTGATTTGTGAAGTCCACATGTGTACACAATCTGCGTGTGTGCGTGTGTGCGTGCGTGCGTGCGCGTGTGCGTGCGTGCGTGCGCTTAATAGCCTGCACTAGGGGGGGTTTAGGGGCCCCTCCGTCCTGAACAGCCCCGCTCTGGGCCCCGTCGTAACGACACTATTACACCACTGGTCCTGCATCACCCTGTCAGGTGTCAGGGTTTATTCCTCAATAATGACCGGCTCCTGATTTACACTGAAGGATCATTTATATGTTAAATGGTGCATTTATATAGTGCCTTTATCCAAGGCACTTTACATAGATTGTGCATCAATTCACACACTCACGCAAGGCACCAACCAGCACATCGGGAGCAATTAGGGGTTCGGTGCCTTGCTCAAGGACGCTTCGACACTAACTCTGGGGGTTCCCGGGTTCGAACTGGCAACCTTGCGGTTATAGACATCAATGCAGTCGATGTGTACTATAGACAGTGATGGAAGAAGCACACACAACTTAAGTTGCTTAATTGATATAGTGCAACCTATATATTGTTCTACCTTTGATGCTGGCGCTCTCTGTGTCTCATCAGCTATTGCTATACATGTGTAGCAACATAACTACAGTATTTAAAAATGAATCAGAATTTGAAGGTTTTCAGAAACCTTAGGTCACAGTGGTCCGGGGACCCCCAGGGGTCCTTGAGGGAGTTCCAGGGGGTCCCCATTTAAATGATAGTTTGGAACCAAATGGACCCTTATGGGTCTGTAACTCTGAGAGTGTACATTTTGTACACTCTCAGAGTTAAACTAACTTATATATAAATTGGGGTCTCAGAGATAGAAATGCCATTAAATGTGGGGTCCGTAGACTAATGCATGTCAAACTGCAGGGTTCTTGAAATTAAAAAGGTTGATAATCACTGCCGTAAACATCTTCTCTTATGGGGAGGAGTCCCTGGCATTGCTTTTCAAATGGGGGTCCGCAGGGCTATAGTAATTAGTGTCAACTTGAGGGTCCTTGACATGAAAAAGTTTGGGAACCACTGGTGTAGTGCAGGGGTTCTCAATGGTTTTGGATGGGGACCATCCACCGGAAATGCTTTGGCCATGTATCGTGATCCCCGCCCCGCCCCCTCCCCACCACCACCAATACAAACTGACCGCTACAATAACCTTAATAATAGCCAAAATACATCAATAAATACTGAAACCAGATATAATCATTAAGGAAAGTTTATGCATGCACTATGTGTACGTATACTATGTAAACTAAAACATTTTTTTTGGGAGACCCCCCAAAATAATTTGGCGACCCCCCCGGGGGGGGGGGGGGGGGGGGAGGGGGGTGAGAACAACTGCTGTCGTGTACTGACCGTTGCCCAGCTCCCAGGAGATGTTGTACTTCTTCCCGGCGCTGTACTTTAGCAGACTGAGCGTGGACGAGGAGTTCCAGGAGTTGTCGGGGTTGCGGTGCAGCGCGTTGAGGCCCAGGATCAGGTGCAGACCGGCACACTCAGCGAAGTTGTACAGTTTGTCTAAAGACCTGGCTGGGAGAAACCCACAAAGCAGTTGTAACTTTGGTTCTTCTTGCACTTGTAATTGTGTACTCATATAATTAGGCTTGTTCCCTGATCGGATCAGGTGATCGAAAAAATCGGGGGACGATCACGTCATTTTCAAATGATCGGAATTGGATCGCGAGCCAAAAACATGATGAAACGTGATATAACGTGAAGTATCAATGTTATATCCATATCATGATATTAGACTGGATATTGCAGAGATTAAAATAGGGTGCATTTTGCATCCCAAAACGCAGTTTATAGTTAAGGGATGCAATAAAACAACGACCTCTGCATCCACGGGATGCACTACTGCACTACTGTACTGTTTTTTATTCTAGTTTATTTTTGTTAGCATTAGTTATAATAATCATTTCTTCTTCTGTTTTCTACATGAATATAAACACATTATAACCATATAAAATGCTACAATTTGTAAAAATGGCAAAATATGACTCATGCAAAATGTCCCTGGGACTCATCTAAAAGACCATCCCTGCATCCCGGGACTCATTAAATTGAAAACCTATTTACATCACTGATATTGTCTGTGATTTGGGATATTGTACTATTGTAATATGGCATAAACGTGTTCTATAGATATAAATATGGGATCGGGAAAAATCGGTATCGGCAGATGCTCAAAATAAAATGATCAGAATCGGATCGGGAGCCAAAAAAACGTGATCGGGACATCCCTACATCATAATGCAGAGTCATTCCTCTTGAATGGATTGAATTGTATTCTTACTGTAGATATGTCTGCTACACTATATAGTGCTGGATCTTAATAAGGTGGGGTCCAGGGAGAGGGACCCCCTTGAGGGCATTCTAGGAGATCCCAAGCTAAATGATTGATAGTCAAAACCTTTCTGAAATGCATCACATATCAACACGTTTCAGAACGTTTCTTGACAGTGTATTTTTGGAAAAGTGAAAACAAAACGGCATATTTAGCGATAATATCGACCCATAACAACGGGTCCACCACCCAAAATGGGCACCGCGACCCTATATTATTAACCCATTTAGGTCTTCTAAATCCTGACAGTTTTCTGAAATACCTATGTTTCTGTATCAGTGGTACTCAATATTTAATGTCAAGGACCCCAAAAATGATATGTAATTGGCCACCGACCCCCACTGAAAATATGTTGTTCCAGGCCGTTTTAACTCATATCTTTGCCTCTGGGGGCGTCAGAGGCAAAGATATGAGTTAAAACGGCCTGGGCCGTGGGCCGTGGCTCAGCGGTCCAGGCACCTTGGCTGGTAATCCAGTCTGGCAGTGTGCCGCGGGTTCGACTCCCGATCCCGACGGCCTTTACTGCATGTCATCCCCCCATCTCTCTCTCCATTTCCTGTCAGCCTACTGTCTGTCCCTCCATAAAAAATATAAAATAAAGGCGAAAGCCACAAAAAAAAACATTAAAAAAAGAAGAAAAAAATGTAAGAATGAAAGAATATATATTCAAAGATTTGCGCCACATTTTCCTGATTTTTCAAAAATAGCAGACCTACAAGCTCAAGCTACGAGCTTGTAGATCTGCTATTTTTCAATAGCAATAGTACAACATAATGCTTTAAAACACCAACAGGGGTTCCCACCCAAAATGGGTTAACTACAACATATAGTACAACACCCTCCCTTGTTAGGTGCAGTAGCCTCTACAAGACGGCCACTCTCTCACTTTGAGTAAAAACATGACATACTGCACATAGTCCATAAATCCAGTGAAATGTCATGCATTGTGTTTTGTGGTGCGACGTGGAGGCACAGTCCTGTCACCAAGTTTGTTTTACTCTGTTTAGGGGACCCCTGTCTCTACTCAACACCTACATCATGTTCCAATTTCTTAAACAGAACCATCAACTCCTCTAACAGGCCGGTGATCCAAAACAGATACCTGACTGACACCAGAAAGCCCTCCGGGTGCACTTAAAGCATGTGTGACATCTGTGCGTCATCTGAACCATCCCTTAGAGGTAGAAACAGTTCAAAGCAGTGTGATAAATTGCATCTACTGAAAGGTGTGTGTGTGTGTGCGTGTGCGTGTGCGTGTACGTGCGTGCGTGCGTGCGTGCACTTTTAGACTTTTTTTGCTCTCTGATATCGTATAGGCAGCACATTGAGGCCCTTTGGTTTAGTTTTATTTTTTCTAAACAATACAAAGAAGTAACATAATTAACAGAGAAAATAAGTGCAGGTGAGACAGGAAACCCATAAAGGGCTTATACATGGTTTTCACCTAAATAATTACCGTAGTTAAACAAAGTAATCAAACATAACGTATGGAAAACAACAAATACACTTGGGTGCAGTTGGAGTACACAGTCCTATAACATCTACGAGCTGAGGTCACAACTGAGCTTGAAGATCAGCTACTTTCTCTATTTTTCGAAATTGTTTGGAAAAATATTCTTTTGGAAAATTTGGAAAACATTCATTCACCTATAATGACATTATGGCCCCATAATCCTCCGGGAAATATTGGCTATACGCACTGTGTTTGACCAAAAAGCGTGCAAAGAGGAAAAGCATGTCTGTTGTTGAGAATTGAATTCAGCACTGTATACATGTCTACACATACTATATCTGCCCACTGTGTTGTTTACAGCACAAGAAGTCTGATTAAAGCTGCAATGTTGAACTTTATATATTAAAAAGGGTATCTTTGAAAGACAAAGAAAAGGTCCCGCACACTGTCAGACGCTTGCCAAAATGTTGCTCTTTATTAGGTCGACCTTCATCTAATTTCAAGGACCTGAAGTTTGACATGCATTACCGGACCCCCATTTAATGGCATATCTCTGGTCCCCCAATTTATTTTGTAAAATCAATGTTAATTTAACTCTGAGAGTGTACCAATGGAACCAAATGAACCCATTAGGGTCCATTTGGTTCCATGTGTCCACTCTCAGAGTTACAGACCCATAAGTCCATTTGGTTCCAAACTATCATTTAGCTGGGGGACCCCCTGGAACTCCCTCGGGGACCCCCTGCACCACTGCCTTAAGGTTCCATTGAGACGTTCTGATGGTTTTTGAAAAATCGTGAAAATGTGGCGCAAATCTTTGAATATATATTCTTTCAGAACTAACGTTTTTAACTCAAATCTTTGCTTCTGGGAGGTCCCTGGAACTACATAATAATATTTTCAGATGGGGGTCGGCGGCCAAATACATATAATTCTAGGGGTCCTTGACATGAAATAGTTTGAGAACCACTGACATAGAAACATAGGGTTTTCAGAAAACTGTCAGGATTTAGAAGGCATTTGTAGAATCGTCCTCAAGTCTAAATGGGTTAAGGACTACTAAATGTATCAATTTACCCCCGTGGTGGCTCAGGGGTAGAGTGGCCGGATGGTAACCGCAAGGTTGCCAGTTCAAACCCAGGCTCCCCCAGAGTTAGTGTCGAAGTGTCCTTGAGCAAGACTCTGAACCCCTAAATGCTCCTGATGTGCTGGTTGGTGTCTTGGATGGTTTCCGCCGCCATCTGTGTATGAATGTGTGTGTGAATGGGTGAATTGATGCACAATCTATGCAAAGCGCCTTGGATAACGGCACTATATAAATGCACCAAAAGGTGCATTTAGGTATGGTTTTGCCCACTCAATTCATAATTAACGTTCCAATTTTGGAGCTCTGGCTCATGGACTATAAGAACCACAAAGAACTGAACCGGTTCCCATTGGGAACCAACCGGTGGAAGAGGGGCCAAGGTGTTCCTGAGTGAGAATCCAAACAAGACTGATATTCCCATCATGGACACCTGTGGAGCTTGTTCTGTGCGCGGCCCGGAGCAGCCATCCCTGCTGTACTTTTACACATGACTCTGTCACTCACGTTTATAACTAGCTGTCATCACCACAGACCTCACCTCTGACCCCACCCGAGAGGGCAAGAGGCGAGCCCGGACCATATATTTCAGTTTGTTTTTTCTTTTTAAGTTTTCAAAAGTTTAAAAGAGAAATAATAATTGCTGATCAGCAGATGCTGCTGATTGCTGATTAGCTTTAACGTGCTATGTTTGTAATTTGAAGTGGTATTTTAAGTGGTTAAATGAAATAAAGTTCAGTTTATGTGTGTCAATTTGGGTGTCCTTGACATGAAAAGGATTGGGAAACACTGGTCTAAGTTCGGAGATAGATAGATAGATAGATACTAGATTAGGTTTTATTTTGGTTCAGAAAAAAAGAAAAGAGCACATACAAACGTACATAGACAGATTAAAATCCACTATTACTAGTGGTACCGAAAAGGTGAAGGCAGAAGCCCTTTCTGAGGACGATTCTACAAATGCCTTCTAAAACCTGTGGTGGTGCTCAACCTTTTTCATGTCAAGGACCCCCAGAATTATCTGTATTTGGCCACGGACAAATCTATGTTGTTCCAGGGACCCTGTGGGACAAATGTTTAAACGAAAGAACAAAATACCTTACTTAAAATATTTAAAATACCTGGCCTGGGCCATGGCTCAGTGGTCCAGGCACCTTGGCTGGTAATCCAGTCTGGCAGTGTGCCGCGGGTTCGACTCCCGATCCCGACGGCACTTACTGCATGTCTTCCCCCCATCTCTCTCCCCATTTCCTGTCAGCCTACTGTCTGTCCCTCCATAAAAATATAAAATAAAGGCGAAAGCCACAAAAAAAAAAACATTAAAAAAATATTTAAAATACCTAACTGCATGTTGGGTAAACACAAATCAGATCAGGAGTGGACCCAAGAGTCAGGCATGAGTTTGGTTTCAGGCAAGAGGCCAGAGGCCTGACACTAATTTAACACACTGTACAATATCCGCTTATGTTAAGCGACTTTGGGCTGCTTTATTATTTGCGGGCTGCCTTTTATTTTTTGTTGTTTCTAAAGTGTAGTCGCTTATTTAGGCTTGCTTCCACATTTTTATTATTATTGAAACCAGTGATTCTCAAATGTTTTCAGGTCAGGGACCCCCAAATTAATGTTTTTGTCCCAAACCCCCATCTGAAAATCTTTAGTTCAAGTTATTACATACGTTAAAATGTTGTATATAATATGCGCCTTCTGTCATTTATCTTTCCATTCCCACAACAATATACAGGAAAAACATGGCATATTTTGGACATATAGTTTGAATGGTGATTAATCATGAACAGTTTTTTTTTTAAACTGTGATTAATCTGATTGAAAATTATAATCGCTTGGCAGCCCTATTGTATCATAATCACTCCAGTTCTTAGATCTTTCCACTAGGTTTCCTATACTACTGTGTTTTTTGAAGCACTGGATGATTTAGGGCCAGCGTACTTCTCTAATCTTGTACTACATCATGAACCATCCAGACCTCTCGGGTCATCTGGGACATGGTCTGCTTTCTGTCCCAGAATCACAGCTAAACCTGGAGTAGCAGCTTTCAGGTCGCCACATACTGTACCTGGAACAAACTCCCAGAAAACCACACGCAGGCCTGCTACAGCTCTCAGTTCTTTTAAATCAAAGCCAGAGACCTGTTTTTGTTTGCCTTTTACCTTCTTTTTTTTAATGTAATTTTTTTACTTCCTCACTTAATTCAGTGGTTTTCAACCCTTCTCATATAAAGGCCCATTATTTATTCTGCATCTGAGCCACTACACGGACCACCATGTGATGACATTTAGCCTGACTCAGACCCAAGACTAAAGAATATTTTTGTTTGTTGTCGGATAAGATTTTGTCCACGATTCCATGCTGTATTGATGTTGGTACCATTAGGAGAGGTAAACGAAGATCAAAATAACAATTCTTCTACATTCTCTAATAGTAGGGATGTCCTTTGATTTGATTTGATTTTGAGCATTGCCGATACTGATTTTTCCCGATCCGATATTTATATTTTATAGAACACGTTTATGCCATATATATCACAATAGTACAATATCCCAAATCACAGACAATATCCAGTATAATATCATGATATGGAATTATGGATATAATATTGATATTAGGGATGCCCCGATCATGTTTTTTTTTGGCTCCCGATTCGATTCCAATTTTTTGAAAATGACGTGATCTCCAAACACCCGATCAGATCGGGAACCCTATCAAATAGTGTAGACTTCTTGAAAATTAAGTAATGTAGATGTTTAACAATAATTGAACTCTTGAAAGTGTAAAAAATAAAAACCAAATGGACCCGTACGGGTCTGCTGCATATAGCACAATATTAATGTGTGGCTGTCACCAAATCCCAAGGAACCCCTGGACTTAGTTGTCACTACAGCGCACTATAGTGTGCCTCGGCACACCGTTTGGGAAAAAATCACGGGCGTAGACTAAACCTACATGCCTATACACAAAGTGCAGGGATCTGTGGGCGCTGCACAGCTTGACGCACGTGTGCATTCGTGAGTATATCCTGCAAGTGGTTCTATTTTTCACGAGTGAAACTCCTGAATACCTCAGACTAGAATGTTTTGAAATGCGATCGGTTTGGAGCCGTGCCATAAACATAAATATTACCCTGACCCCCCGACCCACACTTCCTAGGGCCAACGGGAAACAGATGACGACCATATGCTGGCTCTGGTACCTGGTGGAACATGCCCCCGGACCCACCCAGGCTGGTGGAACATGCCCCCGGACGCACCCAGACACTCTGGTACCTGGTGGAACATGCCCCCAGACCCACCCAGGCTCTGGTACCTGGTGGAACATGCCCCCGGACCCACCCAGGCTCTGGTACCTGGTGGAACATGCCCCCGGACCCATCCAGACACTCGTATCTGGTGGAACATGCCCCCGGACCCACCCAGACACTGGTACCTGGTGGAACATGCCCCCGGACCCACCCAGACACACATTTGCGCGACCAGGTGAGGGGAGGAAGAGACAAAACAGACTCACAGTATGATGACAATGTATGTTGTTAACCGCGTGAAACCCTAATAGCGCCCCTATTATGGGGGCGCGGACATTCGGCCAAAATAGACGATCTACAAGCTACAACGCGTTGCGACCGGCTATTTTCTATAGCGGAGAGAGATTTGGGGTAGAGGGGGAAGGGGTTTTAAGTGGTTCCTGGGATTCAAACCCTCACCTCCTGCCGTGCGTGGCCAGTGATGGAAGAAGTATAGACCTACTATGTACATGTACTCGCAAGTAAAAGTATAAATACTGCAATGTAAAAAAATAGTAAAAGTCGTGTAAAACGTAAAAGAAATATTGTGATAAAAATTGTAACTAAATAAAATTGAAGCCATTCGGGTGGGAACCCCTCTTTGTGTTTTAAGCATTATGTTATACTTTAGCTATTGAAAAATAGCAGATCTACAGGTGGGTCTGCTATTTTTTTTTTCAATCGTGAAAATGTAGTGCAAATCTTTGAATAGAGTGAACGTTTTTAACTCAAATCTTTGCTTCTGGGAGGGTCAACACATTTTCAGATTGGGGTCTGTTATTCCGACCAGTTATTCACACGTTATTCACGTTATTCCGACCAGTTCCTTTCCCCTCCATCAGGCGCCCCGGGCTGGCCAGGGGGAGGTAGTTTAGAGACCAGGATTAGCCATGTTTTTTGTGAGGGTACCTTCCCTATGGGGGACACGGGGAGAACATGCAAACTCCACACAGAAAGGCCCTTTCGCAAGTCTTGGGAAATGATGTCCTCCTGCTCCTCCAGTTGTCTCTCTCTGCTCACCTTCACCCTGGCAGTGTTGTTTTTGGCGGCACATTTTGATTTTAGTTTTAGTCATAGTCTCTTTCCTTTGGTTTTAGTCACATTTTAGTCACCTTGAATGTTTTAGTGTCTAGTTTTAGTTGACTAAATGTCATAAGATTTTAGTCGATTACATCTACAGTTGATTTAGTTGACTAAAATGTATTTTGGCGGGCCCTGATGCCGTCGTAATGAGTGTTTTTACACTTGCTGAATATAGCCGATCTGCTATTTTCAGCATGCAACCAAGTGTAAAATGACTTATACTGGATCTTTTGTCCACTAGTCCCTTCCTAACATTTTAGTCTAGTTTTTAGCTGTTGACGAAATTGTCAGTATATTTAGTCATAGTTTTAGTCATCGTAGCTTAGTTTTCATTTAGTTTTCAGACGGACATTTTTCGTCTCAGTTTTAGTCGACGAAAACAACACTGCACCCTGGACTGCCCCAACCACACTCCCCAGGTGCCACAAACCATAGACTCGTTAGTGCCAATCACTCAGTCGAGTCTGATAGGTGAGTGAGTCTTGGGGCGGGGTTTCTCAATCCCTGCTAGACTCTACAGCAATAATATGCACCACACAGCCATCATCTTCTCATAGAACATATAGCAGATCTACAAGCTCGCGCAGCGTTGTGAGACACGAGGCATTTCCCGGGGGTCCCCAGCCAAAAACGTTGAGAACCCCTGGTCTATACCACACGTATAGAGTGGTTGAAATAACGTTTAATTCACTTAAGAAAAAACCTTCAGGTGTGAAGGGTCTGAAGATATAAGTACAGGGCTAATCAGAATCAGATCTTCTTTTCTTTTTCCTTTTTTTCCCCCAGAAAAGAAAAAAATATATTTATATTCTGGCGTTCACATCTGAAGATAAGTAGGCTAATAATACTTAATGATACTTAATGCTCAGATGTCTCGAGGAGAAAGCATATGGTCCGGTGCCAGTAGCAAAATCAAACAGGGAGCAATTGGCTACAAATCAGACCTTTGGACCAAATGTGGCTTTTTATTGGGCCTAGACGAGTAGACGGGAGCTTTATGTGTGATGCACACGTGGCAAATGTTCAGATCGCGAATGATGAATGTTGCCCCTGGCTTTAACTCGCTTTCCATGTAAACGGTGTTAATAATAATAATAGTCTTTATTGTCCCGAAGGATATTCGTCTTCACAGGTCTGTTCAAACAGCCACAACAAAACAACACATAATATAGCAGAGAAAAACATAGCATCAAGGCAAAAAAACAAACATAAACATGAGGTCCCCACTGTACACAGAACTATCCTATCAGTTTGTTTAATGCAGTGATGGCTGAGGGGACAAAACTCCTACTAAAGCGAACCTTTTTCCACGGCAAGGTTCTGTACTACAGTATCTTTGTCCAGAAGATGGCTTGAGGTTGAAAAAGCGATACAGGGATATCGCTAAGTGCCATACTGCCATTTGATATCGAAAGTGTGATGGCCTTATTGTTCATATCAGAAAGTGTGGGTGTAGGGAGTCTGATGATCTTGGAAGCAATACGGGTAATACTGAAAAGTTTGTTTCTGTTGGGCATGGACAGTATGTCGTAGAAACATGCGGAACAGCACAACAGAACAGGTTGAATAATGCTTTGTACAATAATAACAGAAGATGAGGGGTTGAGATGAGGAGGATACTTTTAAAATGTAATACATCACACGTTATTTAACAACTATATACATACATGTATACTTCGTGGTCTGACAAACAAGTGTCGCATTATTCCGAGGGTTGGTCCGACTCGCCCCATTACTAATCCTAACCCTAACCGCTGCACGCAAAGCCACGTAGTCGGAATAATAGGATGTCGAAATTATGGGCAGTCGCCTACCCTACAGACAGTATGTCACAATGGAAAAGTAGGGAGAGCACGTCCAATCGCTGCATAATATGTGCTAGTTATATTATATTGCCATACAGAATAGAGAAGAATGCCACAACAATGCCACTGCAATTCTAGCAGTCCTTCATTGTCAAACACACACAACTCAGAAACTGCAGGGCTCTCTGCGCGGGGCATGTGTTGAAAAATCAAACAGAAGCCTAAAAAAGCTACAGGTAGATGCATGGATTCAGCTTTTGAGCTCAAACATGTTTCAGGGAGAGTAATGCATGACTTGACATACTTCCTGATGTGCACAAGTATTGCATATTTGCTTAGGATGTATTGAAAGGATAGCATCTTGAGAAGTAGCATCTCATGTATGAGGAGGTCCTAAAACTAAACAAATACAGAAAATACAATTTAGTTTAGAGACCAGGATTACTGCATGTTTTTGTGAGGGTACCTACCCTAGGGGACACGGGGAGAACATGCAAACTCTACCCAGAAAGGCCCTTTCGCTGATGACGCGGGAATCGAACCCAGGACCTTTTAGCTGTGAGGCGACAGCACTACCGACTGTGCCACCGTGCCCCCTTTTGTATTTTGTAACACTTGAGACACTTACTTGAGATTGTACCTCTTATGTTTGAGGGGCTGTTTTTAGGTACCTAAAAACAGCTTTTTATTATGCCATTTTACTCCTGATTCACGTCCCTTATTATTATAATTATTTGTATTGTGGTTTCTATTGTGTATCCGTTGTATTGTAACCTCGGCTACAATTGTGCTCAGAGATAAATTATAAGGTCATCATGACTCATGACGACGATGACATCCACTACAAATACAAACATCTCCCAAGCACGCACACACCTGTTCTACAATACAATGAACCGGATAATCAATGATGTAATATCAATTACATCAGCGTTTTGTCTTGTAAGTGCAAACAATTAAAAAAATAAACATGTTGTTTTAAGATGCGACAACAGGCAAGTCCTGAAGCAGTGGAAAGAGGTGATCTCAGAGATCTCGGAGACAGAGGAAGATTATTCCAGTCAGATGGAGATTTGTATTGGAATGACCCGCGTCCAACTTTCAACTAAAAAAGTCTGGGAACGACAAAAAAGGGATGTTGCATATGTCTTAAGTGGATATGAAGAACTACATGGAACTAAAACTGTTTCAGATAAGGACGACAATTAAAATAAAGACATTTGAAAATGAACTGAACCGAGCAAAATTGCCTCCTACATTTAGGCTGCAACCAATTATGCGATTCATACATGAAACAGTGATGAGTTCCATATGGACACCTCAAAACAAATCTATATAGAGAATTATGCACGCAACATTAAGAGGTTTAAATGCTGTGTCAGTGTTCTGCTAAACAATATCAGCACATACATCTATAATAGGACGGACAACTTGATACATTATTAATTAGTCTTACTTCAAATGTAAAACAATTTATGGACGTTAACGTGAACTCAGACAGCCATAAGTTCTTTTTTTATAATGAAATCGATGTGGGCTTTAAAGAGAGATGCTTGTGTAGCATCCTCTTACTCTCTAAGGCTACAAACAGTTAGAGGTACAAACAGTTCTGTACAAAGCAGTGTGATACATTCTACTGAAAGTGTGTGTGCCGTGTGTGGATGCGTGCTTGCGTTTGTCTGTGTCTTCTTAACGACTTCACCGTATGAAGAATAGCAATGGTTACCTTGCGATATTTAAACAAGTCAACTTGTCCGTGTATTATAAGTTATATATTAGATTTATATAACGTTTTCTGCCTCTAATCCAAATGAAGCGTGCAGTACACTATACACTGTGAGATGCAGTGTTGATTTTGTCGACTAGAACTAAGACGTAAAATGTTCGTCGACTACCTTTTTCCACTGACAAAAACTAAATGGAAACTAAATGAAAACTAAGCTATGATGACTAAAACTAAGACTAAATATACTGACAATTTCGTCAACAAATAAAAACTACACTAAAATGTTAGGGAGTAAGGGACTAGTGGACAAGAGATCCTGCAGTATAAGTCATTTTACAATTGGTTGCATGCTGAAAATAGCCGATCTACAAGCTGAGCTTGTAGATCTGCTATTTTCAGCAAGTGTAAAAACAGTCATTATATTGGCATCAAGGCCCGCCAAAATGCATTTTAGACGACTAAATCAACTGTAGATTTAGTCGACTAAAACTAGACTAGGTGACTAAAATGTGACTAAAACTAAATGAAAACTATTCAAAAGACTATGACTAAAACTAAAATCAAAATGTGCTGCCAAAAACAACACCGATGTGAGTGTGACTGAAATGTTGTGCTGCCTATAAGCAAAGCCAATCAAGAACTTGAAGACGACTACACAATCATCATTAAAGTTGAGGAGCCTTTGTGAACTGCAACAAAGACAAGTGGATAAGACAACAGCAATGTGCCGCCATTTTTCAGCCACGATCGGGTATGTCGCGCTGGCAACACATCAAAACACGTTAGCTCATTTGAAACGGAACTGTGCAATTGTGAATGAATACCACTGCTGCTAGGAAGAAGGAAAGAAAAAACTAAATATCAAGGCTGCCATCAGAGAAAACCTGGAGGACAGATACTCAGCTTGTCACGATTTCCTCCACAAAATGCACAGCTCTTGACCCAGGGCTCAAGGCGCTTCCTCATGTGGATGATGCCTGCCATGACAGGATCCTCAACAGCCTCATCACAGAGACAGAAGAAGAAGAACAGGTATGTTCATGTTGCTTGTGCATAATATACTGTATTGTATTCATTGCTTAATTGGAAAGGCTTGCTGCTACGGTGTCAGTATTAAATTAAAGACTGTAATGAATTAAATTAAATGAAGTCATCATCAGGTACAGTAGGCTGGCCATGAGAAGACACTGACAGGTGTTCCTGTGAGTCCTGTCAAGGGGCCAGCTCAGCCGCTGCTGAACTGTCCTACTTTGCTGCCTCTCGAACGAAGTATATTATACTATCAAATGTTTTCTTTTCCCATTACTGTACCAAATTAATATGAATTAAAACAAATAGAACTGAGGCTTCAAATTGAACTGAACGACACAGAATTTCTGAACCGAAATTCTGTGTATTGTTGCACTGCTAAAGGCATTCAAACAGAGCATTTGGATTGTAAACCAAAATAATAGAGCTCATCTCGAAGGAGGTAGTCGTCAATCATATCAAAGGCTTTGGAAAGGTCATAACATTGCACCTGTAAGATGGCTTTGTCAAAGGTTGAAAACACATCATTAGTGAAAAAGCGGTGGTGGAAACGTTTGGTCTAAAATGTTGCCAATTTTTGTTTGTACTATTACTACTATGTAATGCGTTGCAGCGTTATAGTAATATAATTATATGTTTTTTATGTTTCTTGTTTTATTGTAGTCTATACCCTTTAAAACAACCTGTCTTTTCTCCATCTCATTAATAACTATGAATAGAGCCAATATTATCATAACCGCTATTATCGTAACTCCTTCCCTCTGTGGCCAAGTCTGGAGTGACGTGCGTGCATGCGTGCGTGCGTGCGTGCGTGCGTATAGAACCGAGTGCAACAGGACAAAGAAAGCAGGGCCAGATGTTGTGTCTGGATGAGTGATTCCAGACGCTTCCTCACCTGAGATGTGAGTGCAACATGAGCGGCCTCGCTCACTACCAGAAACCCCGGCAGCGCAGTCTCCCCGGGGGCTCCCCGGTCACCCAAACACATCATGAAGGTATCAGAAGGTGCACAAAACTATTACTTTTCATCTCCCAATAAGCCACCCCAGCAGCAGCATCCGAATTCCACGGGGGAAAACCTTCGCGGAAAATATAGCCGATGGACGTGGCAAGCTCGCTGGGTCGGGCTCCTTTATAAATTATAATTAATGTAGAGCGAAAAGAGAAAATACACTAGTAGCGAGCCCTGAGGGACTCCAGTCAACCAACCTTGGGATTTAAATGGTTAACAAAAAAATACAAGAGGGGGCACGGTGGCACAGTCGGCAGTGCTGTCGCCTCACAGCTAGAAGGTCCTGGGTTCGATTCCCGCCGGGGACGCTGGGGGCGTGCTCTCTCCTCTGCGTCATCAGTGCCCATACCTGAGGCGGGGGTTGGCAAAAGGGCCTTTCTGTGTGGAGTTTGCATGTTTACCCCGGGTAGGTGCCCTCACAAAAAACATGCCATAATCCTGGTCTCTAAACTACCTCCCCCTGGCCAGCCTGGGCGCCTGGTGGAGGGGAAAGGAACTGGTCGGAATAACGTGTTCCTTCCATGGCCGGGGAAACTCTCCCCTGTCAGGTGAAAAGAAGCAGCTTGGACTCCTCATGCATAGAAGGAAGCATAAGCATGAGGAAGTGTAGCGCCCAGGATTACATTAGATATTGACAAGAAGAATTGTGGGATAAAAGAAAAGAAAAAAATACAAGAAAGAAAATAAAAATAATAATAATAATAATAATTATAAATTATACAACAGGTCGTTTTGAGGAAGCAATCTGATTGGTTGAAGTAGCCATCTAGCCATGCTTCAAATGAACATGATGGAACGCCTTATTAAAACGTAAACAATCTGTTGTGCTGAGTCTCGCTGCTCTCCCAGAACAGAGCCAACTGGGTTGCTAGGCTAGCAATTTTTGGTCATAGTAGCTACATCTGTCATCATTAGGAAATCACACCCATGTGAAGTGAGGGGCACTGTTCTAGTATGACATAATTCATTGTCAATGGGAATTGACAATTCCTTTGTGTAGGACGAGAATAGCCGATTTGCTTGTCCAAATATGACTTAATTCTCCATTCATTGTCAATGGGAATGTAATGTTTGTGTAGAGGAATATCTACACTAATAGCTGAATACAGGAGGGGCTAGAGCCCTATAAATCTACACTAATAGCTGAATACAGGAGGGGCTAGCGCCCCTCAAAAATGACTAGAACAGTGCCCGTTGGGGGGTGATCAGGTGGAATGAATTGCCTAATAAAGGGAGAGGTCGCGGTATCACATGATGTCAGAACATCATTGTGATGTCAGAACAGGCCAGCTCCATATATGGAGATCTGGATATGGGCCTGTCTGTCTGCTGGTTCTGGACAACCGGCGATCCGATGGACCGGGCTGTGATGGTGTGGAACGTGTCAAATTTGAAGTTGGTGGGGAAAACGGTTCTAGATTAACCGTACACACAGAGACTTGGCGCATTTACTGTATAGTAAGATGATTTTTTTTGCGAATATCTTATATAGTTATAATGAAATTGAGTTGACGTGTTTTTTAAGGGTAACTGTTGTACAATCGCAAAATTAAACTCGAGGGTCATGCTTTACCGTCATTAAATCGCGACCCTCTCGTGTAATATTGCTTATTTTATATGTTTTATATTGTATCAATTGTATCTTTTCAACATAAGTTCAATATGTGCCTGTTTCTGATCAGACTCAATTGAAGACATTTCCTTTTTGGGAAATGACTGTCGGATATTTTGGTTTATGTTTGATAACATTATCACAATTTAATAAAAATAAAGAAATTTGGGCAAATTCTCAACAATGTTCAAATGTAAGTACAGTACAGTACAGTACAGTGCATGGACGATAGCACCTATCCTCCTCCACTCTGGCTGCAGAGTACTAGAGACTGACATTTTGTCGGGACTCCCGCGGGACACGGGATTCCCGCGGGATTCCCGTGGGATGGGATTCATATTTTTATTAATCCCGTGATCGGGACGGGACGGGAATGAAAGTCAACGGGAGCGTGCAGGAACGTGAATGACGTGGTCGCGCTGCCAAGTTCCAACCAAAAGAACAGAAGCACCCATTTTTGTTGTAGTCATCTTTCTGTGAGCCAACACTCTTTTCACTTGCTGACGCAAATCAAAAGAACTACATACATAGTCACCGTTGCCTGGCAGCGGTGGCCGAACGGATAGCGGCGCGGTCTTGATACCGGAAGGTTCCTAGTTCGAATCAGCCGTCCGACACGTTAAAATTACCACCGCTGAAGTGCCCTTGAACAAGGCATTGAACCACTACGATGAAATGTGTTCTATGAGCAGGGCCTGGCTGGAAACAAGTTCTTGAGCTTAGCCCAGATACCCTGGGTAAATATAGATTTCATTTCATTTCATTTCATTTCACCAATAATCCAGCAGTGCTAGTGCTTCCACAACACAAAAACCTCCTCCATGCAATCCAGTCGGGCTGGACGTCTTATACAGTTTTATATGAAGACATCGCAATGCGGCCGTGTATGATTCTGCATCGCGCCGGTGCTGTGATTTAATTGATTATTTATAGCCAGATCATCCTGATGCATTTGTTTCCCCTGGCAGTGGCAACGTTGCAACTTTCAATTGTGATGCTACGTTAGCTACATGCTAACGCTGTTACTGTTAGCTAGCTCCCTGAACAGCTGTCTGAACGAATGTTCTACGGGTACATGTGTTTGGTCCGACGATTCATTGATCCGATACCCCTAACCCCTAACCTAACCATAACCGCAAGCACGGGAGCAGGCGCTAGTCCGAGGTGCGGACGCATATCGAACCAATGCTCCGTCGGACCATAGTATGCCTCCCATGTTCTACAATACATCGTCTCCCTTCTTTCTCCCAAACGAGTCCCATACACCAGTGGTTCCTAAACATGTTCATGTCAAGGACCCCTAAATCGACATTTATTAGCCCGCGGACCCCCATTTGAAAAGATGCCAGGGGCAGGGACCCCCATAAGAGAAGATTTTTGAGTGGTGTAAACCACTCCTACAACTGGCTTTTGTGTGCATAAAAAAATGACCATGGTTGCTATGTTCAAAATAATTTCTGACGTAATTAAATCACACCCGGGTGAACTGGATGACCGTAGCAACCGTGGTCATTTTCTCTGCACAGAAAAAGCCAGTTGTGAAATCACATCCGGGTGTGATTTCATTACGTCAGATCAGAGCTGATCAGGCTACATAATACCTTACCTTATTTCATTACGTCAGACATTACGTCAGACCACAGCTGATCATGCTATATAAAACCTTACACCACTCAGTTCACACGGGTGTGATTTTTTTATTACGGTTCTAGCTGTGATTCTCAACCATTTTAATTTCAAGGACCCCCAGTTTGACATGCATTAGTCTACGGACCCCCATTTAATGGCATTTTTATCGCTGGGACCCCCAAATTATATTGTAAAATCAATGTTAATTTAACTCTGAGTGTACAAATGGAAAATTTGGTTCCATTTGTAGGCCTACACTCCCATAACATCCTTTGTTACAGACCCATAAGGGTCCATTTGGTTCCAAACTATTATTTAACTGGGTACCCCCTGGAACTCTCACGGACCCCTGGGAACCACTGCCATACACAATAGACTTGTACACTGAATAATTATTCATATAGAGTTAAATTAACACTGAGGTTGTTTTTTTTATCGTAATTGACAAAGCACTTGTTAACTGTTAAGCTTTAAATGTTAAGCGTTAAATCCAACACTTTATTTATTTTAATTTTATTGGTAGGCTATCTGTCTTGAGAAGCCAGAAGTGATAGATAGATAGGCCTATAGATGGATCGATCGATCAATTGCCTAATGACTAACTAAAAAAAAAAAAACAGGAGCGGGATGGGAGCGGGAGTAATTTCGAGTGGGAGCGGGATGGGATCAGGAGTCATTCTACAGGAGTGGGACAGGATGGGATTTTTTTTTTTAACTCTGGCCCAGGATTGGGACAGGACAGGATTTTTTCTGTGGGAGTGGGACAGGACAGGAGTGAAAATCCACTCCCGTGTCAGTCTCTACTGCAGACTACATATACATGGATACATTAATTCATCTAGCTTTGGGAGAGGTTTTATGCCCCCAAAATTCACTGCCATAACCCAATAACACCCGAGGACGATTGTAAATCCTGGTTCTTAAAAACAATGTATTTGGCCGCAGACCCCTATCTCAATATATGTTGTTCCAGGGAGTCAGGGTCTAAATATCAGGTCAGGTATAAATATTCAATGATTAAAAATAGCAGATCTATCCATGCTATTTTTCAATAGAGGGTATGCGTGTAACATCATGCATCATCATACCCGGAGGTTATGTGGGAACGCCAAAAAAACGACTTTCTGGCCTTGAGAGCCCTATGCATCCAAACAGAAAAGTCCTATCTGATTGCTTTAAACGACGTTAAACAACATTAAACTCACTTTGCCACTCACTTTACTTTGTATGCACATAAGCCAAAGTATAAAATAGTGGATAAAGTGGTAAAACCCTATAAAATCTAAAAAGGGCTAAACAACCTGGGCACACCGTCACAGATGTTGTGTTGTGTGGTGTTGTCTGTCTGGGTGCTTTGTCTATATACCCCGCATGTGTTTGAGCGTTACCTGTTTTGACTGTTTCATTGTACACAGATTGTGACAATAAACCTCCTCGCGCGGAGGACAATAAAGAATGAGTCTTGTATCTGAATGCAATCAACTTGGCTACTGCGAGTCGTCTAGGTTCTGTCTGCTTTCGAACCATAAAAACAGTAGTATTGATTCAGTGACAAAATGTAATGATGCGTCTTCTGTTCTGTCAGAAAGCCAGTCCACAAACTGAACAATGCGTGTCTCTGTTGTGTTCATGTGCGAGCGAGGGAGACTGCTCGGCTCATGTGGGTGGTTCATATAGTTTAATAAACAGTGTTTTTGCACGTACGTGTATGGACTCCACTGCACGTGGATCTGTGTGTAACGCATGTCCGCCGTGTGAGTAAGCGCAGAGCCGCGCAGAAATGAGGCATAGCGCTGGCCTCTCTGCTTCACAGTGCTGGCTTTCCTATCAGATAGACAGCCTGACAATATCCAGACCACACTCTTTCCGCTTCGCACAAACACACAAAGGCACGCTAATGCAGACGCGTGCATGTGCACGCACGCACGCACGCACTCACGCACACACGGACGGACACGCACACACACACACACGCGCGCGCACACACACACACACTGTTCTGGGTTTTTTTTACTTGCTTTTGGCTGCAATGTTTGTGAGATGAAAGGCGAGTCTGTTACAGTAATGTGAGTATAAATTCAGACCACTGGGATCCTGTCTTGACAGATCGTCCTTGTATTATGAAATTGCAAAGGAATATTTACACTGCTCGCTGACAATTTCTTTAACTCACTTTTAAATCCTCTTGCGACATACGCAAATAGCCATTACTTAAAAGCTTAAAAAGCATGCAGCAGTGTGACAAAATGTTATTTTCACGGTTTGCCATATCATGTCTGCATGTGTATACTATACTGTACACACACATTCACGTGTGTTCCAACAAATCTCTTTACATTGTTCCTACTATGGGGAGAGAGATATAGTTGCCCACAGTGTTGTTTTCGTCGACTAAAACTAAGATGAAAAATGTTCGTCGACTACCTTTTTTCACTGACGAAAACTAAATGGAAACTAAATGAAAACTAAGCCATGATGACTAAAACTAAGACTACCGGTAAATGTTTTGACAATTTCGTCAACAGATAAAAACTAGACACAGCACTAAGCACACAGATCGGCTATTTTCAAGTGTAAAATCAGTCATTACGACAGCATCAAGGCCTGCCAAAATACATTTTATTCGACTAAAACTAGACTAACACTAAAACATTCCAGGTGACTACCAGGAGACTATGACTAAAACTAAAATCTAAATTTGCTGCCAAAAACAACACTGGTTTGCCCAACCACAATATGTACCACAGTTCAAAACGGAATTCTCCTGCTAATCATTCACCTCAATGAGACCTCTTCTGTTATCACTCCTGACCGTCTCTTCAGTCACACAGATGGGACAATTGGTCACAGCCCCCAACCCGTGCACGCACGTGCACGCGCGCGCACACACACACACACACACACACACACACACACACACACACACACACACACACACACACACACACACACACACACACACACACACACACACACACACACACACACACACACGCGCGCACACACACACACACACACACACACAGGGATTCAGGATGTCGGTAATGTCATTACCTGAATGTCACTGAGATCACAAAGCTGTGGCTTCGGGGGCCTTGCAAGTGTCTGGGGAGAGACTCTTTCATGTTTGCCCTTTAGCCATCCACAGATTTCCTGACACCACTGTGGCATGTAGAGCATTTTGTATTGCGGCATACATGGGCCCCACAAGAGCATCTGTTTTATGCTTTTCTATCGGTCCTTCCTTCAACAAGCTGTCATTTATTTCATTTTATTTTGTGTACTGTGTTATTTTTAGAGACAAGGCAAATTGTAAGTAAAAATGAGACCACTGATAGCTAAACTAAATGTAACTTTAATAACAGCCATGGGGAATAACAAAGGTATACTTTGAGGAGAGGTGTCACCCATCATCTGGAGGGAGATATAGTTCACAGGAGATCTTTTCCCATTTTAGTTAACCCATGTAGACCATGTCCATGTCAAGGACCCCAAAAATTATATGTAATAGCCTATGCCTTCACCCCCCCATCTGAAAATATGTTGTTCCAGGGACCTCCCCAGAAGCAAAGATTTGAGTTAAAATGTTCACTCTGTAATAATATATATTCAAAGATTTGAGGCACATTTTCACGATTTTTCAAAGATAGCAGACCTACAAGTTCACGAGCTTGTAGATCTGCTATTTTTCAATAGCTAAAGTATAACATAATTAAATGCTTTTAAACACCAAAAGTGGTTCCCGCCCAAAATGGGTTAAATTCACATTTAAGATCATACTGTGCCATTCAACACACAGCAGTATTATTCTTCAGCTTTGGAGATCAAGGTTTCAAGTATATGTTCTATATGAAGGTAAATGCAAGGGCAGACCAGTAGAGCTCATGCACCATCGCATGTCCTTCCTCTGCGCTATAGCAAAGCCGTGACTCATGTAGGGTGACTCCAAAAACAGAGGTGGTGATATTAGGGACCAAGCATTACTCCAGAGGGAGGCCTATACATGGAAACACAGATTCCACACACTACAGACAGAGAACCCAATTAGGAGCTTCTTTTTCTGACACTTTGCTTTTGCACCTCGCTCTGACTGTAGGTGCGCTACCCGTTCAAAACATATCAAAATAACAGTAGTGGGTCGCACACACCAAGACTTCAGTTCAAAACATTTATTTCATCTTTGAACAGGGACAAACGTTTCGGCTATCCATCCATCCACACTGATAAAGGCTGTTGTCCCTGTTCAAAAAATGAAATAAATGTTTTGAACTGAAGTCTTGGTGTGTGCGACCCACTACGGTTATTTAGATATTCAGTTAGCCACATTGATGTTTTTAAAATGGCATAATCAAATTAGAATGTTCTAAAATGGATGTCCAAAGTAAGATAACTGACACAATTCAAACACGTCCATATAGGGGCGTTGTGTAGTGTCTTCAATGGCCTCCCTCCAATATTTTCTTTTGTAATTTTGTATTTCTGTATATATATATATATATTTTATCTGTCGTATTACGTACTGTTGAATCTCAAGAGTCACTTGTTTCTTAGGTTGACCAACCTTCCAGGCCCCTAGTAGACAGTGTAGTGGACTGTATTATGTTCGGCTCTGTGTGATCATAATATGAATTGTATTTGCATTATATATTTCACATGGTATCTCATGTCCTTTCCTGGTACCCTATGAATAATGTCGAGATTCCACTGTTAGCTTTCATGGTGATGCCAGTTGGCACTTGGATTGGACCTGATTGCATCACATCCCAGCAAGCCAAATTACGTCATGATGATGTCCTCCGGTTTTTGTTGTTGTTTTTGTTCTTTTTTGTCTTGTTCCTGTTAAATGTTTTTTTCCTGTCTGTCTTTGTTCTTGCTTTGTTTTTTGTTTTATGTTGTGTTTGTTTGTTTTTGTTTTGTTTTCTTGTTTTTCCCCTTCTGTTGTTTGCTTTGTTGTATTATTTTACCTATGAAAGCCATTTATTTGTTAGAAGGGTAGGCCCAATAAGCTTAGGCTTCAGCCTACACCTTTTTGGTCAATGTTTCTTTTTGCAAAAAAAACACAAATCAGGCACTGTATTAATCTGTTTTTAATGACCAAAATAAATAAACTCTACTCTACTGATTGCTGGTGGTGTTCTGCCCCTCCCCCCTCATCAAACAAAAATGTTTGGTCAAACCATGTGATTGGAAAAGCATTGTGGTGGCCTAAAAAAACAAAAAAACGACCAAACATTTGCTTGATTGGTGTTTGATACGTGTGAATGAGGCCATAGGCTTCGTACACACATAAAGAACAACTGTGCTGTGCTCTGCCTGTGTTTCATGGACGCCCCAATGCTTTTCCAATGGAAGTCACATGGTTTGACCAAACACTTGTGTTTGATTGGGCCCCAATCGATTGCGTCACTATTCGTCCAGGTCCTGACCGTGCTTGCTGTGATCCTATTCATACCTCACGACCTGTTTGGACGAAACTCGGCCGTTGTTTTCCGTCCGCGAGAGGTAAATAAAAACCATGCGAAAAAGGACATTAATTTCCTCGGATGTCACGACTCCAAAAAACAACCTTCACCGTTTTTGTTCCTGTGTAGTAGATTTAATAATAAGTTAAGCGAACACAACAATCACACTCTTTCATTCAGGTTTCTGGAGCCTCTTGCCAGAATACGTGTATTATATCATACCCAGGCAAAGTAACACAGAATACGTGTATTATATCATACCCAGGCAAAGTAACATCATGCATGCACTTGCACTGCCCCTTTTTTTGTAATAGCTTGCAGTGGCGGACCAGCTGTGATTTAACAAGTATGAGTCTGGTTTTCACTGGCTGAGGACGAGCTGTTACGTGAGTGGGAAGTTAACCCAATAACGGCACAAAAGCACCGATTACAGAAGGTTTTAAGTGAAAACAAAACTCTGTGAGGTTCTCTCTCTCTCTCTTTCTCTCCCCCTCTCTTCCTCAAATTCAAATAATCGCTCTGCATTTTCTCTCGTTATCAGAGATGTATGTTCAGATATTTATTGAACACTGGGAGTTTATAGTCGATAATGTATATTTATCTCAGAGTGAGTTTAGATGAACAGAAGATTTACTGTGTCAATTGTGCCTCTGAGGAAAGAAAGAAAGAAAGAAAGAAAGAAAGAAAGAAAGAAAGAAAAAGAAAGAAAGAAAGAAAGAAAGAAAGAAAGAAAGAAAATGACCAGCGATCACAGTGGGACTTTGTTTTCTCTCTCTGGTTTGATTCGATCCAGAAATACAATGATTCGCCGCCAGACCCAGTTTAGTGCCACAGCAAATGTCAATTTGGATGTTTGGTTCCATCAAAGTCACTCTGACGCGCATGCACATGGGCACATGGGCACGTGTGCACACACACGTGCACACATACACGGTCTCACGCACACACACACACACACACACACGCACGCACGCACGCACGCACGCACGCACGCACGCACGCACACACACGCACACATGAACACAAATGCAAAGAGACGAGTTATGTTCTGGCACTCCTTAAAAGCCAATTCAAAACGCAATCCACAGGAGACATCCACAGACAGCGAGAAATACTGTTAAGAGAAATTAATTCTGATTGCTGTTGTTGTTTTTTTGCGTTCGTTCTTTTGTGTTCATCAATTCAACATGTTTCTTTTTTTTCCTTTTTTTTTTTTTACATATCTAAAGATGTCTATGTCTTACTTTCAAGAGCCCTTAAAGCTGCTATAAGCAATAATATGTCAACATTTTAATGACCTTTTTTTTCTTTTTTTGTATTCAGACAGCCAGCAATGAGTAAAACGCTCCAGAAAAGATTTAGTCTCTGTGACACATAATATGTGTCACAGAGAATGCAGATTGTGACCCCTATATTATAGGGGTCACAATCTGCATTCAAAGATGTTCCTATAGAAGCTTTGTCAATTGTCATTGGTCGAAAAAAACCCGGTTGAAATGAGTAACCAATCAGGAAGTAGACAGGCAAATCGACCAATAATTTATAATCTTTGAATGCAGATTGTGGCCCCTATATGTGTCACAGAGACCCTGCATTGCTGGCTGTCTGAATAAAAAAAAAAGGAAAAAAAGGAAAAGAAAAAAGGGCATTAACATTTGGACATATTGCTTATAGCAGCTTTAATGTGTGTACACATTTATAGTGTGTGCGTGTGCGTGCGCGCACGCACACGCACACACACACACACACACGTGCATGTGTGTGTGTTTGTGTGCATAAATTCTCCATGCTGATGTGTGAGGTGTCACAGCTGACAGGGACAATTACAAGCATTGCTGTTCTTACATATGGGAACACTGCAATGAACATGATATCAACACGGCTTTGGTAGGGCCTCAAATTTGTGGCAATAATCTCATTATCTCATCTCTTGTGTGGATTAAAACATGGCATTTTTTTGAAGGGAGAAGACATGTGCACGAAATGACATCATTTCCCTGCAGTGTTGCCATATGTAAGAGCAGGAATGTTTGCAATTGAATCTGTCAGATATGACCAGCTCTCCTCACATCAGCGTGGACACGCACGCACGCACGCACGCACGCACGCACGCACGCACGCACGCACGCACACGCACACGCACACACACACACACACGGCGCACGCACCTGTGTGTGTGTGTGTGTACGTGGGTGCGCGCGGGTGTGCGTCTTGCCCAAAATTTGTATTGTACTTGCGGTGGCGAGAACACAGTAGAAACGGTTCCTCTCAGATTGGACATCAGTCATAATAAATGAACTGGACATGCTGGGTGTGATTCATGTTGACAGTAATAAAGTTCTTGTTGGCACAGATTCAAAGTAATTTGACATCATTATATACTCACCCACAAGCGCGCGCACACTCACGCACGCGCACATAAGTATTGTACACACACTCACACACACATACATGCTAGCATGAGACCCGGGACCAGTACATTGTCTGTCTGCCATTTGAAATGCTATGCATGTGATCCTTCAAATGAGCGTGCACGCGCGCGCACACACACACACACACACACACACACACACACACACACACACACACACACTCTCTCTCTCTCTCTCTCTCTCTCACTCACACACACACACACACACGATGATCCGATTATAATGCGAGCGGTTGAAGACCCATAAAAGACCCATAAAAGGAGGAAAGGCTGACATTAGCGCACTTAAACATCAAGCCGTCCATCATGCTCCTAATGCCAGTGTTGAAGCGTCTCTGTACTCCCGTCCAGTTGACCAACCGTGGTGGTTCATGCCTGCCTGTCAGTCCCAGAACACCTCACAGCGCTCCCCATGCCTTCTGCTTCTCATTGAGACTGTGGCCAGCGCTCCGTTTGTTTAAAAACAAAGGCAGGGGTGGAAAAAAAGTTGCCTTTTTTTTACTTAAGTAAAAGTAGCCTATGAATACTGCAATGTAGCAATATACTATACTATACAATATACTAAAATAAGTAAAAGTCTAGAATTCAAAGTTTACTTGAGTAATACAAAAGTATTGGTATCAAAATGTACTTAAAGTACCAAAAGCAAAAAGGTACTCATTATGCTGTCCCGTTTCACAAGTTTTCAAATGTATGAAAATAATGTATGTTTTATAATAATAATAATCTACAAAGTAACTAGTATGAATATAAAGTTTTCAAATACATTTAGTGGAGTTAAAGTGCATAGTTGCAAACTTATCCGACGGGCCATACATGGCAAAAAGGCATACATTAGGCTACCTGTACAAAACAACCTGCGACTGAAAAACATAATTTACACTATAAGTAATACCATTTCCTGTTTTTACCACACCACACTGTCGGGGCTGAGCAGTCTAGAAGAGGGTCTGTGTGTTGAGGCGGGGTTGGCGAAAGGGCCTTTCTGTGTGGAGTTTGCATGTTCCTAGGGTAGGTGCCCTAGGGTAGGTGCCCTCACATGTTGTCCCCTATGGGTAGGTACCCTCACATGTTCTCCCCGTGTCCCCTATAGGGCAGGTACCCTCACATGTTCTCCCCGTGTACCTTATAGGGTAGGTACCCTCACATGCTCTCCCCGTGTCCCTTATAGGGTAGGTACTCTCACATGTTCTCCCCGTGTCCCCTAGGGTAGGTACCCTCACATGTTCTCCCTGTGTCCCCTAGGGTAGGTGCCCTCAGATGTTCTCCCCGTGTCCCCTATAGGGTAGGTACCCTCACATGTTCTCCCTGTGTCCCTTATAGGGTAGGTACCCTCACATGTTCTCCCCGTGTCCCCTAGGGTAGGTGCCCTCACATGTTCTCCCCGTGTCCCTTATAGGGTAGGTACCCTCACATGTTCTTCCTGTGTCCCCTAGGGTAGGTACCCTCACATGTTCTCCCTGTGTCCCCTATAGGGTAGGTACCCTCACAAAAAAATGCAGTACAGTAATCCTGGTCTCTAAACTACCTCCCCCTGGCCAGCTGGGGTGCCTGATGGAGTGGAAAGGAACTGGTTGGAATAACGTGTTCCTTCCACGCGCTATGTCCAACCGGGGAAACTCTCCCCTGTCAGGTGAAAAGAAGCAGCTTGGACTCCTCATGCATATAAGGAAGCATGAATGAGGTCAGTCCGCTTTTTTCATTGGCACGTTTGTCTGTCAAGGTTTCAGCCTCCAAGAAGAAACCCTAAATACAAAGGGAAGACATTGCACATAACAACCACACCAAGGGGTCTAATGAAGTACTGTCACCTCATAGACACATGAAAAACTGGAAAAAATACAAAAATCACGGCACTCCATCTTTAAGATTTCTTTTTTTTGGGGGGGGATAAGCAAAAGTTGAAAGAAAGGACCAAAAGGTAACAACGATGTGATGCGCTATCTTGCAACGTTTTTGATCGTTGGCCCGTATCGGTCAGAGCTGCGGTCGCCGTATACCAAAGCTGTTAAACACTCTGCGGTGGGAGCCGCGTTCACGCCGGCGTGTCCGCGACTCATCCCGACGTTAACCTGACACTGCATGTTAGGGCTGTGCAGAGCAGGGGGGGAGAAATGTGGTTCCAATATCGTCTCTCTCTCTCTCTCTCTCTGTCTCTCTCTCTCTCTCTCTCTCTCTCTCTCTCTCTCTCCGCTGCCCTGTCTCAGAGCAGCGAGCATGTATATAGTATAGTACGGCCGGGGCTCCAGACGCCCTCCATGTTTACACACACACACACGCACACGCACACACACACACACACACACGCACACGCACAAGCACACGCACACACACATGCAGGGCTCTTCTTTCATACAGGAGGGGGTGGCTAAAGTCCAACCAAACCATTCAGGTCAAACCACTTTTGTATTTTAGAAGAATGCGAGATATGCGATGCGGGCACCTGTTTTCAATTCGGTTGGTTGAGGGTTGGCTGGGGGGGGGGGCAGTGTGTGTGTGTGTGTGTGTGTGTGTGTGTGTGTGTGTGTGTGTGTGTGTGTGTGTGTGTGTGTGTGTGTGTGTGTGTAAACACGCGAGCGAGAGAGAGAGAGCAAGCAAACAAGAGTATAAGAGAGAGAGGGAGCAAGCAAACAATTGTAAGAGAGAGAGAGAGAGAGAGAAAGCGAACAAGACCCAAAGAGAGATTCTATATGCAGATAGACGTGTGTGGCTCTCTCCTCTTAATCTGGTGCAAGTGGAGATGGTCGAGTGACTCACGCACGCACGCACGCACGCACGCACGCATGCACGCACGCACACACACACACACACTAGGGCATTAAGCAACTAGTCGACTATTCAACTAGTCGACTAGTAAATCCACTAGTCGACCTTGTCGGTACTAGTTGACAAGGATTAGATTTTGATTTTGTAGGCCTCAAGATCAGGTAGATTATAGTTATAGTCACCAATGTACAGTTTTTAAATGTACAAATATTTATAAAAAATATTTTTTTTTACACAATAGGTCGTTAAACAACTAGTCGACTAGTAAACTAAGCAACTAGTCAACTAGTAAAAATGACTATAAGTGAATGCCCTAACACACACACACACACACACCACACAGACAGCCAACTCCCTATTGTTAACACACACTCTCATCTGCACTGTTCTTAGTTTTCAATGTAGGCCATGGTGTGTGTGTGTGTGTGTGTGTGTGTGTGTGTGTGTGTGTGTGTGTGTGTGTGTGTGTGTGTGTGTGTGTGTGTGTGTGTGTGTGTTGGGGGTTTGACTAAATGTGTATGTGGTGCGAGCGGTATTCACGTGTGCATCTGTCTGGGACTGTTTAGCATTATGTTCTATTACTTCCTAATGGGAAAAAAAGGCTTTTAAATGCTAATGACCTCATCGTGTTTGTTTTTGCTTTTATTGAGAAACATGGTGCAAGGAGACAATGGGTGTTTCCGGTGTGGAAAGTTTTAATCACTTTGTTCTAAATTATTTAATACATCATAATAATTTAGATTTTCGCCTATAGTGACATGCCGGAAATTGAGATGCCAGCATTAAAGTGGTTAACGGGGGAACTGTGAGGGTCCATTTTCTACATTTGAAAAAAGATTTGAACGCGTACCAAACATATTATCACTTTTTTTAAAGCCTCCCAAAATAACAAATTCCCCTGAAATGTAATCAGGACAGAAATAAAACCAGAGCAGTGTTTTAGTAAAGCTTGCATATTATAGCAATTTCAGTAGCAGATATAACAAGTGCTGCATGCTTGCTTGGTATGGTGCTGTATCTTCACTATACTGAACAGGCAAAGAAAAAAAATGAAAAGAACGAGACAACCCTGAAGTTGGAGGACACGCCTGATACTTTCACGGACAGAAATTAGTAACACTGTCTGTCACCTCAACGAGGCTTCATCTCCCCGCTCACCTCTGCTGATGTCATAATTGAGTGCTGATTGCTCTGTAATTGCAGAGTCACAAGACTCCTATAGGGGACAGATAGACCCCCCCCACACACACACACACACACACACACACACACACACACACACACACACACACACACACACACACACACACACACACACACACACACACACACACACACACACACACACACACACACACACACACACACACACACACACACACACACACACCACCACCATCAAAGACTGTTGAACCCAACTACTACCGGTATTATAAGCCCTTCACCTAAACCCAAATTCCCCATACACTTATGTTAATGTTACTGCTGTTGACCCGTCCTCATGACTAACATGCCAGTGCGAAAGCCCCCACCGGAAGGATCTGGTGTCTGAGGAAAAAACACCCTACCAAAGATGGCAGGATGCAATCAAGACGCGTCCATTGATTTCCTGTATCTGTGTCATGTGGAATAACATGAATAACATGGAATAATAACATTATACAACATGTCGTTTCGAGGAAGCAATCCGATTGGTTGAAACAGCCTTCTTAGCGGTGGTTCAAACGAGCACCACTCCACACCTAATCAAAACAAAGAATTCAGCTGCTCTGTTTTCCCAGAGTGCAGTTTATTGGGAAATTTGTGGTCGTAGTGACTACATCTGTCATTAAAAAAATATGTTTTTTCAGCGATTTTCTTAGTTTTAAGGGTAACTGTTGTATAATTGCAATATTACACTCGAGGGTGTGGTTTAACGTGATTGTTGCCACTTCAGTGATGCTTGCGGAACTCAACTACGTCTCGTTCCTGACCGCATCACTATCGTAGCAATAATCACGTTAAACCACACCCTCTCGTGTAATATTGCTTAAATATAACATGGAATAACATGGGGACAACAAGCAAATCACATGTCTCTTAATAATTCCAATAGAAAATTCACCATGAGCACAGATTATTATGACCGATTCTTTAGCACCACAGACGGACAAATCAGAAGATATTTAGACCTGCCTGTGTCAGCAACACTCTCACAAGATCGAGACCAAAGCTGTACACGCGTTCATACCATTTGGTGAGGCTTGAACATAGTATCTCCTCTGTTCAGGATCTTCGACCCTATACTCTTCTACCCTATAATGTGGCTAATAGACCATGCAGACCGTGGCCATCTTGCCATTCAGAGGCGTATCTACAATAAGGCGAGTGCAGGCGTCCGCCTGTCCAAATCCTTTTCTGGCCTGGCCAAAATCCATACAATGAGAAAAAAAGGAGGACAAAAACAAGACATGAGAACTATTAGTGTACAGCTGATTGGCCGTTGCGGTAGAGCGCGCCCCTCAATCACCCATTGGAATGTAAATGCAAGCCTTTCAGCCTTTGTATCCTACTGTCTGGCAGGTATATCTCTTTGAAAACCTTTAGCGCTACGATTGTGCGCGGGGAGACGACAATTAACACATTTTGCCTGTCCAAAAAGTAATTCTTGCCTGCCCAAAATGTAATTCCTGGAAACGCCACTGTTGCCATTTGGTTAATGGCAGGGCGGCAAGTAGCTACATTTAGCAATTGACAGCCCATACATCCAGACAGAAAAGTCCTATCTGATTGTATTAAACAGCTGTACAAAAAGCTTGAATTATCGTCTTTCAATGTGCAAAGGGTTTGTTGCATAAAAATTCACCGTAGACATGTTATGAGCTATAGTCTCTGTCAATACATTCCGTGCAGGTGATATTCTTTTAAGTGTTGGAGTTTGGATATGACTCAACAGCCCTGCATACCACCTGCTTTGAAATTGTATAATGCAGGAGGAAGCAGGACATTGCTTTACTGAAAGCAAGCGCTTCCAGGAATTTCTTGACAGAAAGTATAGCATAGCTCATAAGATGTCTACAGTGAATTTGTTATGAAACAAACACTTTGCAGATCGTTTAATACAATCAGATAGGACTTTTCTGTTTGGATGTATATGGCCTGTCAATTGCAAATTAACTTAATGGCAAGATGCATAATATGGTCTATATTGTGTTAGCGTGGACGCTCGGCCAAGTTAGATGCAACGCAGAGGTTTAAAAACCCATAGACCCCGCAGTGGTGGGCAGGAACGTGACCCCTGCGCCACCCAGGTTGACCTTCACTGGCCGCTCTGTATGCCTCTAAATCAGTGGTTCTCAAACAGTGGTCCTGGGCCAACCAGTGGTCCTTGGGGGGGTTCCAGGTGGTCCCCAGCTAAATGATCGGTAGGTAACCAAATGGACCATTATGGATCTTTAACTCTTTAAATTAAAGAGATTGAATTATTGTTAAACATCTGCATTACTTCATTTACAAGAAGTCTACACAATTAGAGAATGTAGAAGAATTGTTTATTCGGCTCAAATGCCGAATAAACAATGGACCTTGATATGAAAAGGGTTGAAAACCACTGCTCTAAAATACATGGTCAAAAGAGGAAAGGAAAGGAAAGGAAAGGAAAGGAAAGGAAAGGAAAGGAAAGGAAAGGAAAGGAAAGGAAAGGAGAAGAATATAAAAACGTAAACGAGTGGCAACCTGTGAGCGTAAACAATACATTGGCTTCGGGGCATTTCGAAGTATAACATCTGCTCCATTCCCATGCAGCTCGAGGGCTATGCGCGATCTTTGATCCCGGGCTGCGTGATGGATGAGGAATATGAAGACCAGATCCCAAATGCAGGACACCAAAGCAAACACATCGAACCCCCAGACTCCCCCCGCTGCTGCTACAATAATCACCATAATCACGGCAATCATCTCCTACTCTAAAACAATATCCACACACATTACTTAACTCTCTTGTTAAAAAGAAAACTGCAGGTTCTCTCTTCGACCGGGAAATAGAACGGAGCCCCGGCCGGCTGAACGCTTACGAAAAAAATTAAATAAAAATGGCTGGCTGGCTTGCATTTCAGATGTTTTAAAAAGGTAATTGTACATTTATAATATCGGATGATGCTGGATGTCAGCCAGTCAAGGAGCTGGGAAAGGCTAAAGTGGAGAATTGTTTAGAAACTTGTTTAAAAATCTAAGCTCATAGAATGTGCTATATCCTGTCAAGTATTTACCCAAACTATGTATAACGCATGTAATTGATGGGTTATGTGAATTATAATTCTTAGTTACAATACTTAAGATAGTAATTGTCATTATGTGTAAGTGTAATTGTCAAAAGTGTTAACGTTATGGTTTTTAAGCCATTATAAGGACTACTAATGTAGTTAAAACACTGTATAACATCCTCATAATGCTTTATAACAATAATCATAGCGCATACATTATATGAAAACTATGAGAATTATAATACACTATGAGCCTTGCAAAGAAAATATCTGAGTGACCAGCAATTATGAATTAGGCTTTTATGATACTTGACCATAAGCAATTATAAAATGCTTTATAACGTGTTATGTGTTATAATATTTATGTGCACTCATATGTACTCACACCAACGTCGCACCGCCGAGTCACCCATTGAGTACCCATTTTGTCTCTGTCCCTTTTGTGCCCATGTATGGAGATTTTTGTATCCATCCGTCTACATGTGCCCCTTTCATATAGAGATCGATGTCTGTAGAGTGTTTTCTGTCTTTTTTGATTAATTAGATTTATTTCAAGAATTTTTATGCTGAACCGTTGTGTTGTGATTGTCTATACGGCTCTAAATCACGGAGCATAGATGTTTGAATGTCGATGAGAGAATGACATTTACTAGCAGTTACTTTCAGATATCTCCAAAGACACGTTGGAGCAGCCAGCACTGCTCAGAAAGATTGAAAACCACTGATCTATTTATTCACGGTTACCTTTATTCCGTCTATTATATTAAACTCACGTGATAACTGATTTATTGAAACTTATGTATGAGCGAGCAGACACACGCGATTGATATAATCGTGACTCAACCAGGCAATCTGGGAATCTTTCCCGTCTTGAGATTCTAACTCGCTTTTCTGTGGAAGTTCTTGACGTCCGACCTCCCAGTAACTGACAACTTTGACGCGTCATCATAGGTCACCAGGTCATTTAGTGCACCGTCATTATAGGTATACAGTGTTACAATCAGACTATAATGCATCTTTAAGTATGTTTCGAATGCATGCTTCATATGAAGGAATCGCAAAGTTAAAGTCATAATTTGGTACATACGGAATTAAGCAACTGCAGCGTTCTGGCAAAGTTCTACAGCTCCTGCAGAATGCTGGCAGATTCTGTAATACCAAGCACTACAGGGGGCACCTGCTCTAGCCAGTCCAAATGTCTTCAACCCCTCAGTCTCACTTGAGTTTCTGTAGCAACCCCCTTTATATGACAAATCTGGGAATAGTCTCAAGGGCTGAGATGCATATTTGTACCAGATGTTTTTTGTAGAAAGATTTTTCTTTTCTTCTTCCAAGCGTTCACCTCAACAACCATCTCCCAAAGACTCGGGGCATCGTCTAGTCCTTGGCCTCCTAGGCCTCTGTTGTCTTCACTCTGCTCACTACTACACAATCCGTCTGTCAAGCAACCGGAGGCCCATCTGTCTCAAAAATGAAACATTTGTCTGTCTTTAGAATGAAAAATTTGACTCTTGTGTGCGTCTCAATCGCGGAGAAAAAGTATACCTTTCCTGAACAACGACATGGTAACTTGAAGAAATACGCTCAAAGTAACATCTTTCAAACTGGCGTTCCAATTTTAGGCATATTAATATAGGAAATTAAATAAGTATAAATACATAATCAAAAAACGAAATTGGGCAAAAAAATAAATATAAGTTTGCTGTACGATGAAATACGGTGCTTAAAGGCCTCACACTTACTGTACTGCTGGTACCACGGTGTGCATAATACGAAAAGGGGGCATAGACATGTAAATAATTGTTCTCATTTAACATATGTTTCCATTGCCTCGCTGTTTATTATTTCAATTTTGCATGTTAACTGGCGCGTCTGTTTGAAGTTTGATAAATAACCATCTGCCCGTGTGTATTAATACCCGAGGAAGGACTGTAACACTGTCATGAGCTGTAGTTGGAGCGGCTCTCACATTGCACGTAATCGTAAATATTTGCACATGTTTTCACTATCATAAAAGTACACTTTAAGTTTGTTTAAAATCCATTTGTAAATCAGTGTGATGGCTTCAGCTGTGGTCCATCCACAGACGTGGGGAATTCCCTGGAGACGTGAAGCTTTTACTACTGCGAACGATGTGCTTATGAAAGCCGTTGCCATTGCGTCACTACTTTTCCCAGTGTTAGACGCTGTTGATTTGTCACCAGCGGTTATTTTGATTTGAGAGTTTGCGCGCTGAGAGAGCTGGTATGACTCCGGGGCTGGCATTTCTCAAGGTGAAGAAGTCTTGTGCTTGGAAAGGAACTAGGAGAAGTGTTGACCACTTGAAACCTGCATATCTCTGCTGTCGGGCACAAACCAGCTATGTTCAAAATATTAACTTTTCAGGGAATGGAAAAATCCAAGAACCAAAAACAATACTGCCTCATCAAAGTCCACAAGTTGAAGTTGGTTTGACCGACAGTTTTAGGATCCAATAGAGTTATATTTATATACTTTTCATTGGTTCAATATCTGTAAACCCCACACAGAGATTTGAAGAGTGTTCAATAGTAGAACAATGGAATTAGCTGGTTTCTGCTCGACAGCGACGATACACAGTATTGTTGACAGGGGTCCCCCAGGCCTCTGTATACTTGGTCCGCTCCTATAACTCTCCTATTCCCATTGACTCTTCACCCATATTGCATGGCACTCTGAACTCTAAACATTATCTCACTATCTTATTTGGATTGTTTTTCACTGTCTCCTCAAAAACATCTTTTCGAATACATTTGGCCTTGTGTTGTCTATGCCCAGACATCCAGTCTCCAGGTCCTGATAAGAAACGTTTTATATACGGTCTTCATTTTGTCATACTTGGAGAGAATCCTTCCTACCACGGCTGTATGTGAACTTCATCTTTCTCTCTCCAAATACATGGACTATTCTTAAAACCCGCTCTCTGTCTGGAAAATCCTTCATTTCGTGGACGTATTATTCACTTTGTGTACTTTCTCTAAAAGTGTTTTCATCTTAAGGTTCATTATACTGAATATTTTGAGTAAATTACATGGGTAAGGCCTGTTTTTATGAGACTGAGTACTTTTTGTAGTTGGATTACTTCCTTGAGTATATGTTCACATTCCGGCGTTGTCCAGTGGTTCCTTCCTTTTATAAAGCTATCAAAGTTATACAGTCCTAATAATATACTTATTCATCATTAATTTTTCTATCAAAGTCTACTGCACCATTAGAGAATGTAGAAGAATTTTCACTTTGATTTTATTTTTTATTTAGCGAATGCAAAGTCCTTTAGCCAAGCGGTTGCCTCCTGGTCTGCTGTATGGAGGGTGATTAATCCTCCTTCCAGTCTTTGGAGAGGGCAAACTTCTATGATGTGCTTCATAGTTTGCTCCTCACCACACGCACACAGTGGGCTTGGGCTACTGCCCCACTTGTGAAGGCTGGCCAAGCAGGGGCCATGTCCAGTCCTGAACCTATTCAACGTAGACCACTGTCTCCTTGGGAGGGTGGTGCCAGGGACCTGTTGGTTGGGGTCTGACACCAGGTGTTTGTTTGGGACCTCATTGGACTCCCATTCCCTTTTCCAAGCTGATTGGATGGTGAAGTCAGCTGATGGGGGGTTCTTCCAAATCGGTCGTCTAGATGGGAGTCGAGCAGTGGGTGGGTTAAATATGTCTGCATGGATTGGTAGGTGGGGAGAGTCTTTGAATTGTGTTCAAAATCTTATCCAACGACAACAAAATATTCTTTGGTCTTGGGTATGAGAGGCAAAATGTCATCAAATGCTGGTCCGTGGCTCAAATGCAGAATAAATAATGGTCCTTGATATGAAAAGGGTTGAAAACCACTGATGTAGACAACAAGATTGGCAAGTCATGTTCTCCGTATCCGGACTCTGAGACAGCAGAATGACATGGTTACATCCCTACTGCATTGTGCCTCAATATGCTGATTACAATGTGGCTCCCATTTACAACTTATAGAGGTCAACAGAGAAATAGACAAAACACATCATATCCTGTAAGACATGATTCATACGGTGGTTAGACTGTTAAGATATGTTATGAAGTTCTTATCCCAATTGAAAATCTTGCTAATCATTCTACACCGAGTAGTCAATAAACGCTATCACTAATCAGAATTTATATTTTTAACTATGAATCATGATGAAAGCAGTTCAAACACACAAAGCACAAACCACAGACAGTTTTTAATATGTGAGTAATATGAGTAGCCATACTGTCATCACATCATTCTAGATGCTATGCTGAGAGTACAAACACTCACATTCTCAATGCCTCACTCATTTCCCTATGAGCTTTATATTGAGTGGTATTATCATAATATGATATAACACCCAAAACGGGTTCGGGGCTGGATATCTGTAGGAAAAAGATGGAGCTGTCATATGTCAGAAGGCCAGGAAAGCCTACAACATATGCAATATGTACAGTACTATATGGTCATTGACATTAATGACATCGTATGGAAAATGCGTGCATTACTGTTCTTTTGAACAGAATTCACCTGCAGTGTCTCTGGTTAGTTGAGGCCCTTCAGAGACAACAGCTAAAATAGAAAGTTCCCTGTCTGCACTTTATTAACTGGTGTTAATATCTGTGCGTTACTCACAGACAGTGAGTTTGAGTGATGAATGATTTAAGGTGGTTGCACACCGGCCGTGTGTTTCGGAAAACCGATGGAGAAACGCCGCTAAAAATCCGAATTCGCATCCGATTCGCGCCCGGTGTGTGGAGACCTTTATTCTCCGGTGGCAGTTGATACCAATGTAAACAACATTGCAGAAAATGCAGAAGAACAAATGAATGGCAAGGGAACGAAAGGTAAACTGCAGACTCTGAAATGTGTGATAAGGTACAATCTGTGCTAAAATGTGTGTTTTGTCTTTCATCACTTTGTCCTTAAAAAATGTCCTTACTTCAGTGAGTAACTAAAGTATATTGAGTATTATTATTATTATTATTATTATAATATATTATTATATTATTATAATTATATTGAGTATTATACTCAACCCCATTACTAACAATGTCCCTTACCCTAAAGTAACCGCACGCAAAGCCACGTTGTTGGAATTACGAGCGGATCCCGATCAGAAGTTCACCGGTGTTAAGCCTTAAGCCCTAACAGCCCCAACCCGCCCCCGGAGTACTCATAATGACCATCTGAGCAGGCATCAGCTGGGTAAAGCCGAAACTGAATTCCTCCCATGGGGTTAATAAAGGTACGCCCACACGGTCGGTTATCGTCGCTGTCGGGCTCAAATCCTGTGTGTCCAAAACTGTTACTTTTCAGGAAATGAAAAAAATAACCTGTCTGTCTGATGGAGCTAATATCATTTAGTTACAAGCTCTGGTAGAACTAAAAAACATGGCATGGATGCACCTGGGACGTATCCTCAGTGATGTATCCCAAGGTCCTCGGGGTTCCGGGTCTCGCAACATCATACCCCTCACGCAGGTGACCCAGCCGGGGTGATCAAGTCTCGACTTACGTCCCAGTAGCTGCCCTCGATCAGTCCCATTAGGGAAAAACCATGCAGGGACACACAATCCGCTGCTCCAGAACTACTCTGCCGGTACTGGGCAGGCCATCCGGCGTGTGGAGGGACTAGGCACTGTGGGTTGACTCCTGGCCGGGCACCTCCTACGCCTCACCATGGTCCACTCCTGCTCTCACCAAGTGCAGCCAGGATCTGTGCGTTGCACCAGATTCTCAGCCCCGCAGACACTTCATTCGGGAGTGGTGGATTCTGCAGGCTCCACCGGCAGGGAAACGATGGTGCCGCAGGCTCCACTTGCGGCTTGAATGGCCCTCCTAAAGGCCTCACGTGGGTTTTTTCGGCTTCCTCCTCACGGCGGACACAGGCTGGGGCGCCAACCCATACTGCTCACCCGGCTGCCGTCTACATTCCGGCTGTCAACCTTTGGTTTACTAGTAAATACTTTTCATTGGTTAAATATTTACGAAACGCACAGACAGACTTACTGTCTGAGCCCCGTGCTCAGCTCTGCCCCGGCCTGAACACACAAGCAGGGATATCGCTATTACCGTAATGGAAGATAACCAAGGAGGGGAGGGAGTGTTGCTCAGCCAGGCTAATAGCTTTGCGAGCAGGCAGGGCACAACTGCTCTACTAGGGAGAGGACCCCAAGTCAGCCAAACATCTGCTCCTGGTTAAAGGTGTCAGCTCCTGCCTTTCACAGCATCGCTTCAGAACCTTGTGGAAAGCCCTGGCCTCATCCTGCCTGGGTCGACTGAAAGCAGCCCCGTACACTCCCTGAGGGAATGCCGGTCTCAGAAACGCACCGCCGAAAATTCAATTCCACTTTTCCTCTCCATGCTTCACTTTACTCCGAGCGAAGAAAATTTCATTACATTACTTGTGGACTCATAAAATTCCTTCAACAATAATAGTGCCTTAAACCTTCAAAATCAACGGGCTCCACGGTGGCGGGAGAGGCCGGGGCTGGGCCGGAACGCCCGTGGCAATAGGCTATATGGTGCATATATACCTCATGACCTCATGAGTCATGAGTCAAGTCATTAGTCAAGCTTAGTCTCACTTTGAGTTTATTTCATCCTCAAAAATTACTTCGTCTAACTTAAAGGACCACTTCACTCATTTTCAACATGTCCTCATATAATTGGTCCTAACTAATGCTCATTATAATATGGCACCATTTCTGTTTATACTCGCTCTGTCTCTCAGGAGGGCAGTGGACAGACTGGACACTATAAAGTGCTTGACAGAGTCGAACGTAATTGACGCAATAATACATAAGCAACGCTGGGTGAGAGAAATTCCTCCCTTGCGTTGCGTCGGTTACGCCTACCAGTGACATCATTCGTGGGCAATCCTAGCTACCGAAATAGAAACGGCAGTAGCATGCTACAATAGAAACAATTGTTCTTGCATTAATAAAAACAATAAATGAAATCGGAAATGTTTGAAATGGCCAAACCTGCCTACCGATGAGGTCACTGGTAGGCGGATTTCTGAACTGTCCACAGCCCTCCTCTGAAACAAACGGAGTAGACAAAAATGGTAGCTATAATGAGCATTTAGTGAGGACCAAGATAGGTGGCAGCGGTGGCCGAACGGATTGCGGAGCGGTCTTGATACCGGAAGGTCGCCAGTTCGAATCAGTGGTCCGACACGTTAAAATTACCACCGCTGAAGTGCCCTTGAACAAGGCATTGAACCACTACGATGAAATGTTCTATGAGCAGGGCCTGGCTGGAAACAAGTTCTTGAGCTTAGCCCAGATACCCTGGGTAAATATAGTAATCATTTCATTTCATTTCAGGTTGAATATGGGTGAAGTGGTCCTTCAACGACATGAACTTTACCATCCCTTTTCTGTCATAATAGCGTGAAGATTGAACGAAAATAGGTGAACATTTGGCACAAATAGCCAATCTACAAACTCATGTGTCGCGACATGATGTGTGGTGAGCTTTTTGATCGGCCATTTTCAGCAGAGAAATTTGTGGGAAAAAAACAGTGAACCAAGTATAGAGCCCTCTAGGGACCAAGGTCAACTCGTCTGTCTGTCTGTCTGTCATATCAATGTAAATCAGAATCTGGTCAAGCCTTAAAAGTTTACATAAGAGAAAAAATTGTCTTTCTCTGTAGAAAATCTGTGGAAAAGTTATATAATATAGTCTGGCCGTCTTGTAGCCATGAATCATTAGTCATGTAATTAAAACTTGGAGTAAAAAATCCCAAGGTACCAGTTATAGCACATTCAAGCCAAATAACAAAAACAAAAACAGACTTTGAAAATAGGAAGGAAAACAATTTGGTTACACATCCAACATTACGACTCTATCACGCCTCTAATGAGCCAATAAACGTCTAAAGAACATGTTGATTTGATGATGTTGCCAGACCTCTATCTGTTGTTGGTCTCAGTGAACAAAAAAACAAAACAAAACAAAACAAAAAAAAAAGGTTTACGAAGAAAACCCTATTCCATGTGTGTCAACCCACCCCTCTGGCTCACTCTGGCGCACATTTATAAATAAAGAAATAGCCAGGCTGACAGAAATGTTTCAAAGCTCCATCTGACCAAAATGCATGCGCACACACACCCACGCGCACACACACACACGCACACGCACACGCACACGCACACACACGCGCGTGCGGCAGCCCATCATGCTTCTCTCTCATGACAATCAGTGGAGTTTACGACCTGAATACACTGCCAACAATTGCCCAAGCCGCTTTTCTTGCCGTCGAAAACAACGAGCGTAAAAAAAAAAGACAGTTTAATCCGTTCCCGTCCGTAGTTGTCTGTATCTGTATCTCCCGCTATACACGGCAGAATGTAAACAATAGCCTCACGGCAGGGGGGGGGGGGGGGGGGATGGAGGGGGGGGGGGGGGGGGGATGGAGGGACCCACAAAGAAACAAAACAAGTCACAATTCTGCAACGGAGTCCGTTTGACTTTTGTTGACGAATGTGTCATTTCTCCCGTTAGGTAGTTTGAGTTTGGGCTGTTTCCTGGAACTCTGGGTTAGGTTGCGGGGCTACGGGACAACTTGACGTTTGGCTGTTGTTAGCGAGAGGTGGTGGAGCCAGGTTGGAAGAGATTTACAAATCCCTATGGAAGCCAGCTGGATGGCTGCACTGCAGGGGTTTATCGGATATATGGGGCTTATTTCTGGATAGTGAATAGATGTTTCGGGTCAAAGGCTTGATTGTCTTAGAACAGTGGTTTTCAACCAGTGGTCTGGGGACCACCAGTGGTCCTTGAAGCGGTTCCAGGTGGTCCTCAGGTAAATGATGCCGTTGGTTACCAAATGGACCCTTATACTGTAGATCTTTAACTCTTGAGAGCGTAAAATGAAACCAAATGGCCCCGTATGGGTTCATTTGGTTTCATTTCATTTTAATTAATAATTAAATATTAAATATTATGGTTTGCTCTATTTCAGAGAAAACCAACGACGGCTTGCCTATAGGATGAGGCGGGAAGTCCCTTATCCCGTTTGTATAACGAGGCACGCAACGTGCAGGGGCGTAGCACCAAATTCAATGGGCCCTCAGCCTGGGCTGAGGCTTTTGTGCTGGTTCTGGACAACCGGCTATCCAGTTATCCGAGTTAAGTCCACCGCAAAAAATGAATTCGCTATAATAGAGTTATTGCTTGTGCAACCAGCAGGGGGTCAATCATGGGGGAAACAGCAAAACTAGCGGCCATTCGTATGACCATAGTCATAGTAATATGAAGCTGCTTGTAGGCCCAGTTGCGATCAGAGATTTGCAACGAGACAAAACAGTTTTATTTATGCCTGTTATCGTCGAAAATAGTCAATCTACAAGTTCATAATGTGTCGCACCCGCCCCTCGTTTTTTCTTACTCATTCCTCACTCTTTGCTTCTGCTCTATATTGGTCTCTCGCTCACTCCCCCCAACCCCCCCCCCCCCCCCCCCCTCCCCCCTTCCTCCCTCCCTCCAGTCTGAGAGTTGCTCTGTGGATCTTGCGGATCTCAAAACTCTGCAGGACACAAGAGTGATTAATGGCCGCTAACGCCATCCAAGACAACCCGACCAGGCACACAGTCAGAGCAAATTAAATCATAGAAAAGAGGACACTCCAGTGGCAAAGGCACAAACGTACCAAACTCTTATGCAAGCTGGAACTTTGGAGTGGGAGGGGGGGGGGGCTTTTAATAAACGGGGCTTCAACAGAGAAGAACATAACGAAGCTGAAGTTTCCTGTGGCTGTGAGACTAAACGCTATTGGCTCAGGTTGGCAGCTCTGTACGTTTAGGAACAGATTTGGTCGTTGAGCAGAGATGCGTTTTCTTCGATCTATTTCTTTCTTGGAAGGAAAACCCACTTCATAACAGTGTTGCTGTCTCGTGCTCAACAGGGGGATGCTATCTTCCATTACGGCAAATTGGACCTCAACAGACGGCAGCAGAGTTCATCTGAAACTTGAAACTGCAGGCAGAGATTCATGAGAGACATCCAATAGTTGCACGAACCAAGAGTGTAGAGCCTGGTCATACTCAGATCTGTTTTCAAATCAGACTAAGGTCGCACACAGCAAATGCATGATGGCATTTCAAGTCATCATTAGTGAAACTGAGGAAATAAGACTCGAAAGATGTGTGACCATTCTGTGACTGGAATTAAAAGCATTAGTGGCAGCCATACTTCCGGGAATGCATACATGCTTGTTCGAATCGAGCCAATTGCTTGGCTCCGAGTTAGGGCGGCCAACCGTCCCTTGAAATAAGGAATCGCCCCCTTATTTGGAAACTGAAAGACGTGTCCCTTATTGAACTGATAAGCGACACACTTTGTTCATTATTTTGGGGGAATCAATCAATGACACACATCTTACAAGTTCAAACTGCTCATAGCAGGTCATGATATACATACACCTCTGTATATTGTATAATATGATATAGGTTGTAACCACTGTCTTAACCCTCTAGACCTCTAGAACTGGACCCGAGTTCAATCCGTACTTGGACTGCATTTTTTTTCTTTTTCACCAAATGTCTTTGTCAAAAACAACCGATCTACAAGCTATGTGGAATGGCTATTTCTGGCTAATGTTCTCCCCCTGGAACAATATGGACGCTGGAGTTCAATTCCAGGTAGTTAGTATAGGTAACCCCTACTTGCAGCGGTTGTAGAGGGCCGTGGCCGTTTGGAACTCGGGGGCTGTTGTTGGAATAGCTTGGCCTCCGGTCCGGAAGTGCTGCTTTTTGCAGAGCTGTCGAGAACCACAGTATGGCTGCTCGCAGCGTTCCGGAGAACCGTCCCTCCCATTGACTTCGCACTCAACACCGCACTCCCTCGGGCCCAACGCGGTATAGTGTTAGGGCAATGGGGATGAACGCTTCTTGAGGTATGCGAAAGAAAAGTAAAATGATGCATACGTACAGAGATTCCTAGAATTTATAGATAATTAGATTCATATTTCACTGTATTGTTTGTTTGCTCGAAACTCATACGTCGACGACACAGCACTTCCACAGTGTTCCACACGCAATGTTACTTTGGTGCAAGTCACACACACACACACACACACACACACACACACACACACACACACACACACACACACACACACACACACACACACACACACACACACACACACACACACACACACACACACACACACACACACACACACACACACACACACACACACACACACAAATATTTGTGCGAGACTAATGAGTGTGTTTAATCCCAGCCTAAGTAGTTGAAAGAGTAGGACATTAGCGTAACATTCTTAAATACAGGATCAAATCACTTCCGTAAACATGCAGTGACTCCATCTGGCCAACCTGCCAAGAGAGCTCTGAGCGGTAGTGGAAAAAGTGGAATGTTTTAACACAATGTAGAAATAAATACTCCTGTCCTGTATTCAGACTTTTACTGGACTAAAAGTAGAGGCATCAGAATATACTTAGTGCTGAAAGTAAAAGGTACTCATTAAGCATGACATTTCCCATTTCACAAGTTTTCAAATGGATAAAATGGATACAAATAGAAGATACAAGCTAACAACTCACCACGGGTGGTGAGCGAGCTTGTAGATCGGATGTAGATCGGATATTTTCAAATAGCCAAAGTATATAGGGTTGATGTGTCAATGTATGTATTAGAATCAATATTTACAAAGTATAACTTATGGTTTGTAGTGGAGTAAAATATTTGCCTCCGAGAGGATGAGTAGAAGTAAAAGTATTGAACATTGGATATACTCCAGCAAAGTAGGGAGAATTGTGTACTTTAGTACAATACTGTTCACCAAAGCCACTAAAGCCACCAGTAAAATCCTTGGGGTTGATTTATCCGACGTGTATGGGTCCGTTTTCACACACAGGCCAGTTTACAGTGTAGTACCAGTCAAACTTTCACACATGCACCGACACCCGCCAGTAACCTATAAGCGCACACGCACAAAAACACACACACATGCACGCACTCACGCACACACATAGGCTATATTATGGGTGCACAAAGGCCAATCTTATAAATAGCGCCTGACAGCCTGAGAGTCAAATTAAGGAAATAAAATGTGTCTCAGTGGTAATGAAGTAGGCATGTTTCCCCTGAGGACAACAACTTCATGTGGACCCATAGAGATCTGACGCACGGGCACGCACGCACGCGCACACACACACACACACACACACACACACACACACACACACACACACACACACACACACACACACACACACACACACACACACACACACACACACACACACACACACACACACACACACACACACACACACACATTCTTGCCAAGTGTTCATATACCCCTTGTAAGAGCTGGGTCAGTATAGACTACAGAATACAGTGCCATGATTTGAAATTTGACACAAAACGTATGTTTTCAAGAGTTCGGAGAGGGAAAAAAAATGTAGGGGGGTTGGGGGGTTACGCCAAACGATCACAGGAGAGGAAGGAGCGCTTTCAAACATTTCCCATGCATGAGGCTATTAAAATGACATTCGTTTGCAGGTTCCTGGCACTTGTCTGCGAGCATATTGCAAACACATGGAATTACACGTTATGGCCATTTGTGATTTAAACACTAAGGTACGTCCTTAGCGTTATGCGTGGGTATTTAAACACTAAGGTACGTCCTCAGCGTTATGCGTGGGTATACTTTAAACACTACGGTACGTCCTCAGCGTTATGCGTGTGATTTAAACACTAAGGTACGTCCTCAGCGTTATGCGTGGGTATTTAAACACTAAGGTACGTCCTCAGCGTTATGCGTGTGATTTAAACACTAAGGTACGTCCTCAGCGTTATTCGTGGGTATTTAAACACTAAGGTACGTCCTCAGCGTTATGCGTGGGTATTTAAACACTAAGGTACGTCCTCAGCGTTATGCGTGGGTATTTAAACACTAAAGTACGTCCTCAGCGTTATGCGTGGGTATACTTTAAACACTAAGGTACGTCCTCAGCGTTATGCGTGGGTATACTTTAAACACTAAAGTACGTCCTCAGCGTTATGCGCGGGTATTTAAACACCAAGGTACGTCCTCAGCGTTATGCGTGGGTATTTAAACACTAAGGTACGTCCTCAGCGTTATGCGTGGGTATACTTTAAACACTAAGGTACGTCCTCAGTGTTATGCGTGGGTATACTTTAAACACTAAGGTACGTCCTCAGCGTTATGCGTGGGTATTTAAACACTAAGGTACGTCCTCAGCGTTATGCGTGGGTATTTAAACACTAAGGTACGTCCTCAGCGTTATGCGTGGGTATACTTTAAACACTAAGGTACGTCCTCAGCGTTATGCGTGGGTATTAAACACTAAGGTACGCCCTCAGCATTATGCGTGGGTATTTAAACACTACGGTACGTCCTCAGCGTTATGCGTGGGTATTTAAACACTAAGGTACGTCCTCGGCATTATGCGTGTGTATTTAGACACTAAGGTACGTCCTCAGCGTTTTGCGTGTGTATTTAAACACTAAGGTACGTCCTCAGCGTTATGCGTGGGTATACTTTAAACACTAAGGTACGTCCTCAGTGTTATGCGTGGGTATACTTTAAACACTAAGGTACGTCCTCAGCGTTATGCGTGGGTATTTAAACACTAAGGTACGTCCTCAGCGTTATGCGTGGGTATTTAAACACTAAGGTACGTCCTCAGCGTTATGCGTGGGTATACTTTAAACACTAAGGTACGTCCTCAGCGTTATGCGTGGGTATTTAAACACTAAGGTACGTCCTCAGCGTTATGCGTGGGTATTTAAACACTAAGGTACGTCCTCAGCGTTATGCGTGGGTATTTAAACACTAAGGTACGTCCTCAGCGTTATGCGTGGGTATACTTTGTCGTGTGACAGTGTCGCGTGCAGATTTGTCACGTGACGCGCCGCTGGCTCGTAGATCAGAGATTTTCGCGCAGATCTGAGATTTTTAATGTCATGCAATGGAGTATCTAGATATACGCCTTAACCCATTAATATCGGGAAAGCATCCTTCATTTTAAGCATTGGCCATTCAAAAAAAGCAGGTATACAAGCTTGTACATCTTCTATTTTTGGATCATTCTTTTGAAAAATCTTGAAAGAGGGGGGGAACTACTGATTTAGAAGGCATTTGTAGAATCGGCCTCGGGGGTCTTAACGGGTTAAGGGAAAACATCGACGTTTTGGAGAGGAGAGGAGAAGAGAGGCGCGTAATCAGCAGTTTGTCACGGGGATCTGAAACTCACATCGGCCGCCGGCTGGTGATTGATGAAGTGACAGGTGAGACCGAACAACTCGATTACGTGACTCTGCGATGGAGTCTGAAGGGTCGGCACCGCGCGTGTTCGTCTGATGTCATTATTTAAAGATGCATTCTGTAACTTATAAATGATGTCCTCTACGCAAGAGTCAAACCAATTCTTCTCTTTTTGTTTTGCCACTCTTTTACCATGCTCTTCCAAAGAGGCAATCCCTGCTTTACCGGGGAATATATTCAACTTCAGGCAGTACTACTTGTCAACGCACGCACGCACACACGCGCGCGCACGCACGCACGCACGCACGCACGCACGCACGCACGCACGCACGCACGCACGCACGCACGCACGCACGCACGCACGCACACACACACACACACACACACACACACACACACACACACACACACACACACACACACACACACACACACACACACACACACACACACACACACACACACACACACACACACACATATGAGGGATATGTTTTTGCTCTACGAATTGTTTCAAAATGTTATTCAAATTCATTGCATCTGGTGAGATTTGTTTGATTGGAAAACGAGGGGTGAAATGAGGACCATCAGATGGGCCTGCTTTGTGCAACCTCAAAACACTGAAGCAAAGTTTATTTAGCCAACGTCCATAAATCTACACGAGCAAACTAATTTGCATTAACAATTTCATTATGATAATGACTGGGAAAACTGTATTGTGTTGTGTACTTAACTTAATTAAGTGGCATAATTCATTTTGAAGTGGTTTTGATTATTATTAATTATCAAACCAAACCCATTCCAAAATGGGTCCATTGGGTCCATTTTTACATTGTAGTTAAATTTACACTGAGGATTTCACTCTGCACAATGACCAGACTTTACTCAATCTAGTGGTAATTTAAGGCTATAGTGACACAGGGGCAAATAAAGGTTTGTATGGTTATTTACAATTTAAGATGAGTATAAACAAATTCAACAAAGCATAGCCTTTTCTTGCACTTCACACGGAGTCATTTCTTTCTTCTTTTTTTTCAAATGCTATTTTGTTTAATAAACAAATTACTTTCTTCTGAATTCATCCACCAGTAAGCGTTTTTCTACTGTGCAAATTAGTACATATTTGACAGAACTATTACCCCATTCCACATGTTTATGCGCCATTTGCATAAAACCAAACACAATTATTTCTGGGCAGTAATGTGACGTTTGATTCCCATGTGTTGTTTGCACACTGCAAAATCCTCAGCGTTCATTTACCCAATTTGTAACCTGGAACGTGTATAAATATAACCCTTTGTAAATGCTCCGACGAGTTGTGATGTGTAAAAAAAAAAGAAGCAAAATCCACACAACTGGCAAATAATGTCCAATATAAAACCGTAATGGCCCTGAGCAGTGGTGGAAAGTAACTAAATACATTTACTCAAGTACAACCTAGAGGTATTTTTTACTTGAGTATTTTAAATTTTTAATTATTTTACTTATACTCCACTACATCTCAGAGGCAAACATTGTACTTTTTACTGCACTGCAATTCTTTGACAACTTTAGTTACCAATAGTTACTTTGAAGTAAATTTACAAGAAATAATTTGTCGCATCTGCTATTTTCTAAAGATTTTTTTACTTGTGAAATGGGGTACATTCTGCACAACAAGTACTTTCTACCTTTAGTACTTTAAAGATGGAGTGCCGTGATTTCTTTCCACCCTAAAACATGATCATCACGCTATATAAGGAGGTATATTTTTTTCAAAAAAGTGTACAGTATTTGTTAAAATGTTGTTTTTATGTGGGCACGCCCACCAGTTCATTAAGTATGCCTGGTTTGCCTGGTGGGTGGTGATGGGTGGTGATCCACCTGAACTGAAGCCGCACCCACAGCTGTATGATAAAGGGGGAGGGGTTAGGGGAGGGGCTGATAATGTGATGTCACTATATTACTGTTTATTTCATTGGCCCGTTTGACTGTCAAGGGTTCAGCCTCCAGGAAGAAACCTTAAATACAAAGTGAATACACCATTGCACATAAAAACGACTCCAAGGTGTCTAATGAAGTACTGCCACCTCATAGACACATGAAAAACTGGAAAAATACAAAAATGTGGCACTCCATCTTTAAGTAGCCTACATTTTGATACTTTTGTAATTTTACTCAAGTACATTTTGAATTCCGGACTTTTACTTCTAACAGAGTATTTTTTACTTTGCAGTATTGATACTTTTACTTAAAGGGCCACTTCACCCCTTTTGCAACCAGATTTTATTTGAATGATGCTTGAGAGACAAGAAACTTACTTTTATGGGGTTTTATGTGGGTAATGTGTTTATAGATATGTTAGTATTTCAAAGTGATGTCACAGACAGTGGTCTCACGTCCTTCCTGGACTACATGTTATCTCAGTAAAACAGCCCCCCTCTGGTGAGTACACCAAAGCATTATGGTCATTGTAGTAATCCAGCAATCCAGTCGAACCCTATAGTCAAACACATTATATTAGTGACTACATTATTTTTCTGGCCATAGAGTGCATTATTTCTAATTGTGCTATACTGTTATCTATACTGTTTCTTCCAACGGTGAAGTGTCCCTTTAAGTAAAACAAAAATGTGAATACTTTTCCCACCACTGGTCGTTAGAGAGAGAATCAAAGCAGATCAGTGTTGTTTCTGGCAGCAAATTTCTATTTTAATTTAGGTGACATTCACACCAGAAAGCTTTACTTCAATTAAAACGAATCCTGCTGCGTATTGTCAGAAAATGCGCTTCGTTTGGCAGGTGTGAAGGCTCATTCGAATCCTAATGCGCATCAAAGAACCGCATTCTACTCCGCCAAAAAACGGGGGTTTCGCTTCGCTTCCAATTGCACTTGATTTCGATTCGGTGCAGGTGGGAATGCAATCCGTAGCAAATAAAGGACATGAAGCAAACTATGTGGCGGATAAGGAGCTGCACAGTTGGAGGCGGAGAAGGGATATTCATTTTACGCAGTACAAAGATGTCCCGTTAGGTTACCATGTGACGTGGTCAAATAAGGAGACCGAAGCCCTCATCGAAATATGAGGACGAGCACATTAATCTATTGCTTAAGGAAACATAAAAAACACTGCAGTGTACAGAATATTCTGTCTGTCTGTCGTGCGTAAACATGGAGGGCTGTCACTGTGTGTGGGGATTCGAGTGGAGACTCACACACACACACACACACACACACACACACACACACACACACACACACACACACACACACACACACACACACACACACACACACACACACACACACACACACACACACACACACACACACACACACACACACACCCGTTACCCTCACTTTACGTCAAAAGTCCTAACTATTACTCGCTTGTAGATAGGCTATTGTCAGCATGCAACCAAGTGTAAAATGACTTATACTGGATCTCTTGTCCACTAGTCCCTTCCTAACATTTTAGTCTAGTTTCTATCTGTTGACGAAATTGTCAATACATTTAGTCTTATAGTTTTAGTCATAATAGCTTAGTTTTCATTTAGTTTCCATTTAGTTTTCGTCAGTAGTCGACGAACATTTTTCATATAGTTTTAGTCGACAAAAACAACACTGAAGCCTGGGCTAGGTGGTCCAGGCACCTTGGTTGGCAACCCAGTCTGGCAGTGTGCCGTGGGTTCGACTCCCGATCCCGACGGTCTTTACTGCATGTCTTCCCCCCATCTCTCTCCCCATTTCCTGTCAGCCTACTGTCTGTCCCTCCATAAAATATAAAAAGATTCTCCTGAATCTGTAGAGACTCTCCTGAATCTGTAGCGACTCTCTTGAATCTGTAAGCGACTCTCCTGAATCTGTAGCGACTCTCCTGAATCTGTAGCGACTCTCCTGAATCTGTAGCGACTCTCCTGAATCTGTAGAGACTCGCCTGAATCTGTAGAGACTCTCCTGAATCTGTAGCGACTCTCCTGAATCTGTAAGCAACTCTCCTGAATCTGTAGCGACTCTCCTGAATCTCTCCAGCAGAAACTCTATCAGGTTTTAATCTAGAGACCGAATCTAGAGACCGAATCTAGAGACCGAACAACCCCACCCCCAGCTATTCAATGGAAGTTGCTCAGTGGCTTTTGACCAGGAAGAACGCTCTATACTTCCACATTTTTCCATTTGGACACCAAAAATGCGTTAACGAGCGCTCATTGCATGTGCAAAACCACCAGCCTGCAGTTCCAGCTTTGGCCAGTAAAGTGGGGCGGCTTCAACGTTGGCCAGCTGCTCTGGGGGCTTGGCTAAACCGCTCCGAATTCCTACCTCCATCGTGGCATGCTTACCCACTGTGTGTGTCTGTCTGTCTGTCTGTCTGTCTGTCTGTCTGTCTGTCTGTCTGTCTGTCTGTCTGTCTGTCTGTCTGTCTGTCTGTCTGTCTGTCTGTCTGTCTGTCTGTCTGTCTGTCTGTCTGTCTGTCTGTCTGTCTGTCTGTATGCGTGCGTGCGTGCATGTGAGTGATGCTTATTGTTTTTGTTTTCCAAGCTTATTTTTATTTTCTGAGGCCAGATTGTTCATATGCCTGATTGTGTGGGGGAAGAAGCTATTTGGAAATCTATTGCCAGTGGCTCTGTGGCTACGAAGCTACTTCGTAGCATCTGAAACGGTCCATGGTTGGAGTGTGTGTGTGTGTGTGTGCGTGCGTGCGTGCGTGCGTGCGTGCGTGCGTGCGTGAGTGTGTGTGTGCGTGCTCTGAGACAGAGAGTGCGCGCTTGTGTGCGTGTGCACATTTTGTGGAAAACAACACGAGATGAAGAGCAAGGGGGACTTAAACATCCGCTCAAATCTCACACCGAAACTAACAGGGATAAGAGAAAGCGGCATGCGTCCCGATATTACCAAAAGTAAATGTGTTTTGATTTTGGATATGAATGTGATCCAGCGGCCCCCTGAATATACACAGCTGAGCCAACTTGTTTTGATGAAAACATTTTCAAGTAGAGCACAGATGTTTTTGTAAATTCCCCCAAAATGTTGATGTTTTTTCAGACTTTTTACGCTCTGCTTTAAGTCCCCTTATAGCAGCTTAGAGTTAGTATGTGCATTTGGACTTGGCTGATGACACGATGGTCACATTTATGACGCCGGTGATAAAGTGCTGAGACTATAAGTCACTGTGGAACACCTTTTTATACGGATCCCATTTCCTGCGCACGCTGCCACGCTGCCAGTAGGCCAAAGAAGGTAAATCACAATATAATCATTTGTTGCATTTCCTGAATTCTTTATCTCAAATCGACCCTCCAGCTGTCCTTCCACATCTGGGCAAAGCCGTGTGGTTATTAGACCGCGTCTTATTCAAACCATGGTAAAATGTTGATTTAAACACTTTAATCCCCAGGGCTCTCTAGTGGTTCTCAAACTTTCTCATGTCATGTAATTTGAAAAGATATGCCAGGGACGAGAGAAGATATTTATGGCTCTAGCAGTGATTCTCAACCCGTTTAATTTCAAGGACCCCCAGTTTGACATGCATTAGTCTACGGACCCCCATTTGATGGCATTTCTATCTCTGGGACCCCCAATTCATATCGTACAATCAATGTTAATTTAACTTTGTGAGTGCACAAATCCAGTGCACAAATCCATTTGTACACTCTCTCAGAGTTACAGACCCATAAGGGTCCATTTGGTTCCAAACTATCATTTAGCTGGGGACCCCCTGGAACTCCCCCAAGGACCCCACTTTGGGAACCACTGCTCTATAGAGCGTCGCAGTCCTGCCCCCTACCAGGGACCAGGAAATTATTCCCCGTTCATTTTCCTCATAGACATTTCAAAAAGTATGTATTTAAAGACCTTTTAAGCCTCGTACAAAGCCAACTCGAGTTGTGACAAATCATGACAACAAACACAAATTTTCAGGCCGAACAAATAATTAGAAAGAAGAAGAAAACGGAAGGTTACAACCCTTTTTTTGTTGTTCTTGTAATTATTTGTTCGGCCCAAAATGTTGTGTTTGTTGTCATGATTTGTCACAAATAAATACTTTTTGAAATGTCTATGGGAAAAATGAATGAGGAATTCACTTCTGGTCCTAGCGTCGTCATCAAAGGGGGCTTGAGCCCCTGCCCCTTTACCCGTCTGTAAAACAACTGCCCTTTCCAGACCATGAATGCAGCATTTCCTATGGTGAAAGAGATGCAAAAATGCCACTCCTTTCCATGCCATTCTGGAAGGCAGCATTCAGGAGAATTGCTTTTTTTCCGAAGTCTCCTGAACTTGGAACATATAGCATTTTACGCTGAACAAATTGATTTAGAAATCCATGTCGTTATACACCGCATCTCCAGTAGATAAAGAGTGCTGGGTTGCGACCTGAAAATAGCTGATCTACAAGCTTGTAGATCTGCTATTTACTATTTTTGTCCAAAAGTGCCCTCTTACGGGATTACAGCCCCTGCCTCTGTAACACTCTCTACACGTCCCTGAAGAGTTCTGTCAGCAGTTGGAAGAGGCCTATATAGTACAAAGAGTGTTCAATATATTAGTGCCTGATATATATTCACAGCAACATTTACATTAGCCTAACAATTGACTAGAGCGTGTAAACATTCTAAACAAGTCACTGGATACCGTGTGAGGTCAGACTGAGAGAGCGAGCGAGCAGCGTGAGATACAGAGGAAGAGAGAGAGGGTGGGAATGGACGAGCAGGTATGCTCTCATGTCGCTATAACACTGCTTTTTCCAGCGTTGTTTTTGGCAGCAAATTTCTATTTTAGTTTTAGTCGTAGTCTCTTGAATGGTTTTCATTTAGTTTTAGCCACATTTTAGTCACCTGGAATGTTTTAGTGTTTTAGTCGACTAAATATCATAAGATTTTAGTCGACTAAATCTACAGGTGATTTAGTCGACTAAAATGTATTTTGGCGGGCCTTGATGCTGAAAATAGCAGATCTACAAGCTCCCAACGCGTCGCGCTGTGACGCGTTGTGAGCTTGTAGATCTGCTATTTTCAGCATGCAACCAAGTGTAAAATGACTTATACTGGATGTCTTGTCCACTAGGCCCTTCCTAACATTTTAGTCTAGTTTTTATTTGTTGATGAAATTGACGTCAATATATTTAGTCTTATAGTTTTAGTCATCATAGCTTCGTTTTTATTTAGTTTCCATTTAGTTTTCATCAGTGGAAAAAGGTAGTCGACCACTGTTTTCAACTGCAGAACTCCACGTCCTCGCTTTTCTACTTCTAGTGACTAAACCAATGTCAAATCTGAAGTGAAAGCACACAAGATCTATGGCAGCGGAATTACTAATGTGATATAATGGTGTCACGAAACACGAGGGAAACAAAGGTTTTCTTCTCACCAAAACATTGAAACGAGAGGTTTCTACTCTAAACTCAATGCATGGCCGCTATATTGCAGAATGTCACAATCACTGTAGCGAGTGTAGCCTATAATGTCTCATGTCCAATTCAGCATTTCAGCCGTGACGCGCCCCCTCCAGAGATATTTCCGGGTCCTACTTTTGTGTCGATTTTGTGTCCCCATAGAGTTATACTGTGTCCCTCCGTCGGACTAAATCTGAGACGAAAACAACCACGAAAGTCTAATTTTACCGCTTTCCTCGCAACAACAAACTGCGGCTCTCCCAAATCTGGCTGTGACAGGCTGTCTGCCCCACACTGGATACTATCACCATTTTATTGCATTGTGTCAACTAAATCCTCATTAAATGCAATTACCACCTTCAATAATAATGATAATAATAGTCTTTATTGTCTCCACATCATATATGTTCTTTGTCATGGACACTTGTACAGAACATTAATAATTCTACTCGAGTTGGAAGCATTGAGACCCATTTTAACCCTCAATGGCTTCCTTTCTGAAAAATAACATTGTAAAAAGATTCACGCGTTTAGATATTCTATTTACAATGAGAAGCGGACGGGAGCTGGTGCCACTTGGACCCGGACGTAACGTAGGACTACAAAATTACTTAAATACAGAATAGACATCTGTGATGTTGACTTGACATATCAACATAACATTCACATGCTCATTCTCAGCTATTATTACATGGCTTGGTTGAATGCTTGATTCTGATTGGTCAATCGCAGAATTCGGCGCTGTGTTATTTCTTGATAACAGACCGCTCCGCTCTATAACAGACCGCTAGAGCACCTGGCTGCAGCCACTTACTGATTTACGGCTGTTTCCAACATGACAGCCATGTAAACACACACACACACAATGTCATTTACAGCTAAATATTGCTCTCAAAAATGTTTTGAAAACATTTGAGCGAGAAATGGACGAAGCAGTATACCGAAAATGGATTCTATTTAATCAACTCACTTCCTTAATTATTTTCCGACAGTGCTGCAGCTGGGCAGACGCCGGCCAGGGCGACACTTATGGAGTATTTTCATTACCGCAAGCAAGGAAATATCTCGGTTTGTTGTGTTTTGGGTCAATGTATTAATTTATGTATTGAGTAGCCATGTAATAAGCGGGATAATGTATGGCTGAGTGGTCATTGTTTATATATAAATCACATTCAGGCTGATTATCCACCTCCGCTACGCGTCGGTGGATAATCAGCCTGTCGGTGATTGATCTATAAACAATGCCATTGCCAGTGCATTCCATCCGTGCACCCTCAGAACTCCAATATTGATGTGGATAACTACAGAGACAGATAAAGAATGGATTAATTCATGACATTCTTACTATTTAACACTTTTACCGCTAGCATTTATTGATAAATTATGATATAATTCACGCCAGCATTTTTCCCTGTTCAGCTCTTATTTTTTTGAAGAGCCAAAAATCTAGACCGGATGTTGTGAACTTATGTCGGGTTGTGTGACGATGCGACATCGTTCCATGTTTACCGCCGGTGCTGCTTTAACATGATGCAGAAGGATCACATCGTTGGCTCTGGGCCGTGGAATAAATCTTGTTTTGACCAAAAATACCATCTAGGACAAGGAATAGGAGATACAGGTGATTGAAAGAAACAGATAGAATGGGTGATGATCCATGGCCATGATGATCTTAAAGTGTAAGTAACATTTTTGGCACTACTTTCTCCCAATTTAATTGTGTAATAATAATTGTGAAAACATTTGTCAATAAAACTATAGTCTCACTGTGTCTACGTTTGGAGCTGTCAGAAGGCGGCGGTTACAACTCCCGAAGCACCGCCCATTCACCTCGGAAAGGTACGAGTCAATATGGCACGTCATCACGGGGAGATCTGGTCGGGCCCCCATAGGATTACATTGAAAAGTGGCTGTGGGAATTACCATATTAAACACTCTAATAAGGGAGTAAATACATAACTTTGTTAACGACCATGACCGGGAACATTTCGGCTATCACACGGTGTGTTTTCTTAATAATTGAGCAGACCGTTTTTGCAATATTCATAGTGAAACAGAGCTATAGCGTCGGTGGCTAGTTGCGAGGGGTGTGTCTTAACTCTGCTCCAGGCTGGGCCACTGAGGCAGCTATCCCAGAATGAGTGCTCTTCTGTGGGTACTATAAGCGGGGTGACTTGGCATGATTATGGAGGGGGTTTTTTTCTAGACAAATGATAACAACATAGGATTAATACGGGACGTGAAGCATATTTGTGAGGGAATGTTGATAATAATTAGAAGACTTTAGTAACATAAAACATTTAAACGTGGATCCTGTTGTAAACAAGTGTAATGCTTTATCAATGTGTCGTCCACACTCCACAGTAACAGTCTTTGTATTGAGTTGTGCTTTCATGTGAAATGTACCCATGTACCCATTAATAAACTGAAAGTTTGCTTTGGGAAAACTCACTAGGGTTGAGCTTTGATTGTTAATTCTTGAGGGAAGCTGCTCCTTTATTTCACACATGTACAGTTACAGTCGGCAAAGACAGATCAGCGATTGTGCATTAGCTTGTCTGGCGAGAGATCAATTTCCTGGATCAATGAAGAATCAAGTGCTTTAAGTGCCACCTCAACTGTTCAAAATGTGTGTTGATCGGATAGATTGGAACGGTTTGAGCAGGTGCTGCTGTTTTTTTACTTCTTTCGTCTGTAACATATCTTGTCATGTCCAAGAGACACCTGTGATATCTTGACATATCAACCTTTGTTTAGGTTGTTTTTAAATCACTTAATAAAGCGTGATGGATGGTGCTGCGCGCCACGTGTCAACATCTTTGATATTGTGATGCGTTGATATACTGTAGATATACAGTACTGACGAAATACCTGCGCCTCACTGCGCCGCCCTGCAGGGATAAGACCAGGTCCTAGATGGACTTAGTAGCCAGACAACTATTACACAATCTCCGAATGCTATAGAGTCTGGAACTACACCGAAATCCGAGTAAGAAGGCTGCCATTTCCATTCACGAAAATATATTTTAAAATATCTTTAGGTTTAGAGCTTATTTTTTTATTTCCATTTCTGCTAAGCAACAAGCTATATATCAGGGGTGCCCAAAAGGTAGATCACGATCTACCAGTAAATCACAAGGGCTGTGCAGGTAGATCACATTACATGCCCCTAAAAAAATATATTTAATTTAAATTTTGCCACTTGAATTAAGGTGACTTGATTGACATTTAGAAGGGCCTGTCAGCTCAAACCCACAATGTATTACTTTGTTTTCAAGATTGTTGTGCACAAACGTCAGTAGCATTACAAAGTTATATACTGTGGAGTAAGGAAACAGCAAGACAGGAGACCTTGGGTGCGTCAAGGTAGTTTACTCACTTTCCACATACAAAATATTACAGTACACACTGTCGGTAGAAAGAAAAACCCTACCAATTCCATTTTCCTTCTATTTCCCATTCCAAGTGTGTTTGTCTCACCCTGTCTCCACCCCCCCCCCCCCCCCCCCCCCCAAAGGTAAACAAGTTTCAGCAATGCGATCTGATAATTTTTTTGTTGCATCATAGTCATTTTGAGTCAAAAAAGTGTGGGCACCCCTGCTATTGAGAATGCATTGGGCGTTTAAGTTAAATAACTCCGAAACAGAGTTTGTGCTATTGCCATTGAGAATGCATTGGGCGTTGCCGTTTAAGTTAAATAACTCAGAAACTACAAATTATTTCAAAGTAAAATGTTCCAGCATGTGTCTCCACAGTAAGCTGAATTATAAAAAGTGTGAATGGAGTTTCTAGGTGAAAGTGCTTTTTTGACGTGACAATATCTGCCATTGAGCCCCATTGTGAATTTCTCAAATTTGAAAGCACTATATTTCTAAAACTATGAAACATTTCAAAGATTTCTTTTCAGGCAAACATGTCCACAGTAAGATGAACCTAAATAGGGTTGAATGGGGTTTCTAGGTGTAAGTATGTAGGACTAGTAGCATGCCAAAGTTTGTGCTATTGCCATTGAGAATGCATTGGGCGTTTAAGTTAAATACGGGGGGGGACATATTTTGACAGCAGAAACTACCTGTCATAATTTCTCCCCCCCTCCCTATTCCAAAGCCCCCCCAGGTACATTATATATTTAAACTATTTTCAGCAATGGTACACTTATTATTTCAGTGAGTAGATCTTGTTGAGCTGGTCATTTTGAAAGTAGATCTCACGTCATAAATGTGTGGGCACTCCTGATGTAGGACTATAGTAGCATGCCAAAGTTTGTGCTATTGCCATTGAGAATGCATTGGGCGTTTAAGTTAAATAACTCTGAAACTACAAATCATTTCAAAGTAAAAAGTTACAGCATGTGTCTCCACAGTAAGCTGAATTATAAAATGTGTGAATAGAGTTTCTAGGTGAAAGTATTTTTTCAGTGGGTAGATCTTGTTGAGCTGGTCATTTTGAAAGTAGATCTCACGTCATAAATGTGTGGGCACCCCTTCTATATATGCTTAGATGATTTATTTTTATATTAGGATAAATGTGCGCAACTGTAAATACAAAACGGAAGTGGGGAGGACGCTCCACTTCCGCTTTATATTTTACTCATGATAGAACTTCCGTTGCTCCAGAATGTATGATGGAAGCATTTGGAAATTGCGAGAGGCAACAGTCTGGCAATGCGAGACTAAGATTAGATGGACTTAACTTGAAGTGCAAAGTCTGTGGCGCAAGACTAGGTCACAAACCTAGTATTGTATATCGCTGGACCATGTATGAAACGCTGTAAGGCTTTTAATTTGAAACAAGAGATAAAGATAGTAAGTAGCAATACTCAGATGGTGTAACTTTATATGAGCGCAAAAGGTCTCTCTCTCTCTCTCTCTCTCTCTCTGACTCTCTTCCTCTCTCTCTCTCTCAATTTCATTTCAATTCAATTCAATTCAATTCAATTCAATTCAATTCAATTCAATTCAATTCAATTCAATTCAATTCAACAAGACAATCAAAATAAAACAATGTATTTACAAATAAATATTATTCAGCTTTGGAGGGAAGGGCTTGCCGAACCGAGAAGTTTCAGTGAGGATGAAAGTGTTATATATACTGCCTCAGAACTCAAGATAGTAGTGTTGTAGGACTCGAGTCCATTTACTCGGTCTCGTCTGGATCTCACCCATAATTTGACTCGGGTTGAGTTGACTCTGTCTCGGACCAAGGGACTCGGGACTCCCCCTACCGAGTCCACTCGAGTCACGAGTCATTACAATGCAATGAAATAATTGTATTATAGCCCTATTATGAGGAGGACAGTGCAGTCTGAGTGAAGTGAAAATAAATGAATACGTCAAATTCAAAGAGAAGCAGACGTTTCCGTCCTTGACTATAATCACTTCTGGTTCTGTGATGAAATAGGTTGGAAATGTTTGCGGTTGGCCAAAATAATTTCCATTCCAATTTCAATTTCCAATAAACTATTCAGATGAAAATCAAATGAAATGAAGAGAGACAATGAGGGAATTCAAGAATCCCTATAAATTATTTGTATAGCCTTTGGCAGTATAGTCAATATTTTTGAACTTGCACAACTCTCACCCTCAGATAGAAAGTCTGCAGCTGCTGATATGGCTGATTTCCACTTGGTTTCCCTTTGCAGGGGAATTTCACTTTAAAACACTTCTGGGGTCATTTTCATGTCTACTCTTGACTGTTGCGTGAGCCCCAGACAGTTTTCAAGGTATACAAACTAAATCAAATAGTATTTGATATTAATTTGATCAGACACGCCCCCCATAAGCCCATTCAATTTCAAACTTCATGTCAGACTCATTGAAAACATATGTCCATGCTTATGGTGACTGAAATCGTCCTTCTAATGAATGGTGATAACATGGTTATTTCATGCATGGATTTACAAGACTTTACAAAACTTTACATTGCATAAAATATTAACATAATGAAATAACTAATGGAAAGATGAAGGTCTCAATTAGACAATATCCTTCACCAGAAGCAGGGACGTGTGTTTTCAACGAGTCTAACATGGAGTTTGAAGTTGAATGGACTACTAAAATATATAAATAGTACGAGTAGATATATGAACGTTTTTAACTAAAGTAAAAAGAGAATGAAACAAGCTGACAAGTAGAGTTGTAAACAGGAGGAAGGGGTTAAGGGTGGGTTTTCTCGTGCAGATCAGGCGGCACTATAAAAACTCACACAAAACCCTGTCTCCAACCATCGTCTGCTGAGCTCCCTGGGTGACATCACACGTTTGACACTTGCCTCTCAGGTTTTATCACTTCAGATACTTTTTACGGCGTGGTCTGTCTGTCTGTCTGTCTGTCTGTCTGTCTGTCTGTCTGTCTTTCTGTCTTTCTGTCTGTGTGTGTCCGGAGCTAATCTTGCAAAACCGCTGGATCGACCAGCGCCAAATTTCTTGTTCACACTGACAGTAGGCCACTAATTATTTTTTCACATATGTCTCGCATATGTTTTTCAAATATTTAACTTTGATTTTTATAATGGAAGTCAATGGGTCTGGGGAGCGGGGCTGAAACTTGAGTCATATGTCATATTTATGTCACAGACAACTGAAGTTCTAGACGGCACAGGCTGGCCACACCAAGTCCGAGACGCACAATGTTGCCCCGCCGCGGATCCGAGATCCACACGATTACATTTTGTTTTGTATATGCATATCAGTTGGACCATCTCTGGCCATGATGCGAATATCTCTGAGAAATTCTTAAATAGTCTCCCTTTAAGACCTTTAGACTTGTGGTTCCGAATCTTGAGATCACAAATTGAAGTGTTGAAATGACTGCCTCATAGTCTAAATAAACGCACAATACGCATATGAAACACAATGCAGACTGCTAAGCGAACGCGCTACACTAGAGAGTAGAAACAGAGAAGGGAGAGAGACAGACAGACGGAGACATAGACAGCGAGAAAAGAAAAGAATCAGGGAAAGAATCAGAGATAGAGAACCTAGAAAGAGAAGGGGGGGGGGGCAGGCAGGCAGGCAGACAGAGTGGGGGCATGGATGGAAGATGGAGCAAGTTGAGAGGAGAGAACATGAATAGCTCACCATGGGGTGACAGTGACCGTGACCTTTGCCTTGTCTGAATTTGGGGTATTTTCCTCAGTGTGTGTGTGTGTGTGTGTGTGTGTGTGTGTGTGTGTGTGTGTGTGTGTGTGTGTGTGTGTGTGTGTGTGTGTGTGTGTGTGTGTGTGTGTGGGTGTGTGGGTGTGTTGGTGCTCAGAGTGGCCCCATTACTGATAGCTCTAACAAGCACAGGTCAAAGGTCATGCTGTGGTGAGTGGAAAAGGATGGAGCGAGGCTGTTAAACGACCTTTAAACACCACCTGCCTTCACACACACACACGCACATGTGCACACACACACACACACACACACACACACACACACACACACACACACACACACACACACACACACACACACACACACACACACACACACACACACACACACACACACACACACTCACACCACACACACACACACACACACACACACACACACCACACACACACACACACACACACACACACACACACAGTGTGGCTACGCTGATTGTTACCAGACATATTTAAACGCCAGCCTTGTGCCTCTGTAGCCCATATTACTGCACTACTCCGTTGCACTCCAGAGAACACAGGACCACATAAGCAAACCCTTTGCACAGCATACAAAACGCATAAAGCTACACAGTACACACGCCTAGTGCACATTTGCAGGGACTGCCGTTTAACCTATACTGTCTTCAATGTTGACGGGATTAACTTGCGGCCCTGTTCTGGGGTGAACATTTAGAAATAAGCTCACAATGTGTTGTGAATATATACTGTCAACCAGTAGTGGTTTTATCAGCCGGCAGGATCTAAATATATATATCGTCTAAGAAATAACATGAAATAAAATAAAAGCCTCCCTCATGACCCTCAGCAGTTACCAATTGACCTATAGCAAAGCCCCTCCCCAAACTGCTATGGTCCAATCACAGCTAAGCATAACATGGGTTAGACAAACCTCTCCACCAATAGTTTTCCTATATGATAAAACATTGTTTTAAACAAGAAATGTCACGCACATATTTTTCCAGTGCATATGGCAGGCCTTGTTGACGGATTTGGAAGAGATTTTGAAGGTCTGGGTCCAAAAATGAACCAGTATTTAATGTGTAAAATCCAAGATATTTACATTGGATTGAATGAGCCCGGCTGGAAAGTGTCCAAGTAGGAGTGTCTAAGTGGGAGAGGGCAGGGCTTAGCTAAAGGTGAATTAGCCGGGTTAGGGTCCATTTGTCTACTTTTTTTGTCTGGGAAATTTCCCATCGGGCCGTCCCTTTCTCCCTCCCTCCGGGTTGAGGAATGAGGTTTCTGTGAGAACGCTAGTGCAGTGAATCTGCTTCAGTAAATAAAGTCCTCCTGCTGCTGTGGCTCTCGCCTCCCCTCCATAACAAACGATGGCACCTGCTCAAAACAAAAAGAAAGCCACCGTGCTCCCTCGCGTGACTCTGTCTTTGCATGGCCTCAGCAGCATGGAACCCTGGCAATATGTGAGCATCTTAAGCAGACAATATCCCCCACCGAGCCATAAGACACTGTTGTGCTGCAAAAACTGGCTGGAATACAAGAGAATAGATCACGCGTGATATGCATCATATCGGCTATTCGCTGGCTGAAATGTCTTACTGTAATAATGTATCATTGTTTTAAAGCAAAACCTTTGCCAAATTGGATTCCCAAATCCCATTGTTTTGGTGTGAGGAGACCATATTAGCGTGGGGACATTAATCTAACATGGGACCCGCGTGGCTCCAGTGTGTGGATCTGGGGACTTCATGTGGCCAGCTCCGGTGACATCAGTCATCCATCACGTGACGGATCCATGACTTTATGGCTCTGAATTATTGCATTTTTTTTGGTACCGTTTACTTATTTGACCACGTGAACCTTAGTGTCCGCTACTCATGGAGCGATAATTCAAAAAACAAATAGCAGATCTACACGCTCACAGCTTCTATCAGCTGTTAAGGGGGAAAACAGCAGTAGTACAGAGCTCTGGATGACCAAGTCAACTAAGTATATAGGGTTTATTAATTTAATATAACTGGCCATGTGTCTGGTGCAGACTGACTCGGGTCACAGAGATAGACTTGCTACCTGGCTAAGAATATCTTGGCAATCACATCTATACTCATAGATGCATCTATGCATCTATGAGTCGACGTGAACCTCCATGTTTTCTTCACTTCATGAGTTACAGTATAAGTTAACATGCAGGATTTTGCAGTGTCATGCACCCAACGGACAATTGCTAATAAGTCATCCATGTGCAACTCTGAGAGTGCATCAATGTTTACCAATGTTTACCCGCAAGGGTAAATGAACACTGAGGATTTCACTGTGTACCGTGATGGGTGCAAGGTTAGGTAGGGCATGTTTTGACTGCAACAACTGATACTAGATGTGTCCTCCTATGATTCACACAGGAGGGTCCTCCCGTGGGAATCCCCCCCTAAACTCTCTCACACACGCGCGCACAAACACACGCACATGCACGCACGCACGCACACACACAAATTACACATTCAACTTGGATTCAGCTCGAGGTGTTATTGGAAGCTTCCCACACATTCATCAATAGCTTTCTGGAGAAAAGAAAATGCTGAAAATCTCAGGATGTCCCCCTGCTGTGGTCTCACATTCCACCGTCTGACCACGGGATGTTTGGAGGGAATACTTTCCAGCGCAGATGCCTTCCCTCGGCACATTGTAAGTGTTATAAGTGTTTATGTCAATTGATCGCCTGTCTTTGTGTGTTTTCTTGATCGGATTCCAACATTTTCAGTTGGGACCGCTTTATTCACCCCAAAAAACAAAGAATTATATGGATCCTCATTCGGCATTGTCTGCATATTGACTCTGTTAAAAAGGTATTAACCATATTCACATGCCAGCCATATTTCTCCTACGTCATACGTGGTGGGGAGGGAGGGTTGACCCTGTCACAGTGCATGGGTATGCAGCCTGCTCGCCAGAAGAAATGTCACTGTACGTTTCCACAAAGCGCAAAAAAACATTGATCATCGGGCGTATTCTAATCCCCAAAACATTGTGTGTGAGCAACTATATGCGGACCATGTTGACTCAAACCTACATCCTTCAATTGGAAGTACATGATAACTAACTCTAAATCTAACCTCTCAGTCTCAACCTATAACCCTGAATGCAAAATGTCAACGCGTAACTGCAACGTACACCTATCCTATACATTGACAACGTTGCATGCAACACACATCTGTGTTTCGCAGAAATGTACAATGGTAACGTTTCTTCTCTGGCGATTGGCTTGGAAATGCCCGCCTGAGTCATGAATATGGTCAATGGGTGGGGTTCAGCAGGACGTAGCAGTGCATGAACAACAAGGCATACGTGCCGACTGCAAAGCCTCGAGACTCATGTGAGGTGTGCCCGAACAAGCCGCTAATAGGTGAGCCAGTAGTACCCACACCCAGCAGCCGATGGCCTCCCACATCCACCAGGACGAGTGTACTGATAAGTTAGGAAATCAGTTAGGATCTATATTCAAATTGCATAGTACTTGAATGTTGATATGAAACATGTTTTTGGTTCAGAAACATAGCTAGCTTAACAAGACAAGACGAGCCAGTGTGAGCCCTCAAGAACATGCATCAGGCACGCAAGCACTGTGCAGGATGAAGGGGGAAGTTGACAAGGACAAACACCAGGTTTTAGGAAGACCTAAAAACCTGATCAACGGCCTCAGACAAGCCCGTTCTTTTGCTACACACGGAACGTCACTCAAGAACGGCATATGACAGCATCGCGTGAAGCTCACAACGTTTCACAGAGTTTATGAATCTGCTATATACTTTAGAATCTGCCACACTATACCTAACATAACTTAACTGTAGCTTGAGAAGATGACAATGCAGGCCCACAAGAATGCACATCAGGCACGCAGCACTGTGCAGGATGTAGTGTGTGTGTGTGTGTGTGTGTGTGTGTGTGTGTGTGTGTGTGTGTGTGTGTGTGTGTGTGTGTGTGTGTGTGTGTGTGTGTGGGGGGGGGGTTCCCCGGGTGAAACACCAGGTTTATAGGGAAACACATGATCAATGGTCTCAGCCCATTCTTTCACTACACCAGTAACATAACTCACATCTCAACCAAAAGCGTTCTCTGTATGCTCTGTAAAATGTGTACACCCACCTGTCAGATGGGTGGGCCTGGCCAAGGACGTTTTAGAGACCTTGAAGTGGGCCCTGATCCAGGAAAGGTTGGGAACAACTGTTCCAGTAAATCCCTTGATCAAGGGTCTCAGACAAGCCCGTTCCGTCGCTACACCAGCAAAACTCACAACAAGTCACTCTCATCTCCACAGAAAACGTTCTTTTCAAGTCCTGCATTTCCACTCTAGTTAGTCACGGCAACCGATAAGAAATGCAGCCCACCCAAAAGGCAAGACCCCAGCGATCCCCCTGCGGTGGGCTTGAGTTAACTCTAACCAGTGGAAATGTCAGCGCTGTGTTTACTACCCCTCCGCTGCTGTAGCCCTCCATCCATCCCCGCATTCCTCTTTTACAAATTACATTTGTCATTCTGAAAGCTGATGGTTTATATCGGCATGCTTTGAACCTCGCGTGTGTGCATGCACGCATGTGCATGAGCGTATCTGCTCTGCTGTCCACAGCGTGTGTGTGCGACTGTGCGTGTGCGTGTGTGTGTGTGTGTGTGTGCGTGTGCATGTGCATGTGCATGTGTGTGTGTGTGTAAGAGAGGGCAGGGCCCCTGTGGGTGCACGCATGCCGTCCATGCGTGTGTGTGTGTGTGTGTGTGTGTAACCCACACAGGCCATTCTGTTTCATGTCAATATTATGTGGCAATGTGCTTGAATGTTTATGCCAAAACAGAGCCAATTGTGTGTGCATACATGCATGTGCGCGCGCGTGTGTGTATGTGCGTGCGTGCGTATGTGCGTGCATGCATGTGTGTGTGTGTGTGTGTGTGTGTGTGTGTGTGTGTGTGATCTCTCTTACCTGTTATTGTAATGTTGCTGTAGATGTTGGAGAGTTGCTCTTTGAGCAGCACAAGCTGCATGGTGGCTGCCTTCTCCCTTTGCAACTCCAGCATCATGTCCGGGTGGTTGGCCAGCTTGCAGCCCTTCTGCTTGTCCAGGGCGATGTCACTGCGCACGATGTCTGGTGGACGGACGGACAGGGTGCCGCAGAAACAATTATACAGCTCAGTTATTTCATCCTTTGTCGTGTACGGCAGCATCACACACACGTCGAACATATAAGCGGCTCCACAAGTTCACAAACGTGCTATTTTGGGATATGCAACTCAGTCGTACAAAAAGCTATTCTCGACAAGTGTGTTACTTGGCTGCCTATAACAGTCTGCACATCGGAAGCACTGAAATTGATATGAAGATAAATAAATGAATAAACTTGGTCAAAGCTTATATAGCTTGCTGCTTAGCAGAAATGGATATTCATAGATTTGTTTAAAAGATATATTAAAATAGGCCTGTACTCTACAGTATTTTCTTGAACGGAAATGACAAACAGATGACAGCTGCCTGTCGCAACTTCTTTTTTTTTTAGGTGCAGTTACATTCTGTACAGTTATGAAGCATTCGAAGATTGTGGAAGAGTATAATCTTATGTTGAGAGAATATACGTCAAAACGCATCTAGCGTTCTTGAGGGGGTCTCAGGGGGTCCATTTTATTTTTCGTTTAATTTCAAAACATGTTGACAAAAGGTGACAAATCTATTCCTATACGGAGGTTGCCATGGCACAGCCTCTTTTTAGATAGGGGTCCGTGGCAAAATAATTCACAACAAAGTGTTTGAGAAACACTAGTCTGGTCACCACTGGTCAGTGCTTCTCACAGTGGGGTCTGGCTGGGGACCCCCAGAGGTCCTTGGGGGGTCCCCAGCAAAATTTAAAATAGCTACATCTATAAGCTCACACAGTGCATTGAAATGTGACTGTGAGCTTGTAGATCTGCTATATAAAAATTACAAAAAAAATTGTAATGTTTTCATATTTTTTTTTGTAAACTATTATTAGGTGTAGCTAGCTACCTGCTGCTGCTGGCACAGCACATGAGCATATTTCCGGGTCCGCGGCCAAATAACCTTCATAATAAATCGGGTCCTTCAGAAGAAAGTTTGGAACCAAACCACTATATAGTGCTATACGTTCCATGTTCTTCAACACTTCCACGGCGAAATGAGGCCCTTATACTAGGCCTATAAACCAGGCTTCAGCGAACTTTTCCCACGACAACTCCCACAGGCCACATGAATCGATATGGCTATAGTCCTACATACATTTCACTGGCCCGAGATAGTCCCACATTCCACGCATACGCAATAAATGTCATGTTCGATTTTTCACCCAGATTTAATTGAGTGCCCAAATTAAAAGCACCTGTGCTCAAAAAGGATGAGTCCCAACGCTTTTATTTTAGTGTATAGCTCGCGCCCGCGTCTGTTTCTGCACAGTATTTTCTGCACAGTTGTAATTGATTGCCACCTCGTCAATCACAACCAATTTAGCCTCAGCTGTGTGTTAATCAAGTTTGAGCTATAAAAAAAAAAGTAGCCGAACACGTTCACGTCCCTAGACATTACATTTGAGGATGAATCGAGAATAGGCTAAAAAAAACAACAACAAAAAAACACATTTACTGCATTTAGCTACTTGAATATATTGAACAGCCTATATTTAAAAGAATAATACAGCCTATAGTTTGTAGTTGTTTTTTTATTCTGAATAGTCCCATTTAGGCCTACTTCTTTTGTAGCAGCCTAGACTCCTGCTGGGGTGAGATGACATAGGCCTACCCTACATCAAAAGTCGGCTATAGGCCTATACTGTAGCCTATATATAATAGGATTAGGATATATGGAAACTTGTGAAAGTGGGGTTCATGATTCATCCGTCAAACATAATATTAGGTGAATGTACTACTCACCATCTTCGTAGTTTTTCAGATAGTAATCTGGGCCAGCTAGTCCTCTGAACTTGGCCAGGTTCTTGAGGTTGTGGAACTGCAGGAAATCGGTCCTCTTTCCCCCAAAGCGCAGATATGCTGGGGACAGTCCCCGGGCCAGGGTCACCAGGCGCTTGGAACTGAACAACAAACACAACACAGTATACACACACATGAAAGACAGCGAAATATGCTTGTAAAAAATACTCGTAGCTGCGGGGGGAATAGTTTGTTCATAAATGTAGTTACACGATAGCCTATATAGCATAAACTGAAACGCATCGCCGTCGTGAGTGAGTGAATGACAGGGCAGGCTGCCATACGGAACGCCTCTTCAAAAAGCTTGCGTGTTAGATCAGATCGCACGCTTTCATCTGAAAACTTTACTGTTCCAGACCAGGGCCCATGCAGGCAGCAGAAATGTGTTACAGTTTTTTCCCCCATCTGTAATATTATTGTCTCTTAGCTCCATAAATATTTGGAATTAGTGCGATATTTGCCACGTGAACGAGAAAGGGGTTTCGTTTCACTTAACACACAACAGCTTTTCTTTCGCAGTAAAGATTTCACAGTGAAATCCTCCGTTAATTTACCCATTTTGTAACGCCCGAGCATGCACCAACCGAGCATGTAGATACATTGTATTAGTATACAACCAAAGGGTTAATTTGGTTACATTTGATTTAAGTATATATACGCTCGGAGTAAAAATTAACACTATTTTACTGTAACTGCTCATTTCATAGCAACAGCTATACACACAAATAATGATAATAAACTGTTCAGGACAAACCTGGCCAACAGCTGCAGCAAATGCATATTATATTATCCAGTTGGTGTATCAGAAGAGCTGATATAAAGTTTATAGTTTATACAAGGCTCTAAAGTTACGGGACATTTGAAAGAAAACAATAGACCTTATGTGCATGTCGCTAAAAAAAAGTAAAATAACTACTTTTAAATGGATCGATTTTTTGTGTGTAGGCCTACACGCACCAAGCCTTTCGAGTTTCGACTTACTTGAAAGATAACGTATACATGCTGCAGCTTATGTAATGTTTATTTATGGTGAAACATTTGAGTCTGTGCATTGGATTAAAAAAAATGCAGTTTGCCTCTGAGCAAAATTGACCTATTGTGCTGAAAAGGTCAAACTTTTTTTTTTTCATTATTATTTTGAGCAATGGGCCTATATTTTATATATTGAAGAAATATAATATATATAACGAAAAAACTGCTGACTCTCATTGACCACATTAACTGGCGTCCATATTTTGGGTACATTTTCAAACGTTTTCAATTTTCTTTTTTTCCCATTTTGTTAAAAAAATGTTCAAAAATAGCAGGAAAAATAAATACAGAATAGCATATACCTATACAACCTCACACGGCATGCTTGCATACATGCAAAGTATTGGCAGCTTGTATATCTGCTATTTTATCTATTTATCTATAAGTCGAATATAGGGCTTAAGTGATTTAAGCAATGAGAGGGAAGGGAATTTAAAATTATTTGCTGTTGTTGTTGTTTTTTGTACATGCTAAGTTAATTAAATTTGTTAAACCTACAATGTGCAAAAACTTGAACTTGAACTTGAGCCGCTATATTAAGCCTCTTTCAGTCAACAAGTTAATCTGCAATAACTCTTTACCTTCTGGGGGTATTAGCAGAATCGTCCATCTTCTGAAATGCCTTAAATTAGTTATAATAACATGTAACATGTAGTAATAATAACATGACACATTTCGTGGACTATTTTGCACCGTCATTGCAAATCGCATATAGGGCCTATATTGGCTATGAACATATTTGTGAAACAACAACATTTAAAGTCTAACAATTTAGGCTGTACGATTTTACATTTGGCCTATATCACGTGTTCGCTATAGGCCTATATTTTGCACTAATATAATAAGAACACTGTTACATTTTTTAAGTGTGTTTGTTGCATGAACAAGCTAACGACTATATGGCCTGCAAGAGGCACAAAATGCGATCACAAATAGCATAATTATGGGCATATAATTATGGTGAGACCATAATATCCAACCGATTCTAAACTTGTTGTCACTTGTTGATTTGGCACCATTCAAACACCATGCAGTTAAAGAGAAACGCTTTGGCCCGTCCTGGGGATGGAAAACGCACGCGCGCCACGCACGCAGCAGCATAAATCCATTCCCCAAATTTCCCCAACGACGATAACATCATGGTCATGGACACTGCTGCAAATCGATAGAGGAGAAGAGGGCTGCTGCTGCCTGTTGACAAAAAAAGAAAGGAAGGGGGAGAAAGGGAAAAAAGGGAAGGATTTTCCCCTCTCTCTCTCTCTCTCTCTCTCTCTCTTTCTCTCTCTCTCCTCTCTCTCTCTCTCTCTCTCTCTGCAGTCTCTTACCTCAGAAAGTCCAGCCAGCCGTCTTTAATGATCGAGGGGTCCAGCTGCAAGGAGAGGAAGTTCTCATTCAGGACCTTGACGGCACTGCGCGTGTTGACGTCCAGTAGAATGAGAGTCCGCTCCGTGAACCCCGGTGGTCGCTGCTGCTTCCCACTACCCGCCGCCGCGGGTCTCTGGTATGCGGTTGAGGAGGAGGAGGAGGAAGAGGAGGAGGAGGAGAGGAGCACCAACTGCATGAGCAGCACCAGAGACGCAGATGCCAGCCACCGCCTGGGAGAAGGACGAGAAGGAGAAGAACAACGTACTGCCGGGGAGGAGGAGGAGGAGGAGAAGAAGAAGGAGGACGCCGGTGATGGTGGACACGCGTGTCGTGACGCGCCGCCGCCGCCGCTGCAGCCGGGCATCTCTCAAGTGGTGCGGTGGTGGTGCGCGCCGCGCGGGGAGTGGGGACCACCGCTGTGTCGCTTGTGAACGGAGGAAAGGTGAGGCCGGGCCGCGGGGGAAAAAATTGCAACGTCTTCTTCTGTTCTGTCTGTGGTGCCGTACTACTAAGCCTACCCTATACAGTTCCGACCGTCCGCCCCGGTTTCATAGATCTGGTTCTTCTTGTCTTCCTGTCTGGTTGTCTCTCTCCCACTCCCACCCTCCTCCCCTCTCTCACTGACTGTCCCACACCCTCTCTCTCTCTCTCTCTCTCTCTCTCTCTGCGCCCCCCCCCCCCCCCCCCCCCCACACACACACACACCCACCCACCCCCCCTCTTCTCCGCCCCTCGGTCGGAGGAGTTTAGTGGGAGCTGCAGTCAGAACAGACTAGAGCAGAGCGCTGCACGCCTCGCGGCCAGCCTCCTCCCCGGCTGTGGGAGCCAGAGGCTGGGGGGAGGAGAGGACCCAGCGCCGCCCCCATATAGAAGGTTCCTCAAGGTACATATATTCTGATGAAGCTTTAAGTGATCTCATCTCGCAATGGCTTTGACTTAACTTTAAAGCCATCCGAGAGTGTATACACGTATACGCATGGAACCACATGGACCCGTAAAAAGGGGATTTTCTTTTCTTTTTTTTTAACTTTAATTGCAGAGATGAGCGCAGTGGGGTGATCTATTAGGCATAGGCCTAAACATGATAAGTAGGCTTATCCTATGCAGGGTGATTTTAATATATTAGGCATGTGCCTTCATGGTTAGACTGTGTTGTTAAGAAGAAGCATATCATGTATCACTGGAAACGGTGCGTGCAGGCTGAATGATGATGGAGACAGCCAGGTCGTTTTATGAATGAATTGCGCACGTGTATTACCTAATAATAATACTTGCTGTATAGTTTATTTTTTGAGAAGGAATACTCGTATGGTTTAACCAACGATTTAAAAAAGAATCGTTCAATGTCAATGTGGAAAACATCAATGAACAAATACATTATTAAACTGGAATCGAAGAGCGAAGGGAAGGCCCGCGAGGGCCTGCTTTTCCACGATAAAGTTAAAGTTACATCATCAATCATCACGATGGACGTCATTCAACATTCAAAGATCTCATCCATCCCAGAAAGCTATATTGTCCATCACATCACACCACATAGTCTGTAGAAACGTGTCTTTTGTGCGCTCCTGCATTACAACATATAAAAACACACGATATGATTACAGGATTTACAGCAATGGAAAAATGGAAAAAGGGAAAAAAGAGTCGAGTATAGCCTAAGCTAAATGTTGCTGACACATGTAACAATATATGTAATAAAGGTACCAAATGTCAATATAGTATGTTGAAAATGTATTGTTATTTTATTTGCTATTGACAGCTTTAGGCACGCATGGCTATTTGCTAAAATAATTAATCCGACACGTACACAAAAATAGCAGTGGGGAAAGGGCATACAAATAATATGCATACCTGAACAGGTCAGCATGGACCAAAATGTGTCCAATACCATTTAGATTTTTAGGAAAAACAACGTTCCTTAATTTATTTCTCCTTTGTTACCAACAAGTGATCTATTGCGCGATTTATAGCCTACAAGACGGGTGATATTTTGGAGCTCTTGCGCATTTTGGCGTCGCTTCAAAAAGATAGGATGCTTTTGAAATAAATCCGTCATATATAGAACTCCCCTATAAAGTTTCTTTTTAACCTTTCTGTGACATTTATCGCCAGATGTGGGCTTCGTTGTTAGCCTTCAGAGAGAGACAATATGGGTCTGCACTCTGCAGGAAAAAACGAATGGATGCTCTTAACGATATGTCACAGGGAAGCGCGGTCGATCGAGGTCATGCACTGCATGGTCTCCAAAGTATATTAACATGAAAGGAGATGAAAGAATATAGGCTATACGTTTCCAAACTATGAATGTTCTATTTTTAGCCCATATGAGCCCTCATATATATGCAGACATATTGTCAGTTTGACACATACAAAGCTAGGCTATACGTTTTGTGATCAATATGATGAGCCTGCCATATGCCACACACACACGCACGCACACACACACACACACACACACACACACACACACACACACACACACACACACACACACACACACACACACACACACACACACACACGCAGACACGCAGACACACGCACGCACGTCTCATGAGGTATATAGCCTATTTTTGCTGGAAGGAATTTAGACAAAATGGATTTTGTCAATGACTTTCATGTGCAGTCTACGCCGGTATATGAATCTTGTCTTGCCTTAAGTTGCCTATATAGTATTTTCTTTTAGATGCTTATGTTATATATAGTTAGCCTGCCTTAGCCTGCCTTATCATGGTAACTTCAAATGCAGTTATAGGCTATACTTTGTAACGTGCATTTTATTTATTTACGTCTTCTTTGCATTTTTTTTTACGTGACCATTGTTCTTTGACCAGTAATCTTTGTAATTAGGCCTAAGTCATCTGATAAATACCAGACAATGTAATTGTAAATTGTTAAACGTTACCGTTGTCATGACGTTTCCCTCTCAACGATTTAGGCCCTTTTATTTATTCAATTATTTTCCCATTGTTGAGCAAAAACGGCATTTGGCTTAATATTACAATTAAACATTGTGGGAAAAACTTTTTTTCTTCTTTTTTTAAGATGAACCAAATTAAATCAAGTCGAAATGAATTCACACTTACCGTATAGGCCTATATCGAAAGAATACGAGACCTCGGAACACAGAAGTCACTTCGTTCTAAACTTTGATTGACTGGCATCTTAAAATAGCAGTGGCACTGACATTGTTTTAACATGCACTTAAAAGCATTATAGCTCTTTGAACGTGAAATTCTTCCAAATGCAAAAACAACCTACACGGAAATCATGTTCCAATGTTTAACTTTAATGGGCATGTTTAAGTCATATAGTTAGAGAAGTATAGCCTGCAAATACGATTTTAAGGTTTTTCTTCTCTTTTTTTTTACCACAAGGCTGACAATTTGTGCCTCCTCAGTCAGCTTTTACATACGAGTTGTGGAAACTGATGTAGCTGTTTAGACAGCATATAGCGATGTCGCGTAACTTCCCTGCACATAGCTAAAACAAAGTAGGCTTATAATGTCTCCATATATAAAGATATTTTGTATACGCCCGGGGAAACGCGTGGTGTTTAGAGTTATGAGTTTAAGTGGAACTGACTTTCAAGAGCGTAACTTTTTCCTCCTGTTGAGGGAAAGGTCACAACTTTACTGGATACAATTGACCTCGTCTGCGGAACCTGCAGTCTGGATCAATTGAGGTCCTGTATGTGAGAGAACTTGAAGGGCCGAGGCGTGTGTGTGTGTGTGTGTGTGTGTGTGTGTGTTTAAAACAATGCAAACGGCGCCCAGTTAAGATGCAGCTGCGCGCTGATCTGCAGGGGAGGGTTGGTTTATAAGCAGAAACTAAATAACTCGAGTCCTTTTCTGTCAGTGTTCGCCCTATAGTTGCCTATTATCCTATAGCATATAAAGTCTAATGGGGACGGGGGTATAATATAACCATATTTAACCCCAAAGTCCACTATAGAATCCCAACATAATTCGTGTATAAATCCAACGTGTTTAAATCAGCCGTTGACTGAGCTGATAAAGGATTAAAAGCTATTATGTCAACTACTTTGATGACACTTATTTATTTATTCTCATGGGCGGATTGGTTGACAGGTGAAGTGATTGCACCCAAAAGGGGATAGACTGAACTACACACACAACTATAGTGGACAGTGTAGTATACTGTCTATAGGAATATTAAAATAGGTTAAAAATAATAATATATATCAGATTTGTCTTCATATAATATCCTTAATCATTCTTGCTGCTAAACAGAAGACACGGTGGCGAAAAAGGTGACGATACTGCCATCTTGTGGACATTTTGAAAAGCAAAAAAATAAACAATCACGTGAATTGGAGGCTGCAGCCGGATATGTTACACTCTGCACTGCAGCTAGTGTGTCAGTGTGTGTAGCCTATCACCCCGACACAACCAATCACTCATGTAGTCACACTGATCTATCGTGAGCGAGCGTGCGTGCGCGTGATCATGCACGCACATACGTGCAGTCACTCACATCATGCACTATTTGAGCTAGTGCTGAGTGAAAACGTCATGGGTTTCCAAGGCTAGTGCTGATCTTGATTGATTAATTTATTAACAGATTGGATAATTACAGTACATTTAAAGCACAACACAATACAAAACTCTTGTACGACACCACGTCCACAGTTAACACTTGCCCACCATGTTCAATTCATCATAAAATCAGATCGGGTGAAATGTAATGTGCATGATGATGGGGTTCACTGTAGGGCATTTCCTTAATTTCTATTTTTGGAAACTAGTAGCGCGGCATACCATTGCGTCATCATAGCGTGTGTGTGTGTGTGTGTGTGTGTGTGTGCGTGTGTGTTACACACTGTGTAACCCGGTTTAAGACAGACTCCAGTGTTTTCTATATCCCCTCTCTACACCTCCCCATCTTTCTCTCAATCCGCGTTTCTTCTCCTCTCCCCCTCCTTCTCTCTCCATCTCTCTCCCACTGTGACCCCTCTCCCTCCCCACTCCCTCCCTCTCTTTATTACCCCCCCCCCCCCCCCCCCCCCCCCCCCACACACACACACACACACACACACCTCGCTCTCAGTCACTGGCCAGCTGTTTCCATCGATAGGCCAGCGGAGTGAAAGAAGCGCTGCATGCAGATCATGTGATCTTCATCATCAGCTCGCTCGCGTGTGTCCTTCAGGGGCTCTCGATCATTCATTCATTCATTCAGGATGATGGCTGCGGATGCTGCGGATGCTGCGTGCCTCCCCCGCCGCCGCTGCAGCAGCCTGCCGCCTCGCATCCTGCATCCTCCTCCTCACCACCGGTACCACCACCACTCCTCCGCTACTATCATCATCATCCTCCCCGTCCTCCTCCTCTCGCTGCTCTCCGTGCGACCGGCCGGAGCGCTGCTCGGCGTCCGGCCCGAAGACACCGAGAGCGGAGAGCTGTCCGTGCAGGACGGGATGGTGCGGGCGACTGAGGGCACCCGCTTCGTGCTGAGGGTGTACTACTCGAGGGACCCCCACCACCACAACGGGACGGGGGAGCAGCAGCAGCAGGAGGGGGGCGATAACAACAACAAAAACAGACGGGACGCCGCGCCGTGGATCGCGTTCATAGAAGAACCGGGAGGGGACCGCGGTAAGGATGACACCGAGGAGGAGGATACTAGTCCGCCCGGCCGAGCGAGACGCACCAACAACCCGTGCGCCGAGGAGAGCGCCCGGAGCTCGGACATCGAGCTGCTGGGCTCCTTCAGGTCCACCGGCGCCGCGTCGTCGAGCCACAACTCCGTGCTGGTGGAGCTGCTCGCCAAGGACCTGCGCCGCGGCGAGCGGGTCAAGTACTACTCCATGTGCGCGTTCGACGGCGCCAAGTGGGAGCACCTCGCCACCAGGGACTTCTGGCTGGCCGTGGTGGAGAGGCCGCCGCGGGCGGACGCGTGGCTCCAGGCGGCCGTCTCGGCGCTGCTGCTGGCGCTGTCGGCGCTCTGCAGCGGCCTGAACATCAGCATGCTGGCGCTGGACCCCGTGGAGCTCAGCGTGCTGCAGCAGAGCGGCACGGAGCGGGAGCAAAGGCACGCGCGCAAGATCGAGTCCGTGCGCCGCCACGGCAACTACATCCTGTGCACGGTGGTGCTGGGCAACGTGCTCACCAACACGTGCTTCGTGGTGTGGACGTGCCAGATCCTGCCCGGCATGACGCCGATCTCCACGGCGCTGCTGTGCACGTTCGGCATCTTCTTCATAGGTGATTTGTTGTTGTTGTTGCCACTATAACAATGTGGAACGCCCTATCGAGAGCCGTTAAGAAATGTAATCCCGGCCTAGACTCCTTCAAAACCGCCCTCAAAGAGCACAGAGGTGTACAGACGGCTGCACTTCGAAAGTGGCCTCACCCCCTCTCTATTTTCGAGGGCCTATGTCCAGCTTTTAGTGTGCGTGTGTAAACACAAACTTTGTCACAAACACTAAATGCCATTGATTATATTGAATGCCTAAACAAGTGTTTTTTCTAGTTTTATCCTCTGTAATATAGCAGTTTGTTTTGTAGACTATTGACCTGTAGGCTAACCCTTCCTTGAACTGTCTGCAGGGCTGTGAATCTTTGGGTGTCCCACGATTCGATTCCGATTCTTGGGGTCACGATTCGATTCAGACATGATGTTTACTGTGATTAGGGTATAAGCTTATACATTTCATATCACAATTTCGATTTTCGATTTTTGGAAATGATGAATCGATTTTGAATCGTTCGGAATCACGATTCTAATTCAAATCAATTTTTTTTGACAGCCTATATACACCCATTCTGCACTCTGTTAATGACAATTTTCATTCAATCCATCCATTCCAGGCGAGATCCTGCCCCACTCGGTGGCGTCGCGCCACAGCCTGGCCATCGCGGCGCGGACCGTGTGCTGGACGCGCCTGCTCATGCTGCTGTTCTTCCCCATCGCCTACCCCGTGTCCAAGATCCTGGACATGGCACTGAACCAGGAGATCAGCAGCTTCTACACGCGGGAGAAGCTGGTGGCCATGCTGCGGGTCACGGACCCTTACCACGACCTGGTGAAGGAGGAGCTCCTGATCATCCAGGTATGGACGCTGTTGATGTTGTCGTGACCAGAGCCTTAGATATAGACAAAGTTACGCAAACTGCGTTCACTTCATGGGGCCAGTCCAATGGCGGCTCTCCTACGTATAGACTTCTATTGAGAATGGGGACTCGTGACTGGTACAAGTCCTGGACCGGAAGTAGGCAGAATACATTGGACTCAGGCATCCAGCTTTAATGATCTTAAATCCCTTTATTTTAGATTGTTTTGTAGTAATAGTACAACATAAACATTAAAGAGACTTTAGTTGTTACTGTACAATACTTTAAAACAGTTGTCATGTTGCACACATGCTTAAAATAGCTCTTGTTTGCGCCGCCCTCGTTGAAAACAATGTATTTCCAACTCCAGCTTGGCTCAGTGCAGGCTGCATGAACAGCGCTCGAGCGCTCGGTTCTATATATCGTAACTCTTCTATTAGATGGCTCTGGTCGTGACAACAAAATGGTCGTCGACTACATTTTTTCACTGAGGAAAACAAAATAAAAACTAGACAAAAATGTTAGAGAGGGACTGTCACTATAGGAGAATAGATCCAGTAGAACTAAAAGACAGGTCATTTTATGCTGGACATAGCCGATCTACGAGCTCACAACACGTCGATACGCTGTAAGCTTGTAGATTGGCTATTTTCAGCATGCAACCAAGTGTAAAATCAGCCATTGTGACGCCATCAAGGCCAGCCAAAATATACATTTTAGTTTTCAAATCCAAATCAACTGTAGATTTAATAGTCAACTAAAATCTTATGCTATTTAGTCGACTAAAATGAGAACGCCAAAATATTTCAGATGACAAATAAAATATAAAACTAAATTAAGTTTCATTCCAAAGACTACTTATATCAGTGGTTCCCAAAGTGGGGTCCTTGAGGGAGTTCCAGGGGTCCCCAGCTAAATGATAGTTTGGAACCAAATGGACCCTTATGGGTCCATTTGGTTCCATTTGTACACTCTCAGAGTTAAATTAACATTGATTTTTCAATATAAATTGGGGTCTCAGGCTGCGTACACACCTAAAGAACAAATGTTTGGTCCGTGTGCGATGCCTGATTGCTATTTGATTGCTGCTCCAATTCATTTTCAATGGGAGTCACGTCGTTTGATCGGACAAACCTGTCCGATGTGGGGGCGGAGGGCACAACAAACACATCGGACACCTTGTAGTCAAAACAGCCAACGAACAGGGTGGGACTTCAGATCGGACAGAAGGGTGGTTTTTAACCGCCAACTAATAGGAGAGAACTTCCGTTCTTGACAGCACTGGGTGGGATTTAGGCTGTAGTCTTCTGAGTTACGTGACACAGACTATTATATCGCTTGTTTGTATGTCTTTTTTTGGCTACGGCCGTGCGTAACTTGGAGAGTCCAAGTTGCGCACGGCTGTCTCCAGTGAGTGAGTTCAGTCTGGTACTAAGTTCTATTCTATATACAGAAATACAGGACGATAGCCAAAATAGCCGTTGGGCCTCGGCAGTTGTGAGGCTGCATTAATAATTAGTTCTAAAAGAATGTATTTTTTACGGGGATCACTATTGATTTTAATAGTAGACGCATATATGTCTATGAGTAGCCTAGAGTAGAAATGTAATGGCAGCGTACGAGGTTCACATGCGCAAATATAACAGATGTACAAGTTATCGACACGAATGGTACTTACGGTATGGTACACGATGTAAGCTTGTAGATCTGTTTATTTTAAGCATGCGCCGCCGCCACCACGCAAAGTTATGACGAAGCCTGCGATGCATGAGCCTTCATGCGAGAGTTTCTTTCAACTCGTGTCGTGTCCCCTCCTTTTTTCTGTCAGAATCTGTCATAAAATATTGTGTGTGTGTGTGTGTGTGTGTGTGTGTGTGTGTGTGTGTGTGTGTGTGCACATGTGGGGGGAGAGACCCGATATATTTTATAGCTCTGGGAGAGACGCAGACAGAGAAATATTTAAAAATATCCTGTCTCGCTCTAGCGCACGGCCGCACGCATAAAGAGCCAATGGAGGAAATGTTAAATAAGCTACACAGGTGGTCCTAAATGATGAATTGATTACATTACTATAGCAAAAGACGTTATATAGGTCAGAAAAGTCCTTTTTATCGGGATTCGGGGATACTTTGTTGTAGGCTATAGCCTACGTCTCCGGTGAAGTATTGTATGCATCAGCAGCAAGCACATTATTGTTCAAACACCTGCTCCTCTGTTCATCTGTTGTCTTATTTGGCTAATAAAATAATTAAGAAGTAATGCAATTGCAAGTTGTTGCTGCAATCATGATTCATGTTACTGTTCTCCTCTCTCTGTGTGACTGAAGGTTGCGCCCAAAAATTGTACAGTGATTTCCCGCACCCCCTCATGTTCTTTTTCCCTCCATCGTAAAATGAGCTCTCTTTTTTTTTCCACTATTTGGTTCGCTTAACATGTGTCATTTGTTTACATGGTACGCTTTACAAAGTCCAGTGCGAACAACAAACGGACCAAAATCAAAATGCAAATATTTGGTCCTTGGTTCTTGATCCGGACCTTCTACTGCCTCGACAACCTACCGCTAGCTGCAGTCAAGAAAACTACACTGAACATATGTGCATCTATTTCCGCCTATCGTCGCACCGCCCAAATCCCGCAAAGCATTGTGGGACATGGAGGCATCAAATCATAAAAATGTAATCAGTGGTCGGTCGGACAGATCTGTGTGTCCGAAAGGTGTGTACGAAGCCTCAGAGATAGAAATGCCATTAAATGGGGGTCGGTAGACTAATGCGGGGCTAATTAGTGTCAATTTGAGGGTCCTTGACATGAAAAAGTTTGGGAACCACAGACCTATATGACTTAAGACTAAAATCAAAATGTTGCTGTACAATTATACAACAGGTCGTTTCGAGGAAGCAATCTGATTGGTTGAAACAGCCTTCTAGCCGTGGTTCAAACGAGCACCACTCCACACCTAATCAAAACAAAGAATTCAGCTGCTCTGTTTTCCCAGAGCGCAGCAAACTCGGTGGCTAGGCTAGCTAGTTTCTTGGGACATTTGTGGTCGTCGTAGTGACTACATCTGTCATTTCAGCGATTTTCTTAGTTTTAAGGGTAACTGTTGTATAATTGCAATATTACACTCAAGGGTGTGGTTTAACGTGATTAGTGCCACTTCAGTGATGCTTGCGGAACTCGATTACGTCTCGTTCCTGACCGCATCACTGTCGTGGCAATAATCACGTTAAACCACACCCTCTCGTGTAATACTGCTTAAATCAACACTAATATAGGGCGCGCTGGAGCTGCGCACCAAGACGGTGGAGGACGTGCTGACGCCGCTCTCCGACTGCTACATGATGTCGTCGGACGCCGTGCTGGACTTCGCCACCGTGTCGGACGTGATGCAAAGCGGCTTCACGCGCATCCCTGTGTACCAGGGCGAGCGCCACAACATCGTGGACGTCCTCTTCGTCAAGGACCTGGCCTTTGTGGACCCCGACGACTGCACGCCGCTCAAGGCCGTCACGCAGTTCTACAAGCGGCCCATGCACTGCGTGTTCAACGATGCCCGGCTCGACGTCATGCTCGACGACTTCAAGAGAGGTAGGGCTAAAACCTATAACCTGTATAGCCTATAACCGACCCCAACCGTTCATATCACTGGTGGGTCACATAATAGCCTAATAGAGCAGTGGTTTTCAACCGTTTTCATATCAAGGCCCATTATTTATTCTGCATTTACCCCATTTAGACCTGGGAACAATTCTACAATCAGCGGATTCGACCGTTATCTGTATTGAATAGGCGAAATCATCCATTATCAGCACCTCACTCACCCTTGGCTGAACATAGCCTGGTCAAGGTTTCCCCATGGTGGACGTGTCATTTCCAACTATTGTCGGCGCATGGAAACTAGGGGCTACTAATATATACTATTCTCTGCCTATCGGGACGTAACTCGGACGGCGCTGAGTCAGGTCTGGTGGCCGTCGCAACGCTCGGCACGGCGACACGGCTCAAGGCCACCAGACACGGGCCGGCGCGCCTCCGTCAGGACATCAGTGATAATGACAATAGGTGATAATGACATACTGAAACAGTGAGTATGCCAGTATGGCCATATTGGCCCTATTCGAAGGTGCTGATAACGGATGATTTCGCCTGTCGAATGGGGTATCTAAATCCTGACAGTTTTCTGAAAAACCCATGTTTCTGTCAGTCGTTCTCAAACATTTTCATGTCAAGGACCCCCAAGATTATATGTAATTGGCCTCCGACCCCCTTCTGAAAATATGTTGTTCCAGGGACCTTCCTGAAGCAAAGATTTTAGTTAAAAACGTTTGCTCTGAAAGAATATATATTCAAAGATTTGCACTACATTTTCACGATTTTTCAAAAATAGCAGACCTACAAGCTCGTAGCTTGAGCTTGTAGATCTGCTATTTTTCAATAGCTAAAGTATAACATAATGCTTAAAACACCAAAAGGGGTTCCCGCCCAAAATGGGTTAAGGCACGGCCAGACCACCATTTGATGAGACTAGACCTGTACGTGCCCGTCGGCTACCGGCCTACTTGAGAACGATGCATTGTAAACTTGTCATACCAGCTGTTTTAACTGTCTGTCTGTGTCCCACATGGAGATCTCTGTATGTGTGTGAAGAGGGCAAACTGACTGACCGTGAAAAAGTGGACTGGTTAAGTAGGCTAATCAATTGTCAGGTGTGGGGTTGCCATGGCAATCAATTGGCTGAGGCAGAGGCTGGAAATTGCACAGGTGAGGGGATTTAGGCTGATTAGGCCCACTGGCAGAGCCTGACCAGAGCCTTTTGTGGTGGTTCTGGAGAACCGTGGGTCCGACTCGAGTCCAGGCACTGCACTCCCTGCGGGGGTGTGGAACGTGTGTGTCGAATATGAAGTCGGTGGGGCTAACGGTTCTCGAGTTACGTGCATTACAACCGTACACACACACACGCAGACACGCAGAGACGTGGCGCATTTATAGTAGGATGTCGCCTCTCAGACCCAAAACTAAAGAATATTTTGTTGTCGTTGGATGCGATTTTGTCCACAATTCTATGCTGTATTGATGTGTTCCATAGGAGAGATAACAGGCAGACAGTGATCAAAATACAATTCTTCTACAAAAAGAAAATCAACCAGGTGCTCGATGGAGATGCAAAACAGTAAAGTAAAGTACGGCTGGTGCTTCAAGGATCAGTAGGACTTAACTAAAGAAAAGGCAGTGATCCGAGCACTCAAAAGATAAAAAAATGAGGAGAGAACATGAGTCTTCATTACTTGCCCTGATACTTGCCCACTCTGTTTGAGTCGAAACATGTTGGCTTATTTTAACTTTTCTAAATAAAGTACATTTATTTTTATCCACCCTCCTCATTTTTTAATCTTTTGAGTGCTCGGATCGCCGCCTTTTCATTACAATTTTTCTACGTTCTCTAATTGTGTGGACTTCTTGTAAATTAAGTAATGCAGATGCAATAGTTTAACTCTTGAGAGCGTAAAATGAAACCAAATGGACCCGTCCATTTGGTTTCATTTTATGCTCTCAAGAGTTAAAGATCTATAAGTGCTCAGATCTATAATGGTTACCAACTAAACTCTCCATCATTTAGCTGGGGACCACCTGGAACCCCCTCAAAGACCACTGGTGGTCCCCGGACCACTGGTTGAAAACCACTGAGGGTATGCGCAATTGTGCATGCATAAAGTGAGTCAGTGGCAAAGTAAGTTTAACGTTGTTTAATGCAATCAGATAGGACTGTTTTCTGTTTGGATGTATGGGCTGTAAGTACTAAAAGTAAAAGTACTCATGTTGCAGAATGTCCCACTTCACAAGTTCAAATCTATTGAAATTAGCAGATCGGCTATTTTCAAATGGCCGAAATGTATCGGGTTGAAGTGGTTAATGTATGTTTTCTAATCAAAATTAAAATCTCCAAAGTAACTAGTAACTAAAGTTAAAAGTACTGGAAATTGGAAATACTTAAAGTACAAATACCTCAAAATTGTACTTAAGTACAGTACTTAAGTAAAAGTACTTAGTTACTTTCCACCACTGGTCTATGGGGAGGATTTCAGTGTAATATGTACGGATTTTGGGGTTTTTATACTAGTAGTGTATGTACGGAATTGCCAATCCGTGTAATTTCACAGTGTTTGGGTGAGATCGGTGCAAAGAGCAGTACATTTAGGCTATATGTATTAGGCCACGGACCCCCATCTGAAAAGCATTTGTGTCAGGGACCGCTACAAGGCCCCCATAATACGTGTGTCAAATATTTCAAAATATTTTGAAATTGGACCCTTAATATGACAGTACTCAGTATCACGTGTACTGTATAGTAGTATACAGCATGTAGCCTAGGCTACGCTGCATCAGTGCATCATGTACACACACATACACGCACACGCACACACACACACACACACACACACACACACACACACACACACACACACACACACACACACACACAGAGCGAGAGAAACAGAGACAGAGACAGAGACAGAGAGAGAACAAGAGAGTAGCCTACCTGCCCCACATTTAAGTAGCTGACTGTTGAGTAGCTAACCATCTGAACATTAGCAAGTGATCCTAGAAGTCAATCCTGGTACATTAAGTGTGATACGAGTTTGCTTAACAGACATTACATAATGTCAGAGTTGTCAGTCCAAAGAGGATTTAAATCACATCACAAGTGCTGACTGCTTAAAGGACCACTTCACCACTTTTCAACCTATCTTCATATGATAGGTCCTCACTAATAATCATGAAAAAACGGTGCAATTTTGTTCTACTCGGTCTGTGTCTCATAGGAGGGCTGTGGGCAGTGACATCATCGATGGGGAATACAAGCTAATAGAAACTGCAGGCTTTCTAGTCCTGAAAAGTTGCAATGCGAAAATGGAAGCCATCGTTCTCACCATAATGAAAATCTAAACATTTTTGTAAAAAAATCTTGTTTAAAAAGAAATCTGCCTAATGATGAATTGATGATGTCACTGGAGGACGGTTTCTAAACTGCCCACAGCACTTAGCACTCATATCCTACATCTTAGCACTCATATCCTACATCTTAGCACTCATATCCTACATCTTAGCACTCATAGCCTACAGCTTAGCACTCATAGCCTACATCTTAGCACTCATAGCCTACATTTTAGCACTCATAGCCTACATCAGCCATTTTCAACCTAATGTCAAGGACCCCATGTTTGATAATGCATATTAGGCCACAGACCCCCATTTAATTAAGAAAAGTATCTCTTGGGATCCAAATCTACACTGTAAAATCCTCAGTTTGTATTTAAATCTGAGAATAGACTAATGGCACCACATGTGGTTCCATTAGTACACACACTCATAGTTAACACATGAACTGCTTCTGACGGAAGGTTCTGCCAGTTGGAATCCAACCGGCAACTGCTTCTGGCGTAACGTTCCATCTGATAAGCTTTATTATTGATATCAAATCGGATCGCTAATTTATTTTCCTTCTTTCGTGATCCTGCGCAAACCTCGCTGCCGTTCACCTCCCTTTATACAGGCTGACTAAAACGCTGAATAACTCGAAATCTACAGAGCTCTCCATGGTTTGGATAAAACGCGCAATGTTCGGAGGTCTTTGCTGATTATCTGGTGATCTAGATGGGAACATATCTCTACAATATAACACCTTTAATATCATTTAACGAATGCATTGTAGCGTTACTGTGGAATAAAACCCCATAATGGTAAGTTAACACTTTGAGAGCTCTTTATTCATTCATGGTGTTAACATGTTTGATAACAAAAAAAAACAACACTTTGAGAGCTTCCCCCTCATCCACTGTATATGAGCCCCGCTTCCGTGTGTGTCACACGCTTCACAGAGACGAAACCGAAAGCATATTGTAGTGTAGAAGCTGGCGATGTTGTTTATATTTTGCCAGAAACGGTAATATGTCGGCCGCGATGCGATCAAAAATCACTATTCTTATCTGAACGCTGGACAGATTTGACAAAAAGACGAATTTTGGAGTATTTTTCAGAGAAAACAGGCAGGAAATAAATCATAATGAGTGGATTCCAATGGGGTGCGCGTGCATTTCGCCTTGTGCCCGGAGGGACACTGAAGGTTGCCTAGCAACCTGGGCGCAGTAGAGGTATGTGTTTGGCTTCTGCCGGTGGATTTTGATATAAAGCTGTAAACCCACGGCGCTGCGGGTTCGGCTATCAAAGGGTAATTATGATAACCCGCAGTGTGGCTGGTATGGCCGCTGTTAGAATTTCATTCATGTTATCTTAATTTGTTGTTGTATAATCTGCTGTACTTTCGGGTGTGCAAGTGCAACAGTATATATTACTTTATTTCCATATCGTGACTAATTCCTGGGGGGGACCTAAATAATGAGTCAGTGTTTCATGAATCGTGGAGCTCAAGCACATGGCTTAAGGGTAGCAAATCTACAAGCTCTCATCGTGTCATGCTGCAATGCGTTGTGGGCTTGTAGATCAGCTATTTTGATACAAAAATTAAAAATAGTTTTTCTTTTTCAATTTTTTAACAAAGCTTCGAATATTCAAATTTTTTAGGTCAGCCCTAAACAATATACACAAAGAAATATTAGAACAGCAGCAATAATAAAAAATGACAAAGCATATCACAGCATTAGAAAGAAGAGAATAAAATAGTATATGTGCACTTGGTCATAGCACACTAAGCACAGTGTCTTTACGTCGGCCATACATTGATCACACATTGGGAGACCCCGGGGCAGACCAAGGACCAGATGGAGGGATTACATCGCCACACTGGCCTTGGAACGCCTCGGGATCCCCCAGGAGGAAGTTACTATTGTTGCTCTGGAGAGGGAAGTCTGGAGCTCTCTGGTGGAGCTGTTACCCCTGCGACCCGACTACGGATAAGCGGTTGAAGATGGATGGATGGATGGATGGATGGATGGATGGATGGATGAGCTCCTTTCTTGGGTTTTTTACTTCCGTTCATTTTCACAGAACTCCGCTCGTGAAACCATGCAGTTCACAGACAGCGCTGTTGACAAATGATTGATGATGTGTTGCCTGTGAATTTCCTTGGCAGTTGTTGGTGATGCGGAGGTTCCCGAGGAACACACGAGTAATTCACACGAATCAGTGCTAGGGGTTTAAGTTAATTCGCTTGAGGTGGTAACGACAAGTCTGGTTACAACAATTCATTCTTCATTACCGTATACAACGCATCTGTCACACATGCCTCAGTCTCCAGCCACTCTGCACTGAAGCCGCAACTAACCACACGATCACACCATTGAGCATGATACATGGTGGTGTGTGTGTGTGTGGGGGGGGGGGGGGGGGGGGGGGGTACGTGTGAATGATATCAAAGTTGGAGTCAGCTTCTATTAAATATATAGTTTCAATTAAGTAATTTATTTTACACTTCCTCTCTGTCCCCCCACCGCAGGATACGCTCCCATGCATGTACCATAGACAAAACTGGGTGGGAAAAAACGTAAAGTTCGATTCAAATGGATTGATGTCAACCAGAGCAGGGGGTGGCAGTGTTGATTTCGTCCACTAAAACTAAGACGAACAATGTTCGTCGACTACCTTTTTTCACTAACGAAAACTAAATGAAAACAAAGCTATGATGACTGAAACTAAGACTAAATATATTGACAATTTCGTCAACAAATAGACTAAAATGCTAGGAAGGGACTAGTGGACAAGAGATCCAGTATAAGTCATTTTACACTTGGTTGCATGCTGAAAATAGCCAATCTTCAAGCTCACAACGCGCCACGGCGCGTTGTGAGCTTGTAGATCGGCTATTTGTGTGTAAAATCAGCCATTACGACGGCATTAAGGCCCGCCAAAATACATTTTAGTCGACTAAATCAACTGTAGATTTAGTCGACTGAAATCGTATGACATTTAGTCGACTAAAACTAAAAACATTCCAGGTGACTAAAATGTGACTAAAACTAAATTAAGTTTCATTCCAAAGACACTGACTAAACTAAAATAGAAATGTGCTGCCAAAAACAACACTGCAGGGTGGACAAGCTTATGCATGATCTGTTTGCGACCTCTGTCAGATATCGGTTCAGGAAAGTAAAAGAAGACAGACATATCAATATGCAATCTTGTAAACAGGTGAAAAACTATTCCAATAGGGGTGGGGCGATATCTTTTTCAAGCAGTATCACGCTCCATGATATTATCACCATTCTTTTTAATGTTGGTTTTTATGGTAATTTGTGTTAAGTGGTTAATGTATGTTTTGTAATAATGATAAGAAGTAAATATAGTAACTAAAGTTTTCAAATAATTGTATTGGAAAAAGTAAAATATTTGCCTCTGAAATATAGTACTGGAGTAGAAGTAAAAGTACAAAAATTTGGAAATACCTAATAAAAATACCTAAAAACGGTATAATTTACTTGAGTAAATGTACTTAGTAGCTTTACAACACTGTTGACTGTCTGTCTTTAACCCATTTTGGGCGGGAACCCCTTTTGGTGTTTTAAAGAATTATGTTATACTTTAGCTATTGAAAAATAGCAGATCTACAAGCTAGACATTTTTTTAATTTCGACGTCAGAGATTGATTGTAAACACATGTCAGCCGCATGTTCCTATACATTCAACATGCAGCACTGCCAATTTTTCATGAAATGAATACAGGGGGCCACAATGGAAACAAGCTAGCCCTGAGGGCCTTCTGTGATATGCTTTTAGCACCATTGTATAATCGTACCACTGTCCTATTTGCAAACTTTTAATAAAGTATTCATCCATCCATCCATCCATCTTCAACCGCTAATCCGTAGTCGGGTCGCGGGGGCAACAGCTCCACCAGAGTGTTCCAGACTCTCCAGAGCAACATTAGTAACTTCCTCCTGGGGGGATCCCGAGACGTTCCAAGGCCAGTGAGTCGATGTTTTTTCCTCCAACTGCGCATTGGTCTGCCCCGGAGTCTCCTCCCAGTGGGACTCGCCTCAAGGACCTCCCTAGGGAGACGCCCGAGAGGCAATAAAGTATTCAATAATAATACAAAAAAGAAGCCCTGTCTAGTGTCTAGCTGCAGCTAGACTAATGAATCAATGTCCTCAGTGGAAGTTTGATTGACAGAACCTGCTGATGTAAGAACGCATGATGTTTTTGACGGGAAGTAATCACGACTGGACTTTTGACTTTTCTCTTTTTTTTTGAGCGGTGCTTTGTCTGTCTGTCTGTCTGTCTGTCTGTCTGTCTGTCTGTCTGTCTGTCTTGGATTGTGCTCCAAGTGTGATCTTTGTTTCTTTGCAGCAGAAGTAATACAAATGTTTTTTGTAAGCATGCATGACGTTCTTGTTTGACAGGAAATAATCAAGATTGGACTTTTGATATAAAAAATGAGCCATATAAATGATAAAAAAAATAAGGTCTCGTGGCATATATCGTTAATTTTGTCCCTGCTATGACCGCGGATGTGCTCTAAAAGGGTGACGAACATATTTTTCATCTCGGCTCATCTTTAAGCGTTGGGATTAGACGGAACAGCAGTGCCATTCATTGTGTGAAGGGCCCAGATGGGATGGCACAGGGACCTTCATAAATTACCACTGACATTTACGAGGCCTGGCTCTTCATCTCTTTGAGGAGGACCGTAATGGATGACTGTCGACTTTCACATGCAGTGATCCGAAGACATCTAAGCCTTATTTTAGCTCTACAATTGCGAAATTGTGTTGTGTGTGTGGGGGCATTTTCACTTAATATGCTGTGACATATAGCCAAAAATAGCAGGAGATATAGCAAATCCAACCCTGTCCTCAACTGGTTATGATGTCACTGAAAGCCCCTACATCGCACCCCCAACCCCGGAGAGAGACTTCACCCTTTAAGCCTGCATCCATACTTCTTAATCACTTAGTTTATATTGACCGGGGGGTCTTGGCCCCCCCCCTAGTTCCCTCGAACTATACCCCAAATCTTATTCGCATAAAAATTGCCTATTGCTTCATTGTCTATTGTTTGCCTAGTATGAGATGCGCAGAATGAATGAATATGGACGCTAGGGTTCAGGTGGTTAAACTCTTGAACCCTATAGTTGACTCATGGGGTCCCCCCATAACACCAAGGGCCAAGGATGCGAAATACCTATTTTATACTATTTTGAAAAACATTTTAATACTTACATACTTAATACTTCTAATAGCAGACACTGACATGCTTTGAGCTTGTAAATTGGCTATTTTGATCTATTTGAAATATTTTAACAAATAATAATAAAAAAAAGTAAAAAAAAAAAAAAGAAAAAGGGCAAAGACATTTATAGGGATAAGGGGTACCAGCGAACCCAGCGGCCCCAAACCCAAACCGGAAAAAGCCGATCTACGAGCTAGCGATGAGCTTTTAGATCTACAATCTTTTGCTGAATAGAGATGCTAGGGGTGTGGTATAGGCAATGGGCTCTATTTTCGTCCATGCTAACCCCCCCCCCCTCCTTATCCTATACTGCGCCTTTTTGAGTGGTGCAACCACTCCAAGGAACAGCTTTGTCCCTATGTGACTATGGGACTATGTTACTATGTTACTATGTTACTATGTTACTATGTTTAGAGTACCACTCGCTTCAGACTGGTCTGATTTTTTTTTTACTATTTTGAAAAACATTTTTCAATACCGTAATTTCCAGACTAGCCGCTACTTTTTTCCCATGCTTTGAACCCTGCGGCCTATACAACGGTGCGGCTAATCTATGGATTTCTTACAGCTAACGGCCACTAGGGGACCTTCTAAATCTATCTCTATGGCCGGTCCACGTTCACCTGCGGCTTATAGTCCAGTGCGGCGGCTTGTATATGTACACATTTGTTTTTTGAGTGGTGCAACCACTCCAAGGAACAGCAATGTCCGTGACGTTAACCTATGTTTGTGACTATGTTTGTGTGTGACTCATGTGTGACACATGAGTACCAGTAGGGGCGCTGTTGTGCCAGAAACAGAGAGAGAGAGATAGTGCTGCACTGTTGCCTGCTAATGAGAGAGAGAGAGAGAGAGAGAGAGGGGGGGAGGGGTGGGGTGGGGGTGTAGTTGCACCACTCAGTTCACACGGGTGTGATTTATTTCCCTAAATTTAGCTGGTGCGGCATATATTCAGGTGCGCTTTGTAGTCCGGAAATTACGGTAGTTAAAATAGCCAATCTACAAGCTCACGACGTGTCAATGTAGATTGGCTATTTTAACTATTCAAAAGTGTTTTTCAAGATAGTAAAACAAGGCAAAGCAGTTTAGAGATAAGGGGCAGTATTATATTATGCGTGTCTTAAGTACCAGGTCTTATTACTTAACTTAAGACCTGGAGGCGTGATCAATGCCATTTGGCTATTCTGAGTGGCCAAACAGCATTGACCACGCCTCCAGGTCTTAAGTTAAGTAATAAGACCTGGTAGTTAAGACACACATAATACTGCCCAAGGGGTTTGGTTTAGCATGGAGGAAAATAAAGCCCTATAAGTGTTAAAGAACAGATTTTCAAGCGATGTGCGTGCGTACGGTGAAGTATACTAACCAGGCCCTGCGTCGGGGTGACCCCGCCATGCCACCGGCATGCCCCACACTGTGACTGCATGAAAAATGCAAGGCCAACCTTTCCAATGTCCTTTCTTTGTCACGCATCTCTCGCCCCCCTCCATCCACCCCCGCTCCGCTGTCAGGGATTAACCCCCCCCCCCCGGCTGCGCAGGAGCCTTGGCAAGAAGCTGTGATGATGCCTAACTGAGAAGGGCAAGGGCCAGGGGTGAGGGGTGTGTGTGTGTGCGTGTGTGTGTGTGTGTGTGTGCGTGCGTACGTACGTACGTACGTACGTACGTACGTACGTATGTACGTGCGTGTTCTAAATGTCAGTGGAATGTTACTGTGGGATGTTGTTGATTTTGTACATTGCAGTAAAGGTATTATACGAGTCTAATGGGCACGGATTACCACACGCTTCGAATGTGATCAACCGATAATCACCAGGAGGTTATACGATCTTATCGACCTATACTGCATGCAGTCTGGGAGCCTACTGGCTGCGATTAGGAAGTGACTGCGCTGCTCTGTGCTTGCGGTTAGGTTTAGGTTAGGGTATGAGGAGGGTTGTCGTTCTCAGTAGGCTCTCAGCATGTGCAGTAGACCGATAAGATCGTCTTGATAAGTAACCTACTGGTGATTATCGGTTGATTTTCACTCGAACCCGCTACGGCATACTACTGCATATACAGTAGTTACAGTAGGCTCATGCGCGTGCACACACACACACACACACACACACACACACACACACACACACACACACACACACACACACACACACACACACACACACACAATGCATACAATGCATGCAGAGTTTTGTGTACAAGAGTACAGTGTACAGTATGTGGACCATGGTGACGTGATCAATTCTTGATAAAAAGCTTCTAATATATTATTCATGCCCTAAAATCTATAAATCTCACACTATTAAGGCAACCGGCCGGTTCCACGCGCTGCACAAGGTGCCCTTTTTTCACTTGAGCACCTGCCCCTCTAAATGTCTGTGCACGCCACTGCCGAGGGAGGCCTGGGCCCTGGGAGGACTGTCATAATAAATCACACATCAAATCACACATAATCATGGTGCATAAACACGCATGCACGCACACACGCTCGCTCGCGCGCGGTGCACACATTCGCTGACAGATTTCCAACTTGCAAACTGGAATGCAGTTTTATGCCAGCCTGGAGGAGCTCGAGAGACTGGCAGAGCAGAAACGATTACAGCGGGGACATCCATGTGCAGACCCACTCTTCTCCCCTGTGTGTGTGTGTGTGTGTGTGTGTGTGTGTGTGTGTGTGTGTGTGTGTGTGTACGTGCGTGCGTGCGTGCGTGCGGTGCGTGCGTGCGTGCGTGCGTGCGTGAGTGTGTGTGCACGTGCGGGTAAAGTGCGTTTATGCATGCAAGAGTGTTATGCAACATGAAAGTGATGTAATGCTTTGCCTAGCACAACAGCGGCTGAGGGCCAAACTCTCACGTGCCTCACCTGAGCTCTTCAGACAAGAGGACGGCTGCCACATCTCATCCACTCAACACACACACACACACACACACACACACACACACACACACACACACACACACACACACACACACGTTTGTTAAAGTCTGGATGGTTGCCTGATCAATCAGCCAGAGCGCTCATGTTGTTGTGGTGGATTAAACGAGTGGATCCATTTCATCCCCAGGCAGTGATCTCTAAAGCGGTTCTTTTCCACCTGCGGGTCGGTGGGGGGGATGGGGGGGGGGGTCCCACGTGATTTAAGGACTTTTAAGAACGTTTTAATACCTAAGAAAATGAAAGAAAGAAAAGGAAACAGACTACATGAAAAGTAATCAAAAATAATCCAAAATAATTATGAAAAATAAATGAAAACAGTAAATGAAAAAACACGGCCCCCTCACATATTAGAAGGACAATATCAGTCACCATAAAAAAAGTTTGGGTGTTGTAGATGAATCTATACTGTATCATGGTAAAAATAGAGTTTGAAGGCCTGGGTCGTGGCTCAGCGGTCCAGGCACCTTGGCCGGTAGCCCGAGTCTGGCAGTGTGCCGCGGGCTCGACACCCGGTCCCGACAGCCTTTACTGCATGTCACTCCCCCATCTCTCTCCCCCATTTTCTGTCAGCCTATTTCCTGTCCCTCTATAAAAAATATAAAATAAAGGCGAAAGCCGCAAAACAACATAAAAATAAATAAATAAATAGAGTGTGAAGTTATAATGGGTTTGTATAGGAAGGGGGAGGGGCAGCTAAAACAAATAACAAATATCTAAATACTGAATCGAGCAACTTAAAAACTGTCTGGGGTGTTCTCATAAACCTGGGTACATGATGAAATGACCAAAAGTTTTTTTGAAAGTGAAATATCCCTTTAAGTAAAAAATAATTGAGTACAGGTCACACACACACACACACACACACACACACACACACACACACACACACACACACACACACACACACACACACACACACACACACACACACACACACACACCACTTAACTTCAAATTTCCCTGCTGCATTTGCATTCACACATTGCAGTGTACAAGATTTCATGAACCATGGGGACCCCATTAATCTACCTATTCTGGGGTGAACATTCAGCAAATCTGGCGGCTATTTTTGGTGCAACTAATTTATGACCCAGGGGTGTGGTTTCTCGCACGCACGCACATAGTCACATACACAGACATACACACACACACACACACACACACACACACACACACACACACACACACACACACACCTTATGTATAAATAAATGCAGCAATAAACACAACCTTGAACGCTATCTCGAGCTTCAGCAATTATGTTCACAAACATAATATGCCTTCATGCTTTCATTTTCATGGTGTCAACATGTCATCTCTCTTTTCTTTTGTACACTCTACCTCTCTCTCGTGTGCGTGCATGCGTGCACACGTGTGCCCGCCCAAGTCCCTCTCCTCATCGAATCATTGGCCTTCACACACCCACTCTCTCTGACTCAGACCCAAGCGACAGAGCCATCATCACACTGCTATCACTCACAATGGCAGATGACAGCGACCGCCCCCTCAATCATCACTCCACTTCACATTGCTGCCATCTGGATGCAAATTATACAGGACTTTGTAATGGATCTGAGCTGGCTTCTACAGGCCTGGCAATTGTGTTCATTCTGACGGCAAATTTTAATTTGGTTTTAGTCATTGTCTTTTGAATACAACTTCCTTTAATTTTTGTCACCTAAAAGAATATTTTGGTGGGCCTTAATTGATGGCGTCCCAATCGCTGATTATACACTTGGGTTGCATGCTGGAAAAAATACGATCTACAAGCTCACAACACGTCCCATTTAATTGGGATGGAACAGCATCTGTGTCTTTTTAGATTTTAGCTCTGTCAGGTGGAAACCTCATTGTCAACTTTTACTTTTCAGGATTCAAAAAACAAAAGCATCAAAAGTAGCAGCGCCGTGTTTTGAGCTTGTGGAATTGGTGCTTTTTATGTGGTGGTGTAGTATGATCAAGTAAGGTTTGATTTAAGAAAAAATGCCAAAAAGAGGATTCTGCCCGACAGCAACAATATATAGCAACACATCTTAAAGGGGAATTCCACTCATTTTCTAAACTTTACCATGTCATTAATATACCTTAGAGCTGTTTCCCCATTCTGTGTTTCCTAGAACTGGAGGTCTGTGGTGAAGTTTATCCCACGATTTCGCAACCCATTCTTTTTCTCTCACCTGACAGGGGAGTTTCCCCGGCCGGACGTATAGCGTGTGGTAGGAACACGTTATTCCGTTATGAGTGGAATTCCCCATTAACACCTTAGAAGCCCGGAACTATTTAATCCATTTCATCCAGGGTGCCCATCATTTGTTACGCACGGACCAATTTTACCGGCGCACCGGAAGCTGGTGTGCATGTCTGTGTAGCAGCTAACAATAGCCACACCAGAGTCGAGTCGATCGACAACAACGGGAGGTAATAATAAATCTATCGCGACTAGCGACTGGACCGATGAGCGCCGTCTAACACAGGATCTTTTTTCAGAATTAGACGGGATGATTTAGATCGGGAGTTATGATCGTTTTAAGATTTTCGTTGTCGTCAGCTAAACAGGCAGGGGAGATTTTCGATGACGTGTCACTTTTTGACACGTCATCGGATCGGGCAACAAGCGCTCCAAGGCTCTAGAGCGATGCGAACGGTTTTGTTTTCATTAATCTCCGTCTTGTTTATCAATCTCCGTGTTGGGCACTTGACCGTGACCTTGAACTTGGACGGAGAACTCCGACTTGGACACTTAAGGTGTTAATAACATAACAGGTCTTAATGGGCTAAGCCTCTCTCTCTCTCTCTCCCCTCAGGTAAGTCCCACCTGGCAGTGGTCCAGAGAGTGAACAACGAGGGCGAAGGTGACCCGTTCTACGAGGTCATGGGCATCATCACTCTGGAGGACGTCATCGAGGAGATCATCAAGTCTGAGATCGTGGACGAAACGGATCTCTACAGTACGTACAACGTGTGAACCGTTGACCTTTGTGCCTAATGTTCACACTAGAAGCAAATCCCATGCGTGACAAATACGTTTTTTTGTTTTTTTGTTTGTTTTTTACCAAATCGGAATTTATTTTTCTTTCTTCTTCAGAATGCTTTTATTATTACATTACATTGTAGGAGGAAACGAGATAAGCTTCTTTTTTTTTTCTTTTTCATAAGCGACAGCTATAGTATTCCGTCATCAGTAACGCTGTGTGTGCTGTGGTGCCGGGGAATTTTGTTTGTGAGGACAAAAGTCGACAACCATTGAATTTGACAACCCTAGCTGTATAGCCTACAGCAGGACTGTATAGCCTATACAGCAGGGCTGTATAGCCTATACAGCATGGGCTGTATAAGAGGGCTGTCACGGCCATGACACTGTGGCCCTATAATGACACACCCGCTTCGATGTGATCAACCGATAATCACCAGGAGGTTATACTTATCAAGACGATCTTATCGACCTATACTGCATGCAGTCTGGGAGCCTACTGGCTGCGATTAGGAAACACGGAAGTGACTGCGCTGCTCCGTGCTTGCGGTTAGGTTTAGGTTAGGGTATGAGGAGGGTTGTCGTTCTCAGTAGGCTCTCAGCATGTGCAGTAGACCGATAAGATCGTCTTGATAAGTAACCTACTGGTGATTATCGGTTGATTTTCACTCGAAACCGCAAAAATGACATACCTGGGCCAATCCTGCAGAGGTCCTGACTGAGATACTCTGTTTAAAATGCCTTCATTGATAGTACAGTAGGTTGACAGGAAATAGGGGAGAGAGAGAGATGGGGAGATATGGCGAGAGACGCGCAGCCGCGAAGGCATTCGGGATCGGGACTCGAGCCTGCGATGCGCTGTCAGGTCCCGAGGTCCAAATTACAGTAAAATCTGGAGAGTATATATATTTTTTAACTCAAGTGTAAAAATGAACCAAAAGTAAAAAAAATAAATCAGCACCAGATTTGACTGTGCACCCACGTACGTTATGATCACATGAAAACATGTTCCATACCAAGTACTAGACTTGGACAACTGGACTCTCAGGGGTTCCCACAAGATGAAAAACAACTACTCCACACCTGTCTTCTGACAATAAAGGCTTTTGCCTTTATTTTATACTTTTTATGGAGGGACAGACAGTAGGCTGACAGGAAATGGGGAAAGAGATGGGGGGATGACATGCAGTGGAGGCCGTCGGGATCGGGAGTCGAACCCGCGGCACACTGCCAGACTGGGTTACCAGCCAAGGTGCCTGGACCGCTGAGCCACGGCCCAGGCCGTCTTCTGACATGGTTGAATAGCAAATAGCAAACCAGTGTCTTTCAGATTCTGTTCCGTCATCGAACTTGTTAGTGCTAAACTAAATCAATTCGAGTAGATCTTCAGCGTATATAGCATCTTATGTCTGCTATATCTCCTCCCTTTGTGTTCTCATCAAGCCATTGATTGGCAATTAATTAAAGTGGAGGATTAAAGTGGAGGATCGCCGTAATCTGCTCCGCTGGAATTAGCTGGAAGGATTCTCCACGGGAGATTATTCCAAATGTCAGACTCTCTCGTTATGTTGGGAATTTATTGGTGGTCTTTTTTTTATTTTTTTTTAAACTGACATCATCTCAAAGAAAGCCTTGAAAATATATCATTCGTTCTCGTTACGGTCACATGTTTTAAATAACCCATTCTGGGCGGGAACCCCTTTTGGTGTTTTAAGCATTATAGCGTTATACTTTAGCTATTGAAAAATGTGGCGCAAATCTTTGAATATATATTCTTTCAGAGCGAACGATTATAACTCAAATCCTTACTACTGGGGTGGGGGGAGAAATGTTGTTCCCTGGAACAACATATTTTCAGATGGGGGTCGGCGGCCAATGTCATATATTTTTGGGGGTCCTTCACATGAAACTGTTTGAGAACCACTGACATAGAAACATGGGTTTTTCAGAAAACTGTCAGGATTTAGAATACTTTTTTTTAAAGTTTCAACGTCATCCCTACATGCAGTGCACGACTGCCCACACACACAAACACTGTATCATCTGCCAGGCCAAAGGCCAGGGCAGCAGGTTATGTAGCTAGATTTGCCGCCGTTCTGCATTTTCTCCAAAACACACTAGAAAAGATCTCCGGTAGGCTTCGTAGCCTACCCAGAGCACTGTCTGTCGTGGGGTGCAGCCGTTGGGACACGAGGAACAGGGAGAAATAGAGTTTGTGTGTGACAGTCGGCGCAACAAGGACGCGTACAAGGACGCGCTCCCAAAAACCGACGGCGTATGTAGCGCCCCAGACGAGGCAACGCTATTTTGACATCAGAGATAAGAGAATCTCTGGCGGGAGATTTGTGCTCCACTTTTTGTGTGTGTGTGTGTGTGTGTGTGGGGGGGGGGGGTTATGGTATAAAAAATGCAGCATTGAAAAGCTCATCTCTGCAGACCTTTTCAAACACAGCATGCAAAGGCTTGTGAAATGCCAGCCCTCACTCCCCCACTGGGATCATTCTATACAATCTCACAAACCTCCTAACATTAGCATACAGACGTCACATATATAAGCCAGGACTCCTGACCCATAGGGGAGCCTATCCACGTAACGTGAGGCAGCTTGATGTACCAGTACACCCCTGGACATGACGCTATAGTGTGCAGATAGAGCTAAAGCTTGATTGGTATAGAGTTGTTGTGGCCGCCCAGGCCTCGTCTGGGACGCTACATCTACCCCCTCGGCAGTGGCGTGCACATTTAGAGGGGCAGGAGCTCAAGTGAAAACAAAGGGCACCTTGTGCAACGCGTGGAACCGTCCGGTTGCCTTAATAGTGTGAGATTTATAGATTTTGGGGCCTAAATAATATATTAGAAGCTTTTTATCAAGAATTGATCAATGTCACCATGGTCCACACACTGTAAAAAAAAAGGTCACATTTGTCCAGAGGGAAAAGGGCAGGGGGTGCTCTAGCACCCCCTACGTGTCTATCTGTGCCCACCACTGCCCCTCGGTTTTTTGGGAGTGCGTCTCTCACGTAAGAACCTCCTCCATGTCCCGCCCACTTCGCCAGATTTTGATTGATTTGCACCGAGCAGCTCATTTTGGAGCGGTGCCTCCGCTCCATTACGCAGCTGTGTGTGTCCCTAGACGTGTCCCTGTGTACAGTACAGTACAGTACAGTACGTGTGCGAGGGCCGGCCCCCCTGGGCGTGTTCCTGGGGGTCATTTGTCATTTCTCGACCGTTTCGGACGCGAGAAGGCTCGCCGGAACCGGCCCGGCCCCCTGGGCGTTCCTGGGGGTCTGGATGTTCCGGGGACCCCCCAGGCACCACCACGCGGTAACTGTCATTTCTCGACCGTTTCGGACGCGGGAAGGCTCACCGGAACCGGGCCTGCCCCCTGGGCGTGTTCCTGGGGGTCTGGATTTTCCGGGGACCCCCCGGGCACCCCCATGCAGTAACTCTATCATTTCTCAAAGTTATTTTCCAAAAATAATCAAAGTACAGTACAGAGTACACTACACTACACAGTACACTACAATACAGTACAGAGCACAGTACAGTAACTATAACAATAAATGTATAGTTGCACCGCTTTATTTTATTAAGTAAAAGTATTAATACTGCAATGTAGAAATACTCTGTTACAAGTAAAAGTCCTGAATTCAAAAATGTATTAACAGCAGCAGTTGTACAAGAAATGCAGTATCTCGCAGGTATAGAGAGAAGAAAAAAGAGGGGGTACAAACATTTTTTTTTTTTTTTTGCTTAGAGCAGTGGTTCCCAAAGTGGGGTCCAGGGACCCCCAGGGGTCCTTGAGGGAGTTCCAGGGGGTCCCCAGCTAAATGATAGTTTGGAACCAAATGGACCATTATGGGTCTGCATGTAACTCAGAGTGTAGCCTACACATTTGTACACTCTCAGAGTTAAATTAACATTGAAATTTGGGGGTCCTTGACATGAAAAGGTTTGGGAACCACTGGCCCTAGAGGACAACCTCTTGCAGTTTACTGTCTCACTCTGTGTATAAACTGTCCGAATCTAAAACCCGATCCATAATTCATTGCACTGTGGCGTCACGCGCCGAAAATAGCCCACCTACACGGATGCGCCGAGCATAAATTAGGCGTTAATTGCTCTCTAGTGTGATTCACAAAGTCTTTTGATGTTTGTGCGTATGTGTGGTTCTGTGCAACGCGTCCTCCCATTCTCCCCCGGCCTCGTTCTCGCCACTACAGAGGACTTATAAGGCTGAATACAGCAGCTGGACCTAATTATTATCATGAATTAGTTGAGTTGTCGCAGGTTCCATAACGCCCGCATGTTGCTTTTGTTATTTTTTATTTGTCTTTTGGAAATAGATTTATTTATTTAATTTGATCTTCCTGTAACAATTCTCTTAGCTTGCCCCAATCAATCAATTATAAAATAGCTCCCTTGGGCAATATATATGGCTGTAAATAAGTCTCTTCTTTGCAAACTTGTCCTTATATTTAAATGTATGCACCGTCTGCAATATGCAGCACATAATCTGCTATCTGTGCGTGTGTGTGTGTGTTTGTGTGTGCACGTGTGTGTGTGTGTGTGTGTGTGTGTGTGTGTGTGTGTGTGTAGCTGATAATCGCACCAAACGACGGGTATCCCACCATGAGAGGAAACAACAGGACTTCTCTATCTTCAAGCTGGCAGAGAATGAGCTACGGGTGAAGATAACCCCTCAGCTTCTGCTCGCAACACACCGCTTCCTAGCCACAGGTAACGGTGTGTGTGTGTGTGTGTGTGTGTGTGTGTGTGTGTGTGTGTGTGTGTGTGTGTGTGTGTGTGTGTGTGTGTGTGTGTGTGTGTGTGTGTGTGTGTGTGTGTGTGTGTGTGTGTGTGTGTGCGTGCGTGTGTGCGTGCCAATGTAGTTTTGCAGTTTTCATTCGTTTTGATTTGTTTTGATGTATTTTCTATTTCATTTAGTTTTTATTTGTTTTTGGAGCGGGTTTGATAGTTTTGCTTCATTGTTATTTTGTGAACATTTTTAGTTTTAGTTTAGTTTTGTATTCGTTTGGGGTTTTTATTGTGATTCAACTAGATAGAAACTAGAAATATTGCAACGTGTTGTGAGCTTGTAGATCTGCTATATGTGTGCTATTTTTGAAGATTTTTGATGTAAGACTAAAACTAAGGACAAATTCTCTATGATTTGAGTTTGTTTTAAACACACAATACAGTCATATCAGTTAGTTATCGTGTTTCAGTATTTCAGGTAACTAAAAGGCATTTTTTACAATTCTAATTTTAGTTATTGGATTAGTTTTAGTATCGACTGTATAATAAGCATGATCGATTGATTGATTGATTGATTGATTGATTGAATACTTTAACACTTTGCAAAAACAAAAAGCACAGGGAAAGTACAGTTCAATACAAGGTCTGCTAAGAGGACTTAAAACCCAAGAAAGCCTAGATATCTATGGCTTGTTTCCATTGCGGTCCTTTATAGTTGGTATACTCAATTCATGGAAAATGCTGTGTGTCCAGAGGTGGAGCTCTTCAGGCCGAGTCGCATGTCTGAGAAGATCCTGCTGTGTCTCATCAAGCATCCCAGCGTGGTCCAGGAGCTCAAGTTCAACGCCAAGAACAAACGCTCCCCTCAGCACTACCTCTACACCAGGAACAAACCCGTCGACTACTTTGTCCTGATTCTGCAGGTAGGCCAACCAAACGGTCCACATCTCTGTGTCCTCCTTCTGCTAATACAAAGTGGGCTGTATACATTCTGAGTAAAGGTTTTGAGTGTTGGTGTTCTACTTGAGCAAGGGTGGGCAACTTTGACGATGAAGAGGGCCACTATATTTCCACACTCACTCCCTATAGGGCCATATATTATACTGTCGTAGCAAAAATAGCCAATCTACAAGCACAAAATGTGTCGCAGGCTATTTTTGCTACATTCGAATTGAGATCTTTTTTGCTATTTTTGAATTGGAATCCTGAAAATGAATGTAATGTCATTTCAAATGCATGACACGTAGCTTGCAGAGTTAGTTCAGTCAGTCACACTCGAGGGGGTTCATGCCGTGCTCAAATGCGCATTCTATACTCAAGGGGTTAACATGCTGAATTTCTATGTGGGTGTATAAGTGTGTGCAAGTCCCACACGTCATTCGCTGATGTGGCAGTCAGCTGACCAATTGGGTGGGCTACTTAAGCTCACTAGTCTGCATGCTCTTCCTGCCTTCCTTCTGCTATGGTTCCCGGTTGTTATGTGATGTTTGCTCCCACCACCACCCCGGCACCACCGGTGGGCTCTGTTATTTATGTTCCCCATGGGGGGTTCATTGTATCTCCCTGCTCTTAATGTTTATGATGGTTAATCGTGCCGAGCAGGGAGTAAATGCAGCAGAGCCGAACGCCAAGATAAATATCATATGCACACTTGTATTCTCATCATTCTATAATAAATATTGGTTAAATCTATTCCGTGAGTTGTCTGACTGAACTTTAATTATACTTGTTGAGCATAATTCAAGCGGGTCATGTTTGCATGTTGTGGAAACAGCTGAAACCAATAGGGGCCACATTAAGTGAAGGTGGCGGCTGCATGTGGCCCCCAGGCCGCCAGTTGCCCAACCCTGTACTTGAGCATTTAGATGCTTGATGCGTATACCTTTCAAAGACAAATCTTGTACTTTTGACATTTCTAGGAAAGGGGGGAAAGTATCATAGCCTACTTTATGAATTAACCACTCACTGTATGCCATAAGTCAAAGAAAATAGCAGATCTAGAAGATCACAATGTTGCGAGCTATTTTCACAGTATTGTTGAATTTTTTTTTTTTTTTTTTTTGCATTGACTTTTGAATACTTAAGTATTTTAATGAAGCAAGTATACTCCAGTACTTTAACTCAAACACAAATTGGACACAGCAACTATCACTTCTTAAGTACTGGGTTGAGTACTTGAGTCCGCCATTGACAACGGGACACCCAGACACCCCCCCCCCCCCTCCCTGCACGTGGCCTTATTAGTTACGGGTTGAATTTACGCCGACCGCTAAAAGGGTCACAAATACTAACGCACTGACAAAATGGCCGCCCTTGCAGATGCGGGCTGCTGCCGCGACAACAATTGAAAGCAGAGGATGATGAGTTCATTTGCCAGGAATCGTGGTAATTGCGTGATTGTTTGTCTCCTGGGTAGGAGGGCCCATTACATGACTAATGAACTGTGAGCCCAGACTAATAGCCTCCAGCTGAGAATGAATGGATTTAACCACTTAAACCCTCTAGTCTTAGAGAACCGGACTTGAGTTACAACTGTACTTTGACCGCTTGTTTCCGTCAAAAAACAATTGCTGATCTACAAGCTCACACAAACGTGTCGCATGGATGTCCCCCCCCCCAGAATGTGGATGCTAGGGTTCAAGTTGTTAACCAAAACCTCGGTGGACCCCGGGTAAATGAAGCATATCGTTATTCATTCATTCATTCAAACCTTTATTTATTCTCGAGAGACATTGAGGTTTCCCTCATTTGCAGTGTCGTCGAGATACAGTACAACATAATACAACATTTTCAAAGCAATAAACAAAAAAACAACAAAACGGAACAGCAACATTTCCTCATTTTGTGATCTAACACATGTTTAAAAACAGTTGCAGACACTCACACTTGGGGGGTAAGTCTGCAATCAAATATTTAAAATATACCGTATGTAATGGGAGAGCAGTTCTTTAATTTAAGCTGTAAGTCATACATGGGCAATTGGCGGCCCGGGGGCCACATGCGGCCCCCAAAATCACTTAATGCGGCCCACAGGTTAATATCAGAATACTGATATATTATTGATTTCAGCTGTTACAATTACAAACATGCAAACATGACCCACTTTAATTACTTCAGTCTATATTAGTAGCTTAATGACTGTATTAAAATGTTATTGTCTTTTTTTGTGTCCAATATATTTGGATTTAGTTTTCAAAGTTAACATAACTATAACTAAATGCATTTGCAAGGTTATTTTCAGGATTGCAATGCAAAAATGGCAAGAAATAATTCAGGATTTCAATTAAGATAATAGCAAAAAATAGCTGATCTACAAGCTAAAAACGTGACGCAGTGCGACACATTTTGAGCTTGTAGATCGGCTACTTTTGCTACGACAGCATGCAATGTGGCCCTCTGGAGTGAGTGTGGAAAGATAGTGGCCCTCTCCATCATCAAGGTTGCCCATCCCTGCTGTAAGTCATTCCACGCCAAAAGGCTGTTTTCCCCCAGTTCTGTGTTTAAATTTGGAACCTTTAGTGTGAGCCAGTGACTGGAGCGTGTCCTATATGTTACAGGGTTCCAATCCAGCAGAGCTTTAATATACAATGGTAAAGTCCCATCAATTGCTTTAAAAATAAATAGATACCAATGTTTATTTCGCCTGTCAGGCATCCATATTTTAACTCGTAATCCATATTAACACTATACAGTGTCAAATAGAAGTATCAAAAGTAGCAGAAATGCAAGCTCGAAACGCGGAGCGAAGTGACTTGACGCGTTTTTGAGCTTTTTTATTTTAATCCTGAAAAGTAACACTAAAGAAAAGGCGGCGATCCGAGCACTCAAAAGATTAAAAAAATGAGGAGAGGGTGGATAAAAATAAATGTACTTTATTTAGAAAAGTGAAAATAAGCCAACATGTTTCGACTCAAACAGAGTCTTCATCAGGGCAAGTAGGTCAGTGCCGTGGTAGTAGCCATACTTGCCCTGATGAAGACTCTGTTTGAGTTGAAACATGTTGGCTTATTTTCACTTTTCTAAATAAAGTACATATATTTAAAAGAATAGCAGATCTACAAGCTCATAGCGCGGCACTCGGTGCCGCGCTATGAGATCTGCTATGAGATCTGCTATGAGATCTGCTATGAGATCTGCTATTCTTTTAAATGTAAAATTTAAAACATGATCATCAGGTATTATTATTATATAAGGAGGAATAATGTTTTCATAAAAGCATACAGTATAGTTCATTAAGTATGCCTGCCTGGTTTGCCTGGTGGGTGGTGATGGGTGGTGAGGCGATCCACCTGAACTGAAGCCGCACCCACAACTGGTGTTGTATCATAAGGGGGGAGTGGTTATGGGAGGGGATGATATTGTGATGTCACTATATCACAGTTTTTTGTCAAGGTTTCAGCCTCCAAGAAGAAACCCTAAATACAAAGGGAAGACATCAATGCACATAACCACACCAAGGGGTCTAATGAAGTACTGTCACCTCATAAACACATGAAAAACCCATCATCATGGGGTGGAGAAGGTGTATGAGTGTGTTTAACTCATAGAACGCTAAATACTTCTTTAACCTCTTATTCAGAACCTCCCGCGACGCGTGTTATTTAGCGTTCTATTAACTCATACATAGCTAAATGGCAGTAGCAATAGTTCAGCACAGGCTAACATAGAGCGAATCTGGCGTCGTCATTTCCGGTTAAACGGAACATCAACATCCGCTATCTTTCTGCACTGTGTTACACAGTCATCTGTACCCGATGCTATGCGATCATCGTTTATTTTCATATCTAAGTCAAATTAAGCTCTAATCAAGCCCAGAACATCGCATTTTACGCAGCTATGCGTGCGCGACCGTGCATGCGAGGATTTCGGACGGTTTTAGGTAGAGGACATCGGCCGTTAGCCAAACATGCTAAAAGTTGCTACATTATTTAAAACAAAGCCCCCGATTATAGGGAATAAAACAATTCCGTCAACGGTAGGTTTGGATTAATAATTAATTCACTCCGTCAATTCCGTCAATGGTAGTTCGAGGGTTAATAGTCCGGTCCGAGCGAGCACCATCCGCCATTACTGCTTCCTGGGGAACAGAGGCGGGCTTCTTCTATGACATAATACAATGGAAGTCAATGGTGCTGAACTATCGCTAGATGGTGCTAGCGATCTATGAGTTAACAGGCTGTGTTGGCGTTGCAGGGTCGGGTGGAGGTGGAGGTCAGTAAGGAGGCGCTGCGCTTCGAGAACGGAGCGTTCTCCTACTACGGCATGCCGGCCCTCATGCCAGCACCACCCATTGGTAAGTTCTCCTACTAACTACGGCATGCCGGCCCTCATGCCAGCACCACCCATTGGTAAGTTCTCCTACTAACTACGGCATGCCGGCCCTCATGCCAGCACCACCCATTGGTAAGTTCTCCTACTAACTACGGCATGCCGGCCCTCATGCCAGCACCACCCATTGGTAAGTTATACTACTGTATACAGCGGGATGCCGGCCCTCATGCCAGCACCACCCATTGGTAAGTTATACTACTGTATACAGCGGGATGCCGGCCCTCATGCCAGCACCACCCGTTGGTAAGCCCACACCGAAAACAACCCAGAGAACCACAACGATACAGACACTCTGAACCCTTTTCCACCGGTTGGGAACCGGTTCAGTTCAGAACCAGTTTTTAGTCCATGAGCCAGACCTCCAAAATCGAAACATTAATTATGAATCGAGTGTGCAAAACTATAGGCTACCTATATTAAATTGTTAATATAAGTAAATGAATACATGATAACCCTTCCACAGTAGTATCTTTTTTATATTTTCTTTTTTTTCTTTGCATATTTTCCTACATAATGCCTAATTTGCATATTTAAATGTACAATTTCAGAAAATGTGTAATACAATAAATGAGGAAGTATCATGGTGATAACTATTAATTACATTTTGACCTATTCAGCTATCACGTATAGGCCTACTGTAGGTGAAAGATGTGTGATAAATCTGAAAAAGCTACTCCTGTGGATGGGTTATCATATTAATTTACTTATATTTATCATATAAACAATTTAATATACTGTAGGTATGGTTTTGCTCACTCAATTCATAATTAACGTTCCAATTTTGGAGGTCTGGCTCATGGACTAAAAACTGGTTCTGGACTGAACCGGTTCCCAACCGGTGAAAAAGTGGCCTATGGGGAGCAACATAATTCCCGGACGATATTCTTCATATAGTGGGATATTGTGCCCAGCAATTCAGTCTAACATTTGGCCCAGATGTGTAACTAACCACGTTTGACCCTGGTGGTCGACCGGCTCATGGCGCTCTCGCTAAAAGGAGATTTAGCGAGTCGGTATAAGTTATTCAGAATTGAAACAATATAATGGTGTCGGGATCAGAATCAGACATGTTTATTGCCAGGAAACCAATGGTTGTCAACAACAACAGCAGCAACATGTCGCAGGACAGCAATAAATACTGATGGAGACTGCACAACACGCACCACACACACACACACACACACACACACACACACACACACACACACACACACACACACACACACACACACACACACACACACACACACACACACACACACAACTCGGAAGCACATGACTCACACGTACCGTGCACAACTTGTATGTCTCGCGCCTCATGTCTCAGCTCTTTAACACTTATAGCGCCATTGGCCGAGATCTACGTCAATTAAAGCTCATTATTTAATAAAACCTTCAACGCCATTGTCGTAAATCAATGGCAATTGCGCTTTTATAGCGCTTTCGATCGATGAAGTCATAATGCTACTTACGTTAGCATCGGGTAGCTAGCTGGTGCTCTCAATAACACAGGATCGCGGCATTAAAATCATCGTGGCCATAATCACCCATTCTATCTGTTTCTTTCAATCGCCTGTATCTCCTATTCCTTGTCCCAGATGGCATTTTTGGTCAAAACAAGGTTTATTCCAGGGCCCAGAGCCGATGATGCGATCCCATGTTAAAGAAGCACCCGCGGCAAACATGGAACGATACAGCATCGTCACACAACCCAACATAAGTTCACAACATCCGGTCTAGATTTTTGTCTCTTCAAAATAAGAGCTGAACAGGGAAAAATGCTGGCGTGAATTATATCATAATTTGTCAATAAATGCTAGCGCTGTAAGTGTTAATGAACAGAAGATACATTTTCAGGTATAGGTGACCATATGTCAGTAGAGAGTAGCTATTTATGAGCTTAATCTTTAGTGTTCCAGTTCCAATTTTGTCTGCTCATTTCTCTGTGTCAGCACTTACAATTCCACTTGTTTAAAGGCGTAGTGAAACGGAAATGGTGGACATTTTATTTTAAAGTTTCAGACGGTCTCAAGTTGAAACACCGCTATGAAGTTTCTGAACCAATCAGAGCGTCGCATCCCTTCAGGGGATGGGACGGTAGCTATAGGGACGGGTAGCTATGCTACGCAGGACAGCGTGTGGAATCTGTGGATGTTTGTTTACAAATCTGATAGTCGGCCAGCTTTACCAGTTTACTCTTAATGTGGCTTATTTCTACCCTATAATGTTTTCAGATACATTTTTAGCGTGATGATTAAGTTGAAACCGAGTAATACACTCTCTGGATGTTATCTTGAATGGGAATACAAACGGAAGATTTCTGTAATCAGTAGCAGCTGTGCAGCCTGTGCTGGACGGATGCGGAGATATGGGAAATTAAACTGGTGAGCTTCATTTTTATTGGCTTTTATCGATGTTGGCCTCGACACGTCATCACGCAGCACGTTTTCGTTTTCAGGAAGTAATACAAAATATATTTTTATGGACGTTTGATATAAAAACACACAAAAATGAGAATTTTCCCATTTTTTTGGCATCCATTGTTAGGTATGACCATATGATGACCACGGATATGGTCTAAAAGTGTGAAAAACGTATTTTTCATTTCACTACACCTTTAATCTGTATCCTGACTGTGTTCAGCACAATTCTCATGGTTTTGTAACATAATCTAAACTCTAACTTTAACTTTTGTCCATGATTTCTCCACTTCAATACCAATTGGTATTGTATTTCATATCATGTAATCGTTGATTAGTCACCTTTACAACGAGGTATATATTGTAAGGATCGGGCATTCCTGGAATTAGCTCTGATCCATAGCCTTACTGCTGCATACGGCTCTGGTCCATAGCCTTACTGCTGCATAAGGAATTAGCTCTGGTCCATAGCCTTACTGCTGCATAAGGCTCTGGTCCATAGCCTTACTGCTGCATAAGGAATTAGCTCTGGTCCATAGCCTTACTGCTGCATAAGGAATTAGCTCTGGTCCATAGCCTTACTGCTGCATAAGGAATTAGCTCTGGTCCATAGCCTTACTGCTGCATAAGGCTCTGGTCCATAGCCTTACTGCTGCATAAGGAATTATCTCTGGTCCATAGCCTTACTGCTGCATAAGGCTCTGGTCCATAGCCTTACTGCTGCATAAGGCTCTGGTCCATAGCCTTACTGCTGCATAAGGCTATGGACCAGAGCCTTACTACTGCATAAGGCTCTGCTACTTTCGCTTTTAAATCTCACAGCCTCTCCTCTTCTCTGTTCTTCAGCCTATACAGGCAGATACAGTTCGCGGGCCAGCGGTCTCAACCAATCGGACACAGCGCTGGGAGGAGGAGGCGGCGGCAGCATGGCTCAGCTGAGTACAGGAGGATTGTATCTACCAGACTACACCGTCAAGCAACTCTCAGACCTACTCATTCTCAAGGTTGTACAAGCACACAGCACGTACACACACACGCACGGTCGCGCACACACACACACTTCTAGTACTCTACATCATTGTTATGATTCTTATGAACAATCACAATAGTGATTCTCAAATATTTCTATTTCAAGTACCCCCCCCCCCCCCCCCCAGTTCGATATGCATTAGGCCACACGGATGTATCCCCATTTGATACAATGTTTATCCCTGGCGATGCCAATCTACAGAGTAAAATCTTCACTGCTTACTTTAACTCGTGAGCTCACAATGTGATGCTTTGTGAGGTTGTGTTATTATTTTTTGTTTTGAATATATTTAGTGCAGAGGGAAAACAGGAGGGGGCCTAGGTATAGATCCCTGGGAGACCCCGGTCAACAAAGCATAATCGTCTCCGTCGGGTGGAAACCTCATTTGTTATATTTATTATGTCCAAAATTGTTCAGGATTCAAAATGTAAAAAAAAATTCAAGCTTGCAGATCTGCTACTTTTGAAGCTTTGGTGTGATGCTGCTGTAGTATGATCACGTGGGACGTTACTTTATGAAACACCGAAAGATGCAGATCAAATTTCTGCCCGACAGCTGTGAGCTTGTAAATTGGCTATTTTCACTAATACTTGTTCTAATTTATGGAATTTCTCTGATTTTTTGTTACTGGGAATTATTTAAAATGTATTTATTTATTGAAAACGAAATGTAGTAAACGAAATGTAGTAAACCCAAAAATAAAGGGACCCATAAAAATGTGTCCGTGACCCGCACAACAGGGTCCCGAGCCAGTGTTTGGGAACCAGTGGTATAGGGTGTAATCGGTTGACTTCCCAGCGCCCCACGTACGGTTCTCTGCAGTGCAGCCTTTGATATTTCCAATTCCCTGATCCTGACTGAACGCAGACATCCTCTCTCCATTCAGCCGTTAGCTTTAATCACCGGGAAAGAAGTGGACTCCATTTCCACTGTGCATTATTCAGCCCTTTCAATGATGGATGTGTGCTCTCACATTAACCCTCCTAAACACATTAATTAATAAAGATATTTCTGTGACTCCCCCGCCGCCACTACTAAGACCCTATGCTGCATGTGCATGACGAATCTGTCTCTTCTCTCCCACACGAAGATATAGACTCATTACAATATGCAAAGCACTGGGGCAAACATACATCGTGTATATGCACACAAGACATGCACACACAGAGGAGCTATTTCGGAAGCGATTGAATTGAATCATGTGGATGTCAGGATCCTAATGCATTAATGGTTTCAGACAAGACACGTGACATGGCTGCATGGTTGTGGATTTTGTGTAGTCCTTATTGTTGGCAATTTGATCTAAAATCAGATAAATCTGCAACGGTTCACATTCAGCCTCCAGAGGTGGGGAAAATATACGTGATCACTGTCAGGTCCAAAACTGGTCTCTGTAAGCTCTTCGCAGCGCGGTTGGAGCTTACGGATCTTCTACTCTTGATGCTTTTGTGTGAAGGGCGTTAATTCATAAAAAGTTAAAATATGGAGGTTTCTGCCCAACAGCAACGACATAAAATATGTGAACGCTAGTGGGAGGCTTTTTTCTTATTTATTGTTTTACAAAATGATTACAAATACATTATAATCATATAATGTTACAAAACCCTATACGAACAAATGCGTACCAACTGTGCACGCTTCATGTGCATAACATTTTGGGCATTCACATTCAGGCTAAAAAATTGAAGGCATGATGGAAAAATGTGTTCCAATGGTTGTGTTCCAATGGATCCAATGCCATTACTCATTATTAGTGTATTAGTGCTGGGGGGCATTATTTTAGGCCCTAAATGATGCCCCCCAGGCAGCACACATATACACACACTGTATCATGAATGAACGCTGACCACCACCACCATGTCAAAATGTCCCCTCCTCCGCCTCCAGATCAGCAGAAACCACTACCAGAACGCCCTGATGGCCACGCTGATGGACAGCAACCCCCAGACCCCGGACCACTCGGTCTCGGTGGTCTCGGACGCCAAGGGGAGACACAGCATCGCCCTCCCCCTCACGCACGCGCACACGCGGCTGGGCCTGGCGCGCCTCGCGCACCTCCACCGCCACCCCGGGCTCCGTGGCACCCCCCAGCTCAACCAGAAGAACAGGATAGTCCGTGAGTAGCAGTACATTAGAAGTACATTAGAAGTACATTATTCCCGACAGATACACCAGAGTTCTGACCCAGAGTTCCGGGTCCTATTGACTATGCAATCTTCCAAATATTTTATATAAAAACATAATAATTATCAAAAAATTGCGAAAGTACAAGCTCGCAGCGTGCCACAAAGTGATGCGCCGTGAGCTTGTATATCTGCTAGCCAACATATTATGGTTAAAGTGGTTCAAATTATTGCGATCTGTGACGCTATATATTAACTACTTTTGCTGGGGACTCCATGGAACCTCAGACCCCACTTTGAGAACCACTGATTTAAATGATGACCGAATTATCAGTCTAAGTATAGCAGAGATTGAATAATTCACAGGCCTGGATGTGGAATTGTGTGTGTGTGTGTGTGTGTGTGTGTGTGTGTGTGTGTGTGTGTGTGTGTGTGTGTGTGTGTGTGTGTGTGTGTGTGTGTGTGTGTGTGTGTGTGTGTGTGTGTGTGTGTGTGTGTGTGTGTGCCATAACCCGCGGCACCGCAGGTTATAATAATTACCCTTTGATAGCCGAACCCGCAGCGCCGTGGGTTTACAGATTTATATCAAAATCCACCGGCAGAAGCCAAACACATACCTCTACTGCGCCCAGGTTGCTAGGCAACCTTCAGTGTCCCTCCGGGCACAAGGCGAAATGCACGTGCACCCCATTGGAATCCACTCATTATGATTTCTTTCCTGCCTGTTTTCTCTGAAAAATACTCAAAAATCCTTCTTTTTGTCAAAACCGTCCGGCGTTCAGATATGAATAGTGATTTTGGATCGCATCGCGGCCGACATATTACCGTTTCTGGCGAAAGATAAACAACATCGCCAGCTGCAAGACTACAATGTGCTTTCGGTTTCGTCTCTGTGAAGCGTGTGACACACACGGAAGCGGGGCTCATATACAGTGGATGTGAATCATGGCGCTGAAGTACAATAAAAATGACCACTAGATGGCAGCTCTCAAAGTGTATCAGGGTTCGATCCCCCAGCCAAGTCATACCAATTCAAACTTGTCTTTATATAGAAACACATTTATTCTTTCGTAGGTGTTGTGAATGACACTGATTGTGAATGTGAACGTCATTGGCCTTGCACACTGATATAGGAGAAATAACAGATGGCAAAATGTCATGATTCCCAAATCAGACCTCATCAACAAAGACAGTTATGGAAAATTATAATATTGTCCGTCAATATGTCCGATACTGATTTCACGTAGGCTACTATATTCACATAGAATCTCAGTTTATTCCGTTTTTAGAACATCTTATGGGGACAGAGCCCTCTAAGTGTTGTCAGTCAGACTGAAGATGGACTCTTCAGATTATCTTCCCAAATCTCGCGAGAGTGTGTTGCTGGGATAGAGAAAGGTCGATAACAACGTTGATTTTCTCCTGATTTGTCTCGCCAAAAAAAAGCCATTTTAGTATGAACATTATGTGTCCGCCCCATTTCACGCAGATACTGGAAGTAAACCGGAGATCGCTTGTCTTGCTTTTCCGTCTTGGGTATGTCACAGTGACATACAAAGTCATGTCCAGGGGGTGTACTTGTACGTCAAGCTGCCTCACGCTACAGAAACAGGAGACAGGCCCTATGGGCCTCATTCAGCAAAGCTTATTATTATACTCCAAAGCCCCAATTATACTTCCCCTTGGCCCTGGCAGATACAGAAATAACTGCACTCCTACGGAGGCTTTGTTCAGACTGCAGGGAAATCACATTTTGTTTCTCAAATCTGGTCTTTAGGGCTGACTGTCCACTCTGTTATTAGATCTGATCTTTAGGACTGACTGTCCCCTCTGTAATTAAATCTCCACTCACTTATTTGCAAGTGATCAGGTCGGATTTGTTGTGTATTCAGACATTGTCAACATGTTTATCTCCATTGGCTGCTGTGGTAATGATGTAACGTCATATTACCGCATGTGAGTAAATGCTTACTTTATCCTCGGCGTATGATAATTTATACATATGTATACAATTTACACAGAACACAGCCTTCTCATTCCTGCACTTTGGATGTGACTTCATAGTTCAATGTTGTGAGTGATGTAAAGGATGCTTTATAATATCATAGATGTCCGACAGCAATCCTGTATCTCCGTATTTGACTTTTTGCTTTTTTTTCCTCATTAATTATATGAAATATAATTTATACGATAGTGGTCTGCAAAAGTATAGCTAAATTAGCCGATCTTCAAGCTCACATTGCAATGCATTGTGAGCTGGTAAATCCGTTATTCTTGCAATTTTTTTAAACCTACACTGACATGCCCAAAATATGGACACCGGGTTGAAAGTGGTTATGTCTATGTGTGGGCTTTATAAATATTTAACCAATGAAAAGTATAAACAAGAGCTTGTGAATAACTAATAATCCATTGGAACACAGGTTCTGTTTTTCCATGTCCTGAAAAGCAACAGTTTTGGACATTTCACCTTTTTTTCTTCTTTTTATATGCATTTATTTAACAGGGACAATACAAAAAACAATGTATCAAGTTGTAAAAACATGAAACCGTTGCGTTGTACATATATTTTATTTTATATGGTTTATAGCCAAGACTAATTTGCAACCCCAGTCCCTGGTTAGGCCTTTCTATACAATTTTGAACTACCTATACTAAAAACAATCATGTACAAAAAAATACATGCAGATGCATCTAATCTAATAATATACTATACTAATAATATTTTACAATAAACTTACAATACCCATTACATTGACCTATAAAACAAAAGTAAACATAATCATTCAGGTAACCAGTCAGACACTATACAGTACATGTGATCACAGCTGATTTGATTTCAACCATAGTTTGAGTCCTCTGTAGAACACATTAGTACGTTTTAGGATCCATTTTAAGTTTGTTTTTAAATCTTTAAATGGGTCAGCGCCAATTTATATGTCTGAGCTACTACATTTATATGAACCTTCCAGCTGGCCAAATTGCTGCTTGTCATCCTAAAACAATTAAGGCTTAAGCAAAGAGGGCAACGAGCCTTCTCGGTAAAACTCTCGGCTCTAACATTATCCGTTTTTAAAACCCATCTTAAAACTATTTTTTATTCTTTGGCTTTTAGTGTATTCATTTGTATTGTATGTTCTCCTTGTGTTGCATTGTGTTTTTTTATTTATTGTTATGCCTACTGTACAGCACTTTGGTCAACTCTGTTGTTTTTAAATAAATGTAGTTGGATTGGACATTACCATCCGTCTCTAGTTTTAGACCCGTAGGCAAGGAGTTCCAAAGGTTTGCCCCCTTTACTGAGAAGGTAGACTGTCCGAAAGAATTGTCACACCTGGGAACAATACAGTTTCCTTACACTTGTTATGTTTATTTTTGTTTATTCAGCTTTCAGCGCGATTTCTGAAGTTGCACTTAAAACAGCTTCCTGGCAACGTCAAGCAAGACAGTTGAATGAGATCCATCAAGCTGCTGAAAAGTGACAGTTTAAGTCAGACATAAAGTCAGCTACCACAGGAAAATGTTGCAGGCCACATATTCATCTAAAAATCTTTACTTTCAAATAGTTTAAAACTCTCTTTCTATGTCTAGAGCAGTGGTTTTCAACCCTTTTCATATCAAGGCCCATTATTTATTGGGCATTTGAGCCGCACGGACCACCATTTGATGACATTTAGCCTCTCAGGTCCAAAAACTAAAGACTATTTTGTTATCGTTGGATAAGATTTCGTCCACAATTCCATGCTGTATTGATGTTGGTACCATTAGGAGTCTAGGAGAGATAACAGGCAAATAACAACAATGCTAAAATGGTGTAGACTTATTGTAAATTAAGTAGCCTGGCAAGGTGGCAAGGTACTGTTTAACAAAAATGTAACTCCTGAGAGCAGTGGATTCGTCCGTTATCACTGTATATAATATACGAAATCAACCGTTATCAGGACGTTGGAATGTGGCTAATATGGCCATACTGGTATACTGGACATTGTGGTGTTTGGCTGTGTTCACCCAGACTGCACGCATGCATGGTGGTGCAGTCATAGCCTGGTCAAGGACTCCCCCTGCTGAACGTGTCATTTCCAACTCTATTGTCGGGGCATGGAAACTAGGGGCTACTAATATTTACTATTCTCTGCCTATCGGGGCGTAACTCAGACGGCGCTGAGTCGGGTCTGGTGGCCTTCACACGGCACGGCGACTCGCTCGGCTAGCGCCTCGCTCGGTGGTGCCTCACGTGGCTCGAGGCCACCAGACACGCCGCGCCTCCGTTATTGACACAAACATCTCCCAGTATGTTGATTATCATTATCATTACTGGGGGTATTTCTAAGGTGCTGATTACGAACATTCTCTTGATTATCAGGTGATAACATCCGAAACGGACAGCGAGCGTAAAATGAAAGCATGGGACCATTTGGTTTCATTTGACACACAAGAGTTAAAGAAGATGGAGAATTTTCCGCAGGTCCTGGGTTGTGTTATACGAGGGAATTTATCACATAAGCCGAGCGTCCCTCGATGTCCCTGCATGGTGAAAACACAGACACGCAAAACTGGCACAGTGTGGGATAAAGTCACCCTGATTGGTTGCAGGGCTTAGAGAGGATTTCCTTCTTCACATAGTACCATCTGTCTTGTGTGCGTGCACACACACACAGTGTGTGCGCCTGGCATGCCACCCTGCGTGCGCGCGCGTGCCTTGTTTCGTGCGTGCATGCACGTCGTGTGCGCATTTGCCCATGTGTTCATGTGCAAGTGCAGTTTGAAGTTTTGTCTTTAAAGCTGCGATCAGTGAGATTTGTTGGTTATTTATGGCATGGGGACATTTTGGACATTTCATCGCCCACCATGTCCAGTGGTGGAAAGTAACAAAGTATACATGCACTCAAGTACTGTACAACTAAGTACAATTTGGAGGTATTTGTACTTTACTTGAGTATTTCCAATTTCCAATACTATTACTTCTGCTCCACTACATCTCAGAGGCAAATATTGTACTTTTACTCCACTACATTCATTTGACAGCTTTAGTTACTAGTTACTTTGTTAAATTTGGTTTACAAAACAAACATTAACCACTTCAGCACTATATACATTTTGGTCATTAGAAAATAGCCGATCTACAAGCTCACTATGCGTCGCATCGCGACGCATAGTGAGCTTGTAGATCTGAAAACCTGAAATGAGACATTCTGCATAAAGAGTACTTTCTACTTTTTGTACTTTCAAGTAAATGTTGATGCCAATACTTTTGTACTTGTACATTTTGAATTCCAGACTTTTACTTGTAACAGAGTAGGTCTACATTGCAGTATTGATACTTTTACTTAAGTAAAACATTTGAGTATTTTTTCCACCACTGATTGTAGGTAATCATTTCATTTGCCACTTTTAACAACACAAAGTTGTATTGCATAGCACAGCCCTCTGCTGCCCTCTACAGGAAGCATGACAGAAAAGCATGTTTTCCTAGTCCTCCAGTACAATTTTGAGGTATTTATTTTACTTTACTGGGGTATTTCCAATTTTCAATACCTTCCCTTGTGCTCCACTACATCTCGGAGACAAATATTGTACTTTTATTTTTAACACCACTACAAATATTTGAAAACTTTAGTTAGTTAATTACTTGAAGATTTTGAATAGTCTACAACAGTGGTTCCCAAAGTGGGGTCCGGGGACCCCCAGGGGTCACTGAGGGAGGGAGTTCCAGGGGGTCCCCAGCTAAATGATAGTTTGGAACCAAATGGACCCTTATGGGTCTCTAACTCTGAGAGTGTACAAATGGACAGGTCCGTTTGGTGCCATATCATAATAGTACAATATCCAAAATCACAGACTAATATCATGCTATGGATATAATATTGATACTAGGGATGTCCTGATCAGGTTATTTTTTTTCTCTCGATCAGATTCCGATCATTTGAAAAAATGACGTGATCGGCCCCGATTTCCGATCATGTGATCGGATTGGGACAACCCTAAAACAGAATATGTCTACATTGTGGTATTGATACTTTTGCTTCTTCTCTACAGGTAGTAAATCGGACGGCCAGAGGAGTCCAAACGACAGTGTTTTCCTGCGGCTCGATGAGATTCCCTACATCCATGAGGGCCGGCGGGAAAGCCAAGAAGACAGTGGTGAGGAAATAAGTAAGGGATAATATCTGGCTATAGGTGGTCATTGTCGGGAGATAATTCACCGACAGGGAGTTTAATCACCCTGAAGGTGATTATCGCGGGATTATTACATGGCTACCTAACATAAATTAATAAATTGATCCAAAACACAACAAAACAAGTATTCCCGCTGGCTGCGTCTGCCCAGCTGCAGGGCTGGAGCACTGTCGGAAAACAAGGAAGTGAGTTGATCAAATAGAATCCATTTTCGGGTACTGCTTCGTCTATTTCTCGCTCAAATGTTTTCAGAAACATTTTTGAGAGCAATGTTTAGCTGTAAATTACATTGTGTGTCACAGTGTGTGTGTGTGTGTGTGTGTGTGTGTGTGTGTGTGTGTTTACATGGCTGTCATGTTGGAAACAGCAGTAAATCAAGCGGGGCGCAGCCGCGCAGCTGGTGCTCAGAGGGTTTGATTAGGCAGCAGTCTGTTATAGAGCGGAGCGGTCTGTTATCAAGAAATAACACACCGCTGAATTCAGTGATTGACCAATCAGAATCAAGCGTTCAACCAAGCCATGTAATAATATGTGTATAATATAATTCAATCATTGGAGCGGTGTGCAGCGCTCAGAAAAAGGTTAAAATAGAGATTTATGCAACGACATTGTTCATCTCTCCCGTGTCCGTCCCAGATGGCGTGCCACAGGACTCCGACCCGTACACCTGTCCGTTCAGAAGCTCCGTGTCTCTGTCCAGCCCAGAGGAGACCATTGGGAAGAAACTACTGCGTAAAATAAGTGAGTCAGTCAGTGGGGCCGTTTGTCACGAACCGATGCAGCAGCAGCTCATACACGCCTACACATTGATATTTGTCCAAGCTTCTCCCGCAGGCATAGCAACAGTGGCAGCAGATACATTATCGTAGCAACAACTGATCTGTTTGTGTTCCTCTCCTTCAGCGCGGATCCCCCACCCCCGACGTCTGTCACTTACTGAAGGTTCAACGTGACTCATTGTTACTTTAAAAAAGGAGTAGTTCTCCCAAAGAATTACTTATTGAGTAGTCTTACATAGCCAGACAACGATATTCCACAATCTCCGAATGCTAGAGTCTGGAACTATACACCTCCCGAAATCTGAGTTAAGGAAGCTGCCATTTCCGTTCACAAAAATATATTTTAATTTAAAATATCTTTACATTTTATTTTTTGTTTCCTTTTCTGGCTGTCGGGACTCGAGACTGGGAAAGCCCACTGCATGCACACTCGCCACAGACACTTCTGACTTCCTTCACGTTATTAGCCTACAGCCCTACACTCTACGAGAGCTGTTGGGAGGATCATAGGCACGTGTGTGCCTATACTGTGTGTGTGTGTGTGTGTGTGTGTGCGTGTGTGTGTGTGTGTGTGTGTGTGTGTGTGTGTGTGTGTGTGTGTGTGTGTGTGTGTGTGTGTGTGTGTGTGTGTGTGTGTGTGTGTGTGTGTGTGTGTGTGTGTGTGTGTGTGTGTGTGTGTGTGTGTGTGCTAGCAGCAGCCACCACCAGGCTCCGCCAAACTTGTCTGTCTTGACTGTCATTGCATCTCTGTATGAATTTATAATTTTATTTTACAGACAGCACGGGTGGGCGGCCGTGTGCCCCCCTTGCCTCTGGGCCCCCACGCAGTCGCGTTGTCTGCGTCACGCTAGTAACGCCCCTGGTGTGCACACAAACATAAACGTTATCCTACACAAACATTAAATGCCATTGACAATGAATGGACAATTTTGAGTGTCGCCCCCCGATCTGGTGGGTAGATCTTGTTGCATCATAGTCATTTTGAAAGTGTGGGCACCCCTGCCATTGAGAATGCATTGGGCGTTTAAGTTAAATAACTCCGAAAAGTTCCAGCATTTGTCTCCACAGTAAGCTGAATTATAAAATGTGTGAATAGAGTTTCTAGGTGAAAGTAATTTTTTGGTGTGCCATAGAGCTGCCATTTGAGCCTCATTATACATTTCTCAAATTTGAAAGCACTATATTTCTAAAACATTTCAAAGATTTATTTTCAGGCAAACATGTCCACCGTAAGATGAACCTAAATAGGTTTGAATGTGGTTTCTATGTGTAAGTATGTAGGACTAGTAGCATGCCAAAGTTTGTGCAATTGCCATTGAGAATGCATTGGGCGTTTAAGTTAAATAACTCCGAAACTACAAATCATTTCAAAGTAAAAAGTTCCAGCATGTGTCTCCACAGTAAGCTGAATTATAAAAAGTGTGAATGGAGTTTCTAGGTGAAAGTGCTTTTTTGACGTGCCAATATCTGCCATTGAGCCCCATTGTGAATTTCTCAAATTTGAAAGCACTATATTTCTAAAACTATGAAACATTTCAAAGATTTATTTTCAGGCAAACATGTCCACCGTAAGATGAACCTAAATAGGTTTGAATGGGGTTTCTAGGTGTAAGTATGTAGGACTAGTAGCATGCCAAAGTTTGTGCTATTGCCATTGAGAATACATTGGGCGTTTAAGTTAAATAACTCCGAAACTACAAATCATTTCAAAGTAAAAAGTTCCAGCATGTGTCTCCACAGTAAGCTGAATTATAAAAAGTTTGAATGGAGTTTCTAGGTGAAAGTGCTTTTTTGACGTGCCAATATCTGCCATTGAGCCCCATTGTGAATTTCTCAAATTTGAAAGCACTATATTTCTAAAACTATGAAACATTTCAAAGATTTCTTTTCAGGCAAACATGTCCACCGTAAGATGAACCTAAATAGGTTTGAATGGGGTTTCTAGGTGTAAGTATGTAGGACTAGTAGCATGCCAAAGTTTGTGCTATTGCCATTGAGAATGCATTGGGCGTTTAAGTTAAATACGGGGGGGGACACATTTTGACAGCAGAAACTCATAATTTCTCCCCCCTCCCTATTCCAAAGCCCCCCCAGGTACATTATATATTTTCAGCAATGGTACACTTATTTTTTCAGTGGGTAGATCTTGTTGAGCTGGTCATATTGAAAGTAGATCTCACGTCATAAATGTGTGGGCACCCCTGATGTATATGATGATTTTCTATGAATAGAGTACCGAAGTCCTGACGTCACTCGCTCCAACCCCTGCCTTGCGGAAGTAATCTCTCTATGGAGAATATAACATTGGGTCATCTTAGAATGCTCTCATATAAGAATTGTGTTCCAAAAATAAACCAACTGTCTCTGCGATATTGTCAGGGAATATGAGTCTCATATTTTAGTCACTCATATTTGATAGTAATTCTTGCCGTCAGATGATTCTTCATATCCATGAGTGAAACCGCCGGGATCATTCGTTTTGGAACGCAGTTCTTATTTGACGTGATATCCAAAAAGTCTGTGGAAATTCGGAATGGGGGAGAAAAAAAAAAAAAAGGTAAAAAAAAATACAAATCAAAACGAATGAAAAAGGCAAATAACCGTGCTGTACACATGAAGGATGTTTCTTCATTTACTGTATGTGTAGACAACTATGCCAACTAAAAGAAAAAAGGGTTTTTGAATAACGTTTTAATAAGAGTTCACAGTGAACAGTAAAATAGCTCAGAGCTGAGATTTAAAGCCATGCTGTTGCAATTACCACCAAGCTGTTTCCAGACAGGTACTGTCACTCTGAATGGTGCGTTTTCAAAAACCGATGTCATCTTCACCCCTCTAGGTAACAAGAAGAGGAACAAGTCTCGAGATGACGACGCGTGTCTGGAGGAGGGCTTGGAAGTGGAACCAGAGCCGGTGACGAGCTAGCACAGTGCCACCGGGGGAGAGAGAGTAGAGAACATTGTTTTATAGGTCTCTTCCTCAGCGATTCATCTCCACCAGGGTATCCTCAACCACCAACCAGTCCATGACACTCCGCACGCAGATCACATCCTCACAGGAGACTGAGCCAATCCTTTCTGCTGATGAAACTCAGGTCCACTGCCCAACAACTATACCCGACCTCCCCTCCGCTAGCTTCCACCTCGCTGGTCTGAAGAGGGACAGGTCTGTCAACTCCATAATGGATACACCTAGCCTTAAACCGGACTGAAGAGTTGACATCTATGTGTGAATTATCTTGCGTTTAGCCTCGGTATACCCAGGCTTTTATTGTCATTCGCATGCGGCTAAAACAAAATGAAAGCCTGGGGGAACGAGACACATTTCCTGGTCTAGGAGTGGGAGTGAACTACAGTGCAGAGGGGCGTCCCTCGAAATATGGTGACGTCAGTTTTCTCCGCCGTTTTCTACCAGGGAGGGGAGGGGCGGAGTTGGGCAGGGGCGGGCGCTCAGATCGGTGAACCAATATTATCCAGCGCATGAGAAATGCGCTACCCACCTCTCTAGACCATAATGCACGCTGGCTGGGACAGGCTATCTTGCATTATTGTGTTTTTACACCCATCCCGTCTGGCCACTTGCGAGGCTAATCTGAAGGGACGTACCCATCAGACCTGCATACCTGAGACAGGACGGGAGTTGATGGCGTTGGAACGCTTGAACACGTGACCTTAACTCTGGTAGCTCCATCCCTAAAATTAAGGGAAAGCGGATTTCCAACAAAATTCACTCTCTTGCGAAACGTTGATGTCACCAAACAATGAGGTCAAACGCCAGTATTGGGCGTACAGGATGTACGCCGATTAGGTTGAGAATCTGTGACGTTTTAATTTAACATCTAAAACCTCTCTCCCATGGAGGTGCATCATGTATTATTGAAACATAAGCACGCCGGGCCGGTCAATTTAATAATTTAGCTTTTTAGGTTACCAGTGAATGCACCACCAATGTACCTATACCAAGGGCATCAAGACCACAAAAGATAATTTATATTTTGTTGCACAATTGCACGTTTCTTCAAGTGTCACATGACAACAATCACGTATTTTCAACTTAAAGCATCAATTATAGTCACAAGACCTGTGACCGTTGATCAAACAAGGTATGGAACAGCATCGGTCATGTCATGTGTGACACAGTTCCCACACTGGAAACCAGAGTGGTGTAAAGAGAGAGAGCGGCAGCAACAGAAGTCCAAAATACTTGATCATCACGACACTCATATAGGCCAGGCCTATACATGAATCATCCTCTGGTCATTAGAATGCAGTATACAGAGATTTGTTTTTTTGGGGGGGGGTGATTAATTGTCAAATGCATAGATTAAAATATTGATATAGTACTGCAACATTTGTATGCATTTACATCGATGTCTTAAAAAAGAAACATGGAATTAGTGTCAACAGCCAATGTTAACTGCCTTGATGGCAGATTCTAAGGCGCGAATGTTACCTTGGTTAACAATCTGATTCTTGAAACGTCTTAACTTTTAAAACTCTCCACTGCTAGTGTTCACTATCGGGTACTGAAAATAAGCTCCATGATCTGGGATGGGAATTGCTCTGGAAAAAAATGGATCCATTGGAATGAACAGAGTTGTTGTCACTTGTCTTTACACCACTCTGCTTTTTCTTGTACAGGGAACTGTCCCCGTCTGCCATGAATGATGCCATCTACCAGTGTGGGTTTTGGCAGCAAATTTTGATTTTAGTTTTAGTCATAGTCTCTTGAATAGTTTTAATTTAGTTTCAGTCACATTTTAGTCACTTATTTGAGGTGATATTTCCGTCTGAGATTTAGTCGACGAAAACAACACTGATAGAAAGGTAGACGCCTCCTTCGGCTCTGGGGCATATTATGCTCTCAAGTGAAGGCAAGCTTCTACGTTGGTGGCAAGGAAAGTAATGAAAGGAAAGGACGTGAGTCACGTGACTGAATGGAAGCCGGGAATGCGCCAAATAACGGCACACTTCCACCCTGAGTGCGATACATGTCGATCCAATGAATTGCAGCGGCGAATGAGGCGTCTATACCCATCTATGTCTATGCCAACTACTGCCAAGATAACAGCACACTAGCCAATAACAGCACACTAGCCATTATCCACTAGCCAATAACGGCACAATAGCCATATCCACTAGCCAAAGCCAATAACAGCACACTAGCCATTATCCACTAGCCAATAACAGCACACTAGCCATTATCCACTAGCCAATAACAGAAAGAGCACAACTCGTCCAACCACAGAGACCATGTCCACACAGAAGAGGACATGTTGAAAAGAAAGCCATATAGTTTACAGTATGGCCAACATGAATAACTGCCAAAAGTGCTGCACTCAATGCAAAGGGGCAGGGTTCGATTTGTAAAAAGGGACATTTTCAAAAACAGGGGCATGGAACCCCCCCATTCCCGCAACAAATTGAACCCTGCCCAAGGGGTATGTGTAATACAAAAAAAAGAAAAATGCCCCATTGTGAAAAATCGACTTTTTATTCTTTGGGAGGAATGCCATTTACTAACTGACTGGTAATTAGGAATAAGATAGCAATATCAGTCATTGTACAGTACATTAAACACCTCCATATCGAGATGACATTGAGAGGATGACTATTGATGCTTTCACAATAATATTTATACAGTGAGATTTTTGATAAATACTCATCAGGAATGCCTATATAATAACTAAGTCGGTAGATAGAGGCAAATAAGAGGCAAATAATTCAAAATAAAGAATTATTGATGTAATATATTCATATATAGCCTAGCCCCAATAAACTCACACATTTCCGCCCCTTTTGATACACAATTTGGCACCGTTTCTAAACAGGTCTTCATCAGCATGTTGTCTATATCTATACCTATTTAGTTATTTTTTTATATACTCGGTAGAAAAGATATAATCCTTAAAACTAGCGGTTAACTTTACAAACTTATCACGCAGCTTTTTAATGCTACGTTCCTGTAACAGTGTGGTTTGCCTGCATGGTGTAACTCCATGCTCCCGGCAGCATCTAAAGGGCCTTTGGGGTTTGGATCACTGGTGCTACAGGGCAGGGACGTGCAGAGAGCGTTGAGAGGGGCTGAAATCCCGTAAGAGGGCACTTTTGGGCGAAAATAGCAGATCTACAAGCTCACAACGCATCGCACTGCAACGCGTTGAGAGCTTGTAGGTCAGCTATTTCCGGGGCGTAAACCAGCACTCTTTAGCTAGTGGAGATGCAGTGTAACGACATGGATTTCTAAACTTTGTTCAACGCAAAATACTGTGTTCAAGTTCAGGAGACTTCGGGGAAAAAAGCAATTCATGCCTTCCGGCATGGCGTGGAAAGGAGTGGCATTTGAATTTCTTTCACCATACTGAAATAGCAACTGCACTCGTGATCTAGAAAGGGCAGTTGTTTTTACAGACAGGTAAAAGGGCAGGGGCTGAAGCCCCCTTTGATGTCTATGTGTGCACGTCCCTGCTACAGGGAAATGAACTCAACTACTTGGTACACCAGTGCTAAATAGGGATGGAGCTCGTTATTTTTTATTGATAACGAGCACCGTATCATCGAGACCGGGTTCTTATCGAGACCCACTATGGAGCATTTTCTATTATTTTGTGTAAGGACGGGAGACGACAAATTCAGAACAGAACAAGCATCTTTTACTATGGCCTTCAAATACAGTACTTTTCTAACAGACAGAAGGCAATTGACCTTTTTACTTTTGGAAAATAATATTGAAGAAACTGTCAACTGGTTAATATGTGTACCGTCACTTTAAAAGTGTAATTTTGTTTACCTGGATAGCGCTGGTTGGCAGGTATCAATACACTTTAAGACTGACATGTTTTTGCCAGAATGGGCGATTAGATTTATTTCTTGACCACCTCTTGTCTTGCTTGTTTAAACATGACATCATGGGCCGCTATGCTCGATAACAGACTTGATAAGCCCAAAGCTTATTGATACCGGGTACTCAATAAGCTTGTTATCGGTTTTTTCGGGTATCGGGTGTCAAGCTCCATCCCTAGCGCTAAACGGTTATGAACTGGCTTCTGAACATAATAGGGCAGTGGTTCCCAAAGTGGGGCCGTGGTCATTGGCCCTTGATTTTGTTAAATTTACGTCAAAAAGATGAAAAATTCATGTTCACGTGCGCTATGGGAGTCCTGCAAAAATGTCCGGCCCAGGGGCCCTCGTGGGGGTTAATCCGCCCCTGGCTCCAGGGGGTCCCAAGCTAAATGATAGTTAGGAACCAAATGGACCCTTATGGGTCAAAGTTCCACTTTGATTTTACAATATACATTGGGGTCCCAGAGATAGAAATACCATTAAACAGGGGACCGTAGCCTAATTCAGGTCAAACCGGGGGCCCTTGAAAATGGTTGAGAATCACTGCTAGAGCCGTAAGAATCTCCTCTTATGGGGGTCCTTGGCATATCATTTCTAATGGGGGTCCGTGGGCTAATGAGTGTCAATTTGGGGGTCCTTGACATGAAAAGGTTTGAGAACCACTGTACTAGGGAGTCTGAAACAGTGGCTGTGTGCATGTTTACTTCTTCTGCTGTTCCAGCTGTAGAGTTAAGCCCACTTTTGTCGTACAGCTGTGTCAAATCACTCATAACGTGAGCTGCAGCTCGTGCGTCAAATATATAAATGAGGCTTTTGTCTATCCCCTGTAGAAATCCCTGTTTGTTCTATGGTTCTGCATGCATACTCAGAGAGGGTTTACAGAAGAGACCCCCCCCCCCTCCCCTCCCTCTAATAAACAAGGAAAAAGAGAAGAAAAGAAATGATGAAAGCCACGGTAAATCTTGTATCCTAGAACAGGGGATTATATAGGTTACTTCATGCTGCTTAGTGATGAAGGACTCGGCTTCAGGCTTTGGTCGGGATCACTTGGTTTTGTTTATTAGATCCCCCATACTGTAAAGATGTAGTTGTTGATGACAGTCAAGGAGAGGGGATAGTGGCGATAGTGTCGAGTGCATAAAGTACAGAAAGATGTTCCATGTTCTGGAAGGGAACATGGATACGAGAACTAGAGCTGTAGAAGAGAGGCAGTGCGAGGGAACGGCTGTTCGTGATTGAATGTTCAAAGGTGATATGGCAGCATGGCAGTGTGTGGGGGTGGGGTTAGCATATACATATACAGGTTACCGTATGTATGTACATATTATTTAAACATGGAATGCTGCTCAGTTAGAGAGGCCATTGTGCTTGAAATATTAGACGCAATAATGAATTCTTAGATCCTCATGAAAATCGGAGCGTTTGCTTTAACTGCATGAAAGCTCAGGTCAAAGTGAAGCCGACCCTTATTGTGCAATATTGGCCGATGGCCACGCTCGTCAGAACATAGAGAGAGAGAGACATAAATGAGTTAGGTGACGCACACTGACGTCAACCCACTGCCTACACACACACACACACACACACACACACACACACACACACACACACACACACAGGGGGGTGATTGGGGACACTCGCTACAGATACAATTCATTCAGCCTGGTGAGGCTATGGAAGCACAAAGGATAGCGCACCGCTAAGCAAACCACAGTGACCTGTTCTGGCCCCTCTTGTGTACACACACTGAACACGCAAAGAGACGGCGTTTGATCTGACACGAATCAAAAGGACAAACTCTCTGCTGGTGGTTCACGTCGAGGTTACATTGTTTTTTATTTGTATATGGAGAATGTTTTTTTTTTTTTCGTTGTACAGTAAAATTCTAAAAAGTTATGATCTAAAGATGTGAAGGATCTTCTATATGAAATTCTAAATAAAATTACTTAAGTACCAATCCCGTCATTCTTGACTGTGAATTTAAACTTGATCATTTGAAAACTGCTACAGCTTATGAAATGTGACATTTCAGATTTCACACGTGCCATGTGATAAGTCTCAAATACGTCCAGTTGAAATCAATCATAATAAGACACAGAGACACAGTTGGTGGTTATTTATTTGCATGTTTTATTCATCTCGTCAATTCAAAATGTCAAATCAAAAGAGTTTCCTATGTGCATCATGTCTGGCTTCATAGACATGCTGTCTCTGTGGCCAGACGGTATAAACGCGTGGATCAATAGAGTCTTTGTGCCACTGAGGTGAGAGATGTTGAGAAGTAATAGTGCAATAATGCTACTCACAGACAGCTGCTGTGCAAAGTAAACATTCACTTGACGTGTGCCTGAGCTGAAACGTTACGACATTGAAGCCTGAGGGATGTTTGGTTGGTAGGCTGCTGAACTCAGGGAACGTTCTGTGTTGCTGAGGTTTGCAACAGTCAGTCATGACTGACTCGGGCTGACAGGCAGCGTTCATCTGCGCCGTTTGTGCTTCTTTGCAACTTAAAAAGGGATATTTCACATTAAAAAAAAACATTTGGTCATTTCATCGTCTACTCAGGCTTATGTGAACACCCACATAAGCACCCAAACTCCATTTTAACCATTATAGATTAATTGAAAATAGCGTCCTTTTTTCTGGTGACTGATAATGTCATTCTAATACGTGAGGGGGCCGTGTTTTGTAGTGTTTTCATTTATTTTTAATAATTATTTTAGATTTTTTTTAGTATTTTCCGTCATGGAGGTTCTTTTCCAAAACAATTATTAAAAATAAATGAAAACAGTAATTTAAAACAACACGTCACCCTCACGTATTAGAAGGACAATATCAGTCACCAGAAAAAAGTAGATTAATCTATTGTGGTTAAAATGGAGTTTGAAGTTACAATGGGTTTGTATAGGAATGGGACGGGGCAGCTAAAATGAATATCAAATAACTAAATACTGAATCAAGCAACTTCAAAACTGTCTGGGGTGTCTGAGTAGACAATAAAATGACCAAAAGCTTTTTTGAAAGTGAAACATCCCTTTAAGCCCACACGATGGTGCCACGCGGTGAAAATTGCAGATCTACAATCTCACGGCCGCGTCGTGGCTCGACGGCTTGCGAGATCGAATATTTGTAAATAAAAATAAATAAAAATTAAACCAGAACTGACGGTGACAGAATTGTCACCGTCGTGCGACACTAGTCCGCAACTACAGATGAACCCTGACGTATAAACATCCTTAACCCCCCTGGCATTACCAAATAATGCATTGAAATGAATAAACTGTTAACACATGACATGGATCAGGCTCAACATTATATATTATTATTATTATTACACTCGTGTTTTTCACATTACACCGACCAGCTCTACACATAACACTGTTTTTTCTCATGGTATTACTTCCACCATGTGGTAGTAAACAGCCATCTGTTTCTGAACACAGCCACATCCTCTGTTCGTTCAACTCTCAGAGTTAGATTAGCACAGGATCTGACAAATGATTTGGTCAAATGATTTAACTTCACGGCTACGTGCAGTCATCTTGGTCATTGCATCTGAATGCTGCCTGATCTCAACTGCGCTTAAATCGCATGCGAATCAAGTTCAAGTATGATAAATAAAACTGGAATTGTGCTTGAAGTGGGAATGGAACAATTTAAATTACACAGCATTTCTAACAACAGAAGAGCATCGAGCCAGCACTGCTGGGAATGATCTTCAGCCTCACACGGTGCCTAGCGATCCTGACACTTTAAATAAAAGTAGACACTACAGGGAATAAATCAACGATGTCATTCACAATCACTTAGATTTCAGCTTTGATCTCTGCATAGTGATGTCTCTCGTGGCACTCCACTGCACTGTACCGGCTCAACTCGGCTCAGATCGTGCTTGGTACCAGGTACTTTATTTTCCACTACGGATAGGACCTCCGTAATGTAATTCATGGAAGCACATTAGTACATCATGGGATATTTGTGCATTATGGTATTGGATTCACAAATAATTTTGAGCCAAATCTCTCCCCATAATCCTCTGTGTAGGAGAAAGTGCTAGACAATACTAGAGTTAAAGCTAATACTGTCTGGAAACAATCTCTTTCTCCTGCATATTTCAATAAAAACAGATTTTAGGTGAGAACTAGGACATGCAGTTGCTCAATACCAATTTGTTTCACATTTACGTACAAAGAATGGTTTGTTAACATTATTCGGGAAGCTACTCTGCAGTTCTAGGGAAGTCCTTGACACAATGACGAATCTCTCTGACCAATTGGCCGTCTGCAATGTTTTCACACAACCTTTTGGCACCGCCCTCAAGCTTGCAAGTTCGATGGAGGTGATATATTTTTAAAAGGTACCAGGTTTTATCCACAATTCTGTCCGGTGGGAAGAAAAAAAAACTCGAGTTGAGCTGATAACATGCAGTGGAAACGTGCCATAGTTGAAGAGCAGCTTTTACATTATGTACGCTTGTGCTGGTGAGAATATACTTGGTCCACATATACACACACACACACACATACACACACACACACACATATACACACACAGGGCGCAGCCACACTTTCACATCAGAAAACGCCTAGAGCAGGTGTCTTCCGGGTTTTTTAACAGCTGGTGGAAGGAAATGACGGTAGTGTGCGGCTTGAACTTGTAGCGTCGGCAAAAAAAAAAAAAACTGAAACGCTTTGCCCACGCTACGACGTTGAAGCCGTGCACTAGCGTCATTCCCATCCAACAGCTGTCTAAAAACCAGGAAGAGACGCCTGCTCTAGCCTGCGTTTTCTTGCCGCGTCGACGCTTAAGTGTGCCTGCGCACACACGGGCCCAGTGGGGGCAGGGCAGGAAGAAGAAGAAGAAGTGCTGAGGAATGCTGGGTAGTGTAGTACTCTCTACTGGACCTTGGTTACAGCGTCGTGAATGGACTGGGCCACGTGGTCGATGTTCCTGGTCGTCAGACCGCACATGTTGACGCGGCCGCTGGCCATTAGGTAGACGTGTTTCTCCTGAATCATGTACTCCACTTGTTTGGCTACGGAAGCGACAGCAGAGAGTCAGTAAGTACTGCACTACAGAATTTATTCTGCAATGATTGTGTGTGAGAGTTATTGCTCTGTTGTGTGTTGTGCTCTGGTGGCAAATAAGCAGACAACGTCAGTAGAGCCTGACTGATTTTTGAAATTTTCCAAATTACCCCAAGCATCTTTTTCTGCCTTATGTTCCGTTAGTAATAATAATAATATCTGGGACTTATATAGTGCTTTTCATGATACCCAAAGACGCTTTACTTCCTAAGGTTAATATGAAGATCAAAGCAATATTTTAAATACTTTTTATTAGCATGTGCATTCCATACATTCCATAGGGCTGGACACACATGGACATATGACATCATCAACTCGCGACAGGAGCAGTTCCAAATGAGTGAAAGATTATCTATTTATGAAATAAATTAAATATCTAAGGTGTTTTTATTTTTTAATTTGAGTTATAGAGAGCAAGTATAATGTTTTAAGGCATATTTGTCTTATTAGCCAGGGATCCTTTTAAGTTGATTAAAATACTGCAGTTTCCATTAAGCCCAGAAGGTGTCGCTATTTCTACCCCTGCTCGTTGCAGAAGAATTAACACTCAATTCAAGTTAAGTGAATAGTTATTTAACCGGCCGGACTTTACACTTGATTTTATTACCGTAGCAAACATTGTCATAAAATACTATGCTTTCAGTGACTAGGTTAAAATCTTATTTCATTTATCATGATATGCAGGTTTTATAAATTATGGTTCTGAAAAAGTGTTAAATCGATGATAAAGTAGAATAGGATTCTATTGGTTCTACTGAGTAAAGACCCACCCCCTCACTGCCGTTCCAGCCAATAGCATTCGTTTGTTTCCGGTTACTTTTTAGGACCGGAAATTCCAAGATGGTGGATACGAATTCACTGGAACGGTGTCTTCAAAATGGGTCCGAACTACAAACCAACAATGGGTGACGTCACCGTTCCCTGTGTCCATTCCCTGTGCCATGACCTTTTACAGATCATGGCACTGGTTCCCTTCCCTCCAAACCTTTTAGCTCGAGACCCAAAAGAGAAATATGTCATGTTCATATCAGTGAAAATAGCAGATCTACAAGCTCGCAACGCGTTGTGAGCCACAAATGGGTCCCGATCCAAGGGTTTGGGAAACAGTGGTCTATGCCGGCGAACGTCCGTCCGTGTGTGTGTGTGTGTGTGTGTGTGTGTGTGTGTGCGTGTGAGCGTGCGTGTGTGTGTGTGTGTGTGAACTCACGATTAAGGCCAGTGAAGCTGAACATGCCGATCTGCTGTGTGATGTGGTCCCAGGTCCCGGGGGTCCCCAGGGCTTCCAGCTTGGCCTGGAGCTCAGCTCTCATCAGCAGCACTCTGTCCGCCATGGTCTTCACGTTGTCCTTCCTGCACGGGGAATAACGATCCACATCGTCATGAATGCAGACCAGCCTCTCGTCTTTAGCGTAAATAAAAAGAACGTTTTTGCTACTCACCAAAACAAAGGCGGGTTGTGTCATTAGAAAGCCTACTTTCCTTAGTGGGAGCACTCCGAGCCCCCCACCACACGTATAAACGGTACTTTTTGGCTAAAAGGGGATTTTGTTTCAATCGGGGAAAAAAATATTTTAGTTACTCCACTGTGCCTTCTACCGATATTGCCCAGAGAATTGCCTCATAGAGAATATTTTTCCTCCGGTGAAAAGAAAATCCCTTTCTGGCCAAAAAGTACCGTTTAAACGTGTGGTGGGGGGCTCAGAGTGCTTCCACTAAGTTAGTTAGTTAGTTAGTTTCATTTATTGTCCACGTGTGGAAATTTGTCTTCGGCCTCAACAGTAAGAAAGTTACAACAACAGCAACAACACTTATTATTATTACAATTATTTTCTCATGGCAAAAAAGTGCAGGACAACAGTGGCAAATACATTGGAAAAACAACAAATCTATGGCATTTGGTATGAAGGCTGCAGAGTGGATGAGAGGGGTCGTTTGCTATCTTGACAGCTTTTTTACGAAGTACCTCCTTTTAGATACAGCCTACAAGGAAAGTAGGCTTTCTAATGACACAACCCGCCTTTGTTTTGGTGAGTAGCAAAAACGTTCTTTTTATTTACGCTAAAGACGAGAGGCTGGTCTGCATTCATGCGAGCGGCGGAAGTCGAGAGTAACATAGCTCTAATGCGTTGCATTTAGAGCTATGTTACTCTCGACTTCCGCCGGACCAGAGCTAGGGATATTCTGTTGTTAACTGAGCCAGTCCAGGCAGGGACCACCTCCTTTAAGGGAGTGCCAGGGCCGGGGGTCACCAGCTAAACTATTGATAGTTAGAAAACAAATGGGGCCCCTAAACCAATAGGAGTCTGTAGCTGAGAATGTACAATTTGAACCAAAATGGACATATAGGTCCATTTAGTTCAATTTGTATACAAGTTCAAGTAACACCGAGTTTGTACAGTGTCTACAGGTCAGGATTGGAGGTCCCAGAGCTATTGGGATCAATTGGGATTCCGTGGCCTGCCCTATTGCATTAAACTGGAGGTCCTTGGAAAAAAAAATCATTCACGTTTTGTGTCAGCAATGTGTGTGCAGTGCAGTACATGTGTGCCATCCAGTGTTGGGCCATATTACTCAAGAGTAATGATATATGTTACTTAATACATGTTACTCCTTAAAAAGGTAATAATATTATACTACTTATTACTTAGAATCAAGACTAATATATTACATATTATATAATAATAATAAAAAAGGGATGTACAACAACATAATCTGTTTAGTTTAGTCAGTAATCTCTCTCGACCTTTTAAAGGAGCATTCAGTGATTTGGGTGATTTGGAAAACCACCCAGTCCGCCCCGGTAACAAAATGTGCACATGCACGCTCTACAGGCCAACAGCATGTGCACCAAGGCCCGCCCCCACTCGATCATGATTGGAGGAAGGCCCCTCTCATCCTGATTGGATGAAGGCTTTGCCACCCGCCACCAAAACTGAAACTAGGGTTTTTTGACCCCAGGGGCTCACTGGGGACAGGGAGGAACTCCTTATATGGTCAGCACACTCTATAGTAGGGAGGATTATCCAGGAAAAAAAGAAAAAATAAGTGATATTTGAATTAAGTCAAATCACTGAATATACCTTTAAATAAAATGTTTTCAAGCCAACAAAACAAAAACAAAAATGTAATATTTGCTATTTCTTTTACAAAGTAAATAGGTATAATATTACTGTTTTCTTTTTTTTTTTAAAGATATTTTTTTTTGCGGCTTACGCCTTTTATTGGTTTTTGAAGGGACAGACAGTAGGCTGACAGGAAACGGGAGAGAGATGGGGGAAGACATGCAGTAAAGGCCGTGTCGGGCTCGGAACCCGCGGCACACTGCGACTGGATTACCAGTCGGGTGCCCAGACGGTTACGCCACCGCCTGGGCCTAATATTACTGTTTTGGCAGAGGAATGCCTTACACTACTCATTACTGGGAAAAGTAATATTACAGTAATATATTACTAGTAACTAACTAGTTACTGCCCAACACTGGTGCCATCTGTATGTGAAATATACGGGGGGGGTTTTCTAATATTTTTTTATCCCACGATTTTGTAACCCGTTTTTCACCCCTGTGTCAATTATCTAATGTGATCCTGGGCTCTACACACCCTCCGCCAACCTAGTCCCCATAATGGGGGACATGGGGAGAGCAACGGTTACTGCCCAACACTGGTGCCATCTGTATGTGAAATATACGGGGGGGGTTTTCTAATATTTTTTGTAACCCGTTTTTCACCCCTGTGTCAATTATCTAATGTGATCCTGGGCTCTACACACCCTCCGCCAACCTAGTCCCCATAATGGGGGACATGGGGAGAGCAACGGACTTGAACTCATGATTCCTTCATGCCTGAGTGTCCAAGTTGCTCCTTTTTACACCTGACAGGAGGGCGTTTCCCTGGTTGGATGTAGCGCGTGGAAGGAACACGTTATTCCAACCAGTTCCTTTCCCCTCCATCAGGCACCCTGGCTGGCCAGGGGGAGGTAGTTTAGAGACCAGGATTACTGCATGTTTTTTGTGAGGGTACCTACCCTATGGGACACGGGAGAACATGCAAACTCCACACAAAAAGGCCCTCTATATTTATAAAAAGGTTTTAAGTACCATTCAGCAAAGAGCTCAGGTGTGTTGAGAGTGATTGCCACCACACGGGCTCCCTGAGATGGCGGGTTGGACCAGGTGGTCCTGACGATCTTCTCCATTTGGGACAGCACCCTCTTCAGGTTGTCCGCGTCCTTGGCGACGATGGTCAGGTTTCCAACGCGCTCATCTGACAGAGAGACAGGTGACATGTCAAGCTACATCACAAGTTGGCCATCTGAGATTCTGAAGATGTCTGAAAAGGTTTACTATACAAATAAAATGGTCCGTGAATTTAAATCTAGCTGATATGGATTGACTAGAGGTTTCAACAGAAAGACTGAAAGCATGTCACAGCTATGTATTTTAACGTGTTGGTAGGTGTATGCAGCATAACTACAATATAACAAAAATAGTTTTCACTAGTTTGGGTTAAAATGTCTAATGTCTCTTTTGAGTCTCAACCTGAAACGTTTGGGAAGCACTGCTCTCAACGTGGGGTGAGGTTCCAGACGTGTGAAAGTAAATACCATTAGAAAATGTCTAAATTCCCTCTTATCTAGATAGGAAAGGAATTCTGGACCAAATGACATACTGTACCAAGCCAGACCAAATCATCTTTCACGGAGATACAAAATCAAATAGGTTTCTCTGACCAAATGCATATGAAATTGGGGGTCATACAAAAGGTTGAGAATCAGTACCGTGAAAGTCCCTCGATGCACAAAATGCAGCATCCTCGACAACCTTAACAATGTGTGTCACTTACTGTAGAGGCCAAAGTTCTTGGAGAAGGACTGGGCACAGAACATCTCGAAGCCCATGGACACAAAGTAACGCACAGCCCACGCATCCTTGTCCAGGTTGCCCGAGGCGAAACCCTGGTAGGCAGAGTCGAAGAACACAAACAGCTTCCTCCGCTAGAATAAACAACAATATAATAATAATAAAAATGCATGTATTTTTTTTCCTTTACATTAGACGGATAATATTTAATAATTTATAATACTCCATCCTACGACGATGTCACACGCCAAAGATCATTGTGAGCTTGTAGAAGAGCTATCTATGTTCGGCACGCAACAAAGAATAAACCAGGCATAACTCTTTCTGCGGCGTCTTTTGAATTGGTGATGGCATGCATGCTGTGTGCGTGCGTGCGTGCGTGCGTGCCGTGCGTGCGTGCGTGCGTGCGAGAGAGGACCCTTACCATCATAACCTCAGCGACCTGCATCCACTGCTCTGGAGTAGGGTCCGTGCCGGTGGGGTTGTGGGCACAGGCGTGCAGGACAAAGATGGAATGCACTGGGCAGCTCTTAGACGGGAGAGAGAAACTCCAGGGTCAGATCTCAGAACATCACTCGTTTCATGATGTGACTTAACTAATGTATACAGTATTGTTAACCAGGATTGATGCGGTGCCACGGGAGTTCAAGGCCACATGAAATGGTATTTTGAGAGAATTTCATTGTACAGTATGTCCTTGTGCAGGGGTTCTCAACGTTTTTGGCCAATTCTTTGGCCATGTCTCATGACCCCCGCCCCGCCCCGCCACCATCCCCACCCCCAATACAAATGAACAGCTACAATAACCTTATTAATAGAGAAAATACATCATAAATACTGAAACCAGATATAATCATTAAGGAAAGCGTATGCATGTAGCTTATGTATGTAGCTTAAGTTTATGCAGCTTATGCATTCGATTTATTACGGGTGATAGCTATGGTACTCACCATTGTATCATATATAACAAGGTTGGATGGTCCTCCATGACAGAGAGACGAGAACTGCATTGGCACCTGTTCTTGTATAAAGCCATGCTTGGAGATTGTCCTAAATACATCTCAACCCTACCACACCCGGTCAAGTAATTTCCCCAAACTCAAGGTACCAAAAGTTAACTCTGAACTTGTTAGATCTGCTTTTAGCTTCTGTGGCCCTAATACATGGAATGACCCGCAAACAACATTAAAATTGACCACATTGGTACCCTTGAGTCGTTTTAAAACCTTGGTGAGCATACAGACCCCCACAATATGTAACTGTTTTTAGATCGTTTTGAAATTTGTCTTAGCTTTTTATTTGTAAACCTTATGTAATTCACATGTATACCTTTTGTTTTTCTTTTCCTGATCCTGACCCATTATCACACCGACTGTCTGTCATTTATCCGGCTAGAAGCTCATCATTTTGGAGCAGGCCGTGTACCATGACCAACCTGGAGGTCACGTCAGACTTAGCCTGGGCAGCATTCCTTTTCGGGTTTATGATCTGGTCGGGAGCGGATGATATCGTTATGTCATGTTGTAGTCATCAGGACGGAACCCTCTCTAAACCAGAACATCCTTTCCCTCAAACCAGAAGAATAATACCTTCCCAATAAAAGCCCTGATGCGGCGTAGTGCGAGTCACGCTTTTATTGGGAAGGTATAATTCTTCCGGTTTGAGGGAAAGGATGTTCTGGTTTAGAGAGGGTTCCAGCCTGATGACTAACAAAACAATGACTACAACATTACGTAACGATATCATCCTCTCCCGACCGGATCACATAGCTATTTAGTAACACAGACCAGGCTTTACTATGAGGTGACACCAGGTTACGTCAGACCACAAAGTAAAAGAATAATCAAACACGCTGAATCAATGCTAAATCAAGTTTCTGTCACTGCATTGACTATTTCCCGCTTCTCGCATTAAGAATCAATCATATTTAATGTATACTGTTTAACTTTAATTGATATAATTATAAGGTGGCAGCCGTGTTTGTCACATTCAAAATAGTAGCTCAGCCCTCTAGTGTCTGGCATAATTAATCATAGCTCTGTTTGGAAAACTGGTTGGCCTGCTGATGTAATCACACATGATGTTTTTGTTTAAATATCAGGAAGTAATTAAGACTGGATCTTTCTACTGTGAACTATGTGCCCCATTATGACCCAGCATCCCTATTCTGGTGAGAACGTTCCCCAAAAATAGCCGAGCTTGCCATTTTTGGCAAATCAATTTGTGTAGAGTGAAATATGAGGGTACCAAATGCACTCTAACAGGTCCGTTTTCCTTCAAGTAGAATGTTTAGGTAGTACTGAATCTTCAGCTCAACAATAGCTAATTCATCCTAGTGTATGACCAAGGTCAATTTTAAGATAAATAAAAGATTCTGCTATAAGATTATTGTGAGCGTTTCTTTTTGTTTTAAACAATAATAAAGATTATGGTCCCATCCCTACCTCCAGGTCTCCCAGGAAGCCAGCCTGATCCAGACCTCTCTTCTCAGCGTCCCAGTACTTGTAAGGACGAACGTCCTCAAAGCCCGCGTTGGCAAACACAGAATTGTGGTTTTCTGAAAACGGCAAATGCAACGGTTGTGTAAATAAATATGGACCCACTGAAGGTGAAGGGTTTACAATTTAGGCATTTAGCAGACGCTCTTAATCCAGAGCGATTTACATTAAGAAATAACAAAAAGCATGGCATACATCACATATATAAAAAGTAGTTATCATGAAACATGCGTAAGCTAACGTAACAGTGGAGTAACTATATCATTAAACTATATATATAAACTATACTATATTATACTATACATATGTACTATAAAGTGCTATGACTACATGAAATGCAATTCTAGTGCTGTCTACGTAACATGCTATAACTGTTTAAAATGCTATCTAAGTCTACATAAAGTGCTATCTAAGGGGCTAGGGCAAGTGCTACGGGCCATGATGGAGTCTGAAGGTGGGTTTTCAGACTACGGCGGAAGATTGGGAGTGAGGCTACAGTTCTGATTGTGATGGGAAGTGCATTCCATAGCTTTGGTTTAACTGTCAACAGTTCAATACTCAATATTAAAGGGGGCTAAAGGATTGCTTGTAGCATATATCTTGTCTGATGATGGCCTAGGCTGTGTCTTCTGAGCCACTGGTTAAAGGTTGCTGATCAAACATGACAACGAACAATGTGGGCATTAAAGTCTACAGTGGTCTATAATGTAGGGCAGGGTCTTCAACGTTGTTCAGGCCAAGGTTAGCTGAGAGAGAGATGAAGCATGAACAACTACATATTGGATTCACGTTAAATGTGTGTGTTTTCAGACAATGTCAATAATTCGTGAAATTGACCGTTGCCTCTGTACTTCACACAAAGATCTGTCAGCCCTCCTGCAGTATCTCTGAGGACCCTGGTGAAGATCCCTGGTGTACGGGCGAAGCTTACAGAAAATGCATTTAGTTTATGACGTTATGATGACTTTTGTTTTGAAGCTGCCATTCGTAAGAGTCGTGTCCCATCTGGGATTGACCAGGTCACCTGTGTTTGACATTTCCACTGCTGAGCTAAGACAGAAATTCCCATTTAGACACGGGACGGGAGATATCACACTTTGCACTTTGTGCGAGTGCAATAGCTCTTTTCAACGAGTATTTGTCATTTCTGACCACGGGATCTACATTTCTAATTAGAAGAGTAGGGAGTCCACCTCCAGTCACAGTCTGCAGTTGTGTTCGTTATACTGTACTAACATACAAGTTTCCTTGTATTCCCGAAATAGTTATGGACTGCAGCTTTTAACACTGTGTAACTAACTTGTGTATTCTATAGTTCATGAGTAGAGTGTATACACAGTATTTATACATGTATTATTTATGCGTGTACCCCAGGTGGGTGCGGAAACATAGACAGGTGTCTTGGTGTTGTTGTTTCCATTGTGGAAACGTCTGAGGAACTCTGCCCCCATTTTCAAAGCACCCGTGCCACCCAAACACTGGACAGCTCCCACCTGTGAGTGACAACGACAGAGAAAGACACGCACACGCACACACACACACACACACACACACACACACACACACACACACACACACACAGGAAAATTGTAGAAAAGTATTTCTACAGTTTCTTATTGGGTCCCCAGCAAAATGAGGAACAGTTTCACTTGTTATTTCACCAGCTCGAAGATGTAGTCCAGTGGTTTTCAACCAGTGGTCCAGGGACCACCAGTGGTCTTTGAAGGGATTCCAGGTGGTCCCCAGCTAAATGATGGGAGAGTTGGTAACTACAACATTCAAATGAAAGCACACAGTTGAAAGCACACATTCAATCTCTTAAAATATTCATTGTATCCTGGACAGCTAAGAGACCTGAGAGAATATCTGGGTCATTTAGAACGGATTGGAAATGACTTTGTACTCGATGTTGAAACTCATACAATATAATTGTGATGTTGGTAAATTAAATTTCAAATGTGAATGTAAATATTGCACGGCACCCCTGGACTAGCATCACGGCACCCAATTTTGCATTTGGACCGGCTATATCAGAGTGGTGATTTAGGTTCAAACCATTAGAGATAAGTTTGCGGGGCATAAACAATATGGATATTAAATATTGAAAACAAATTTAAAATGCATGTTATAGCTTCTTTAAAACGTGAATAACTCTTGATCTAAATCAATGCTTCCAATTCTAACCAAAGATTATGTTTTTGACGGCCCATCGGTCCCGTCGCTTGTCCCGTTAGAAGTAATCATAGCTCCCGTTGTTGTCGATCCCCTCAGGGGTGTTTTGGCTACATCTAGCTACTTCTAGCTACTTCCAAGATGGCGCCGTGCCACCTTGAAATAGGCCCTGAAGCTGCAAATCGCTGGGCGCATTGATTTAATGGTCCTAAACACCCCCGGGCGTACAGGGTGTTAATAAAGTATTCAATCAATTAGAAGCACCTCCAAACACATCACCTGTCAGGTCATTTTTGCACCGAACCAGTGTGTGTGCTCGACGACCTCCAGCACCTACCCTGTTCTCCAGGATGGCGGGGCTGTCCTCTCCCAGCGCAATCTTGGAGGCGGACGACCTGAACTCAGGCAGGCCCAGGATGGGCAGGTACTCGTGGTTCAGCGTGTTGTCGCTCACAATGATCGCTTCCACTTTCTTCACCACGGGCAGAACCCACGGCTTGCCCTCGTCCGTCCTGTAGGCTGTCAGGACGCACAAAACAAACAATGTTAAGGAGAGCAACAACAAGCCCAAGAAATCATTTTTATTGTTCACTGAAGGGAGGAAATGTGAGCTTTTAGATCGGCTATTTTAAAATGTTTTACAATGTAGTAAAATGTTTAGGCATAAGGTAAGGCAATATATGGTCCCTGCTAGACTTTTTCCATGCACATCTCTTGTAACTCTTTCAATCGCCAGTAGTTATTGTGAAATCACCATGTTCCGTTCTGAACCTCACCAACCTCACCAACATGAAACCTCTGCATGATTGTGCCCGTGTCGGTGTTGTGTGCAACAAACTGAATGTTACATATTTGTTGATCAATCTTCATATGACCACCGCGCTCTGACTGTAGGTGCGCCACCCGATTTACAACATATCAGGATCAAGGAGATGGGTCGCACACACCAAGACTGTGGTTCAAAAAGTATTATTTCAAACCATGACAAACGTTTCGGCTATCCAGCCTTCATCAGTGTGATACATATTTGTTGATTAAATCTACTAAATCAATAATCGATTCTTAGTCGACTAATGGCCCTAGAATTTCTTGACAAATTATTAGAAATTCGACTAAGAATGTATTTCGTCAAGGACAGTCCTAGTAATTATCGGTATTTTCTCATTGTTTGTATGCCTACTGTATATGTGAGCCAACAGTGGCGCGACCAACAGCAACTCTAAATCAATATTACCAGTCATACAACCATGGAAAGAGATATGCACTTTAAACTGATCTCTGCCCTGCTTTCTGATAAGGCTGAGCCACTTACTACAGAAAACTTGGCTTCAGCAGGTTAGATATAGTGGTAACCGGAACACTCGCCCTAAAACACACTCACCCCCCATTTCTATTTTTGCGGACCGCTCCCCCCCAGTGGTTCTTGTATTCTTGCATTTGTTTTATTGAGGATTGAGGGTTAGGAATGTGTTTAGGGTTAGGCATAGTTTTACTGAGGTTACGTTTAGGAATAAGGTTAGGTTCTGGCACAGTTTTACAGAGGTTACGTTTAGGCATAGTTTTACTAAGGTTTTGGGGTGAGCATTCTCGTATTCGTATCGTTATAGTCAGTATAATCCACAGAAAAGTCTCTCTCTTGCAATATGTAATGCAACATGAGAAAAAAATGTGCAGATCAGGCATGAACTTCAATAGCTCATTTTGGAAATAGTGTTTCTCTAGAAATGATTAGTGCGATATTGGAGGTTAGAGTGTGTGAAAAAATGCAGTTGTTCAATACTCAAAATGACTCAACATTATACATGAATGTGTGGAGTTTGCATGTTCTCCCTGTGTCCCCTAGGGCATGGGTTCCCAAACTTTTCAGCCCCCCAACCCCAAAATATTGCTGCCATTGATTTGTAACCCCAACCTAACCCGGGAGGAAATTCTATGCACATAAACGTGCACGTTCAGTGTGCATTTGCCCGCACATGTAATGCATTAAGCCTATGGCTATATAGTGTACAGTAGGGGATTTGTAACAGTTATGGTTAAAATCTATTGTATTTCACTCATTCTGTTGAATTCTATTCAAGTGTGTGAACATTTCTGATGACCCAAAATAATTTTGCGACTTTGGAACCCCTGCCCTAGGGTAAGTATACCCTCACATGCAGTAAGCCTTGTCTCTATACTGCTTCCCCCTGACCAGAAGGGAAAGGAACTGGTTGGAATAACGTGTTCCTTCCACGCATTACGTCCAACCAGATGGACTGTACTGATTTTCTTCCAGATTCATAATGAAAAATGTGAACCTTGCCAGTTTTTGTGTTCTATCAAGACGCAAAAAGGGTTCTGGCACAATGTGACTGACTGGGTCAATTTGCCTCAGCTACATTGCATCCTTTGCAATGTCACGATTGACGCACATGTGTATTATTGTGATGACAATGTTGAAACGATATGTTGTCCGGCCCCCTGTTAAGTAGAAAAGACTTTGTTGGGATGTAGCACTGCATGTTGTGTGGCCGGCTATTTTAGCCAGCTGCACAAGGCCATCTGTGATGATGTGTGTCTTGGCAAAGGAAAGGGATTATGACAATGAGGCCTCAGCTTGCTGTGCTAATCACGGACTGCAGCTGACGCGGAGTTCTGCATTAGCCGAGCTTCGCACGCCTATAACAATAGACTTCCCTACCCTGTGATTCAGATTTGTTCCATTGCAATATGGTGTGTGTGAGTGTGAGAGACCCTCACCTTCTTTTAAACATAGTAACCAGTGACTGAGAATGAGATGGGTTCTTTTATGTGCTTGTTTCAGAGAAAGGTATAGGCCAAAGTCATTCAAACTCCTGGGAGTACCTTGTTCTTACAGCCTAAAACAATGGTTTTCAACCCTTTTTGTATCAAGGCCCATTATTTATTGGGCATTTGAGTCACGGACCACCATTTGGTGAGATTTTGCCTCTCAGACACAAAACTTTTAATATTTTGTTGTCGTTGAATATGATTTTGTCCACAATTCCATGCTGTATTGATGTTGGTACGATAGGAGAGATAACAGGCAAAATAACAGGCAAAATAATATTTATACTACATTCTCTAATTGTGTAGACTTCTGCAGACATATGCATGGGTCAATAATAGATCTGCCAAATCATTAATCAAAAGATCATAAAGATTAGGTTTTAGTTTGATTAATTAATAAGCCAATCAAAATGTCTTTAATCAATTAACAGGTTAAATCTATATGGATAGAAGATTAACATCTGATTTTCCTAGCTCTGGTCCATAGCAGCAGCAAAGTGCATTCATTATGCTATGGACCAGAGCTATATGATTTCCCATACATTGCACTTATTCTGAAATAGAATACATGATGAATATCAACCTGCGTGGGGCTATTAAGCTTCCAACTGTATTCTGACGGGGATACAACATTTGGCTGACCAGTGAACAGTGATTCCCACCACCGCAGACCTACAATTAGCTCATACTAAAGCAACACTGACTGCTCTAACAGATTAGCTGACAGGTGACAGGTGGCAGGTGACAGGTGACAGTAGTAGCCTACACTACAGTACTGTACGTACCTCCTACACCCAGGTTCACCTTGCTGGTGTGCTGGTCATTGGCGAAGTCCTGCGACAGCTTGAACACGGCCACGGGGACCGCCTGGGGGACCTCGCAGAACAACGACATCGTGGATCCTGGATCAGGGTGGAGGAGGAGGTGGAGGTGGTGATGAAGTAAGGAGGTGACCTGTAAGGAGGTGATGAGCATAGATATATATCAATATATCTATGGTGAGAAAAAGGAGGAGGAGCAGGTTAGCACACACAGCTCGGTGTGTGTGTGTGTGCGTGTGTGTGTGGGCGGAGGAGATCAGAGAGAGACTTTCACCTTCAACATGGATTAGTGCCATGGGGAGAGGGCGTGAGTGGATCCACCAATGGCAAGCGAGAGGTGTCACTTTGGTCCAACGGGATTGGCTAGTAATGCCATCGCCAGCCATGAGTGACCCTGCGCCCCGGTGAGGTTGTGAAAGGGTTAAAGTGCAACGACACACCAAAACAAGCAGCCACCGTTGTTGGCCAATGACAGGCTGTCCCCTGGTCGAAAGGGGCGGGCTCGTTGAGGACGACGTACCATGTTGCGGTCACAAGGTGGCGCCATTAACCCGTTAAAAAGTGTAAGCTTTGCTGCACCCACTGCAATCTTCTACTACTGCCAGTCTGCCACCACCACCAGCATGCATGAAAATATACAATATTTACTCCATTGCATGTCTCGAGTAGGCTACACACTTTTTTCCCTGTAGATGTTATATTGATCAAAAATAGGCACACACAAATACATGTATTTTAACCACCACTTAACCACTTAAAACTCACAGGGGTTGACAACCTTTTTGACATGAAGTGCCATGTTTTCATCAGTCAGTGTGCCAAATCAACATTAAGTTGAATTATGATTATTGTTGTTTTTTTGTATTATGGAGATATATATAGGAGAATTGTTAATTCTTTAAAGATTTTATTTCAATATATATACTGTCATTTGTGTGTGTGTGTGTGTGTGTGTGTGTGTGTGTGTGTGTGTGTGTGTGTGTGTGTGTGTGTGGCGGGGCAGACACTGCTACCAGGTAGGCCTACAGGGCAGGTGAGGAACATCAAGGAAGAAAGAGGGGGCGTGTGTGTGTGTGTGTGTGTGTGTGTGTGTGTGTGTGTGTGTGTGTGTGTGTGTGTGTGTGTGTGTGTGTGTGGTGGCCGGTGGGGGGGGGGGGGGGGGGGGGGGGGGGGGGGGATATGTTTTATTTTTGTTTCCATTATGACACCACAAAAATTAAATATTTCCAACAGATTTTGATTGTCCACAAGCTATACATAACATTAATATTTATGTTTTAGAAATATTTTCTTTTACATCACAATGTAATGATCATTGGACTCAATAACCCAACCCACCCATCTTCCAGACCTGGCCCCCTCGAAACCTCTAAATCCCCCAACCACCCCTTTTTCCCCTCTATGTAGGGGGTCCCTAGCTAAATGATAATAAGGAACCAAATGGACCCTTATGGGTCTGTAACTCCGAGAGTGTACAAATGGATTTGTATTTCATTCGATTTGTACACTCAGAGTTAAATTAACATTGATTTTACAATATACGTCAATATGTCAAACTGGGGGTCCTTGAAATTAAACGGGTTGAGAATCACTGCTAGAGCCGTAAAAAAATGTCTCTTATGGGGTCCCTGGAATATCTTTTCAAATGGGGGTCCGCAGGATAATCAGTGTCTATGGGGGCCTTGACATGAAAAGGTTTGGGAACCACTGGTGTAACGTACATGTAATTAACGAGTGTAGGATACTTAAGTACAATTTTGAGGTATTTGTACTTTACATGAGTGTTTCCAAATCCCAATATTTTTTTACTTTTAAACATGCAGTAATCCTGGTCTCTAAACTACCTCCCCTGGCCAGCCGGGGCGCCTGATGGAGGGGAAAGGAACTGGTCAGAATAACGTGTTCCTTCCACACGCTACGTCCGGCCGGGGAAACTCCCCAAGGTCAGGTGAAAAGAAGCAGCTTGGACTCCTCATGCATAGAAGGAAGCATGAGGTCAGTCCACTGCCCCCCCCCCCCCCAGGTTGGCAGAGGAAGTGTAGCGCCCAGGATTACGCATTAGATAATTGACACTGGGTGAAAAAATGGGTTACAAAATTGTGGGATAAATTTTTTTAGATAGATCCGCTATTTTCAAAAGATACATTTGAAGACCGTACATTCTGCATAATGACTATACTCTTACTTTTGGTATCCTAATTTAAGTACATTTTGATGCCCATACTTTTGTAGCCTACTTTTAACTCAAGTACATTTTGAATTCCTGACTTTTACTTGTAACGGAGTATTTCTATATTGCTGTATTGATACTCTTACTTGAGTTTTTTTTCCCACCACTGCCTATATATACAGTATACACCATACAATACATCATCACATCATTAACGTCAGTTCTAGGCAGACAGCTACAGTGCTGCTGATGTTGGTGGTGTTCGAGTGAGTGAGAGCATGCGTGTAAAAATGTGTAAAAATGTGTAAATGAGTGAGTCTGACTGCGAGGAGAGTGTTCATCTGTCCCCCTGTCTGTCCTCCTGAGGGGTCTGCGTGTCTGCGTTGCATACAGGCAGCGTTGCCAGATTTTCTGAGAGAAATGAGCAACCATGCAGGTCTAGTAAAACAAGCCCAGAAGAATTAAGCGACTATACTGTAGGCCACAATGAGTTTAAACCTGATTGTGGTGATTGGTCATGCCTGATGCCTGGCACCTATATTTAGCCGATCTACAAGCTCACAACCAGTGTTTTGTCGACTAAAACTATGAGACGAAAAATGTTCATCGACTACCTTTTTCCACTGACGAAAACTAAATGGAAACTAAATGAAAACTAAGATATGATGACTAAAACTATAAGACTAAATATACTGACAATTTCGTCAACAAATAAAAACTAGACTAAAATGTTAGGAAGGGACTATAGTGGACAAGAGATCCAGTAAAGTCATTTTCCCAAAAAAAATAGCAAATAGCAAAATAGCAAAAATAGCAGAAAGAAAATAGCAGATCTACAAGCTCACAGCTTGTAGATCACACACACACAGTTGTGGGCTTGCAGATCGGCTATTTTCAGCAAGTGAAGAAAACAGCCATTACGACGGCTCACCAAAACACATTTTGTTCGACTAAATCAACAGTACATTTAGTCGACTAAAATCCTATGATATTAGTCGACTAAAACTATAGACTATAACACTAAAACATTCCAGGTAAAATGTGACTAAAACTGAATGAAAACTATTCAAGAGACTATGACTAAAACTAAAATAAAAAATTGCTGCCAAAAACAACACTGCTCACAACGTGATTTCAAATCTTGAAACGAAAAGTGGAATATTTGGAATTGGTATTTGGTACTTTTTAGTTTCATTCTAATGGGGGGGGGGGGGGGACGACACAAATACATAATAGGCTAATTGTAATTACAACATGCATAATAATTACAACATGTAGAAGCAAGCCCAAATAAGGAGCCTGCAACTATATACCAATAGCTATAGTTTAGATGAATTGAATACACAGGACCCTTAATTAAACAAGTCTTAGTGTTTTTCTGGTTTTATCCTCTTAGCAGATTTTGTATTGATCTGTAGGCTACTTTCGTTAAACTGTACCCATTCTACAAACTGTTAATTCAATTTTCAATTCATCAATGGAAACAAGCCATATAGTGCTTTCTTGATTTTAATCCTTAATAGCGTCCTTTTGTACAGAACTGTACTTTCTCGCAAACTGTTGATAAAGTATTCAATCAATCAATCAACTTTACAGGAAAAACAAGCCCAAAGTGGCGTATAAGTCGCGGGCATGGCAACGCTGGTCTGGTGGGAGGGGGGGTTGTGTAAACACACAGGCTCCTGGGTAAGCTTTCCCCCACAGCTGTCTGCGGGAACTGAAGTGGTTGATAAATGAAGGCCACTCCAGTCTTGCTCTCTCTCTCCCTCCCTCCCAGTCCCTGGATTTCGTTGGAAAGTTTCCCCCCCTGGAGATAAGAGAAGAGACTATGTTTTAATGTTCCTTAGTGCTCTCTCTTATTAATGTCTGTGTCATGGCACTGAGAGCGGGAAGCAGTCCTTACTTGGCTAAATCATTTTATTTTATTTATTTTTGTCCTGACTTGAGGGTGGACCATGAAGTTAACCGCTTGAACCCCCAGTATCCATATTCTGGGGGCAAAACAAAAAACAAATGCGGATCTACACGCTCACAACGCGTCGCATAGCCATAGCGATGCTTTGTAGCCTGTAGATCTGTTTTTGGTGAAAGGATTTGGTGTAGACGGAAAAAACACTTTTGTGAATAAGTGGTTCACAGTCGTCGTCCACACACACACACACACACACACACACACACACACACACACACACACACACACACACACACACACACACACACACACACACACACACACACACACACGCCCCCTCTTTCTTCCTTGATGTTCCTCACCTGCCCTGTAGGCCTACCTGGTAGCAGTGTCTCCCCCCCCCGCCACACACACACACACACACACACACACACACACACACACACACACACACACACACACACACACACACACACACACACGCCCCCTCTTTCTTCCTTGATGTTCCTCACCTGCCCTGTAGGCCTACCTGGTAGCAGTGTCTGCCCCCCGCCACACACACACACACACACACACACACACACACACACACACACACACACACACACACACACACACACACACACACACACACACACACACACACACACACACACACACACACACACACACACACACACACACACACACACACACACACACACACACACCATCGCTTTGACAGTCGATGTTTTCATTCTTTCCGACCAGGTGAGGGTGTCTGTCTCGTATGTTCCACCTATCACTGTCAGCCGCTGCGCAATTATGGGATTGAGCTCCCAGAACAAGGCTCGGGGGCCCCATGCAGCAGCAGCCGGGGCATGGCTGTGACTGGTGTGTATGTATACAGGAGGAGAGAGAGAGAGAGAGAGAGAGAGAGAGAGAGAGAGAGAGAGAGGCCCCTGGGGGCCTGCACGGTCGGTCTGGGCTCCTGTGATGATGATGATGATGAGGAGGAGGAGGGAGCGTGAGTCAGAGAGAGGAGCGAGTGACAGGAGCGGCCCGCTGGCGTAGAGGAGGCACCGACTGCCCCCACGGCAAGAGAGAGAGAGAGAGAGAGAGAGAGAGAGAGAGAGAGCGAGTGTGTCACATCCAGACCGTTGACGACGTTGACATGTGAAACATTTGCTTTGGCTCATCTCTCCGGTGCTGCCCTCATGCAACTGTGACAAGCAACAGCTGATTGATTTATACACTTGGTTTGCTGCTGCGCGTCGATGTCGGGAGTATATGAATCAGGCTTGAGTTTCTTTCTTTTTTTCCTTTCTTTTTTGTGTGTGATCGTATACCGTTTTCATTTTCGGATGACACCAGAGACACACACGCACACGCGCGCACACGCACACGCGCGCACACACACACACACACACACACACACACACACACACACACACACACACACACACACACACACACACACACACACACACACACACACACACACACACACACACACACACACACACACACACACACACAGATAGGCCATTCAAAAGACTAACAACAAGGCGGTCGGTCACATTCCGGCGGTGGTGTATAGCTATAGAAAACACAAACAGGAGCGTGTGCGTAACACTGCGTGTGCACACACTGCACTGCAAGACCGCATTCCACAGGAGACCTGTGGCGGCGTGGCTCACATGCTGCGACGGACCTCTGCGTCTCTGGGTCAGGGAGTCGCGCTGAGTGACTACCTTTGCAGCTTCCCGCCCTGTTTGTTTTCCAAAGACAGTGTCATCAATTCTCTAACAAGCGACTAGACACAGCAACAACACAGCGGGAGAGGACCTCCCTGTGTGTGTGTGTGTGTGTGTGTGTGTGTGTGTGTGTGTGACGTGTGTGTGTGTGTGTGTGTGTGTGTGTGTGTGTGTGTGTGTGTGTGTGTGTGTGTGTGTGTGTGTGTGTGTGTGCAGTGACTGATGAAGCACGCATGTAGTAACCAACATCAAATGCTTTGCAGTTTGCATACCTACGCGCGTGCGTGCGTGCGTGCGTGCGTGCGTGCGTGCGTGCGTGCGTGCGTGCGTGCGTGCGTGCGTGCGTGCTGGTGTCTGACAAGTTACCTGTTTTCAAGTGCAACTGATCAAAAGATATCCCTATAGTATAGCCTACGTACATAGACTATGTTTGATCGGATCAGCTGTGCATTGTACAGTAGGCTACTGTATGTAAACCCTCCCTTCTACACTTTGTATAGAACTGTAATTTCACTGCAGCGTTTTTGGAGCCTTCAAAATGAAAATACAAGTTAAAATACAAATGTCTGACACCACTCACTTAATTTGGATTAAAGGTAGTATGGACAGTTGTATGGATAGTTAGACTAAGCAAGTAGATTTTTCCCTGATTTATTCTTTACCTGGATGTTTAGACAGCTTGTATAACGCACCAGACTGTCAGATGTAATGGCACACCTACACATTGAAAGTATCTTGTCCCCGTTTGCCACAGGCCATCACAGTTGAGTTGTTAATCACAATGCAAACATACAAAGCCATGCAAATATGAAGTAAACCAGTGGTGTCCGGTTACAGCGTTGATTACCAGTTTGCTTTCACAAGCTATTAGAACAAGAAATGCAGAGATGGTTTACATACCTACTGTGTATAAATGTCTCCGCTGGTGTTTCAGTTTCACCCCGCTGATGGCTGCTGCTCAGGTGGTCGTCATGGTGATAGCTCCGGGGGGATAGCTGTTACAATTTACAATTTAGGCATTTAGCATGGATTAAGAGTGTCTACTCTTAATCACTGGATTAAGAGTGTCTCTATTTACAGTAAGAAAGGACAACACAAGGTAATACATCAAATGCATAGAAATAGTAATCTAGGTAAATCATAGGTAAACCAAGAATCATCAGCAAACTGTACATTGAAACTATACACACTGTATGTTGCCAGGTCAACAATGACCTGACATCTGTCTATAACATGCTATATGTTATCTAAATTACATTTTAATCTTTTGCATAGGCCTGCAAGGTCATTGAGGCTAGGGCAAGCGCTACGGCAAGTCTTGTTAAGAGTTTTGATTGATTGATTTATTAATAGTTTGCAGAATTACTCAATACCTGAGAGTGGACGACACCATAAGCATTAAACTTGTTTACAATAGGGCCCACCATTTTCAATTCATCAAAACATTTAGAGATGTACGCATATACACTTCTATATAGCCAAAAACAGGAAATCATCATAGAGGAGGTAAAAAGGGGGGAAAAGAACATATACAGTGAGGGGGGAAAGGGGTGGGTGGGGGATTCAGGTTTTACGGGGGCCAGTTTCGAATTGCAGCCGTCCGTAGGTGCCCTTTGAGAGCAGTTATGAAGGAGTCAAGGGATTTGCATGTCTTAATGACTGTTCCACATTTTGGTGGCATAGGAGCGAAATGAATTTAGTCTCTTGTTTGTGCCGAGTCAAGTGTCTTTGCTCAGGGACACTTTGACACCTACACATGGATGGACTGGATGGGACGACCTCTCTACCTACTCAGATATGGCGGTACCATCATGTGACTATAGTGCAGATTGAATGTAGTCAGAAACAAAATCCTGAGTGCTACAGGTCCATCGACGGACCATCTGAGTGAAATTAACACCATGAACTGTTCCTCTGTGAGGGCCTTTCGTAACACGGCCTTTACCCCAACAAGATGTAATGGGTGGAACCAGAATCACAAGGTCTTACAGTCTACCATTGTAATTGATTGATGTGTTCTGCTCCGGCTTTATACAGATATGGCAGGCCTTGAAACAAAGAGAGGAAGTCCAAGAGTTGTGTCTGAATTTTTTTGCCTTCTCCTATTCGCTTTATGTCTCCCTGAATAGTTAAAACAAACACTGGAATCGTGACGGACAATCGACTTGACTGCGTTCATCAGATAAACCAATAGATGGCCGATCAATGTGGACGGCAAACTCTGAAACAGCATCGATTCGATGCACACCATCCCATGCTACAGCGGGCAAAAGGAGGGGGAGTAATAAACCCCTTAACACGGTCAATGAAGCATACAGGGTTTTAAGTGGTTAATCTAAAGTATAGGGCTATCCTCGACTAAAGACATTCTTAGTCGACTAATAGCAGGAATAGGAATTTGTCAACTAATCGATTAGTCGAAATCAATACATCTCTATACTTGTGTTTGCCACCACTGCCACAATGCAAAAGGTGTCACAAAATGACAAAGGGGATGCACTGCACACATCCTGTCCTGTTAGGCTGGGTGCTGGATCAAAACTAAAACATGAACAATAAAACAATACAAATCAGCCTTTTTAGGTTGTTGAAGTTGAGAACGTAACATTCTAATGTTGGCAATGGCTACTGGTGACTGGCCTAGACTGGTGGAAATAAACAGTTACATCTAGAATATGACTTCAGCATGAGTAAGTAATTCAGCATGCAAAAAAGCATAACAATCGACTAATCAACTAACAAAGTCTTGGTCGACTATAAGACCAAACTGACCCATTATTTGACTATTCAGCTTTGAGGGACACAACCCTACTGTAAAACGCATTATGATGAATAAAAGAAAGAGCAATGCATGCTTTTAGTGGTTAGGCCGACTTACAGAAAGTTCAACGTATGTACTGTAAGACACGACGTGGCCAAAACAAAGTGTCACTTTGATAAAGATGCCACTCTTGCTGCTGGGAGAAACAAGCATTTTCTCCCAAGGATGTTTACCCCACGGAGCCAGCATGCACATATTCATATTACTACAACAACACTGCCTTTCCCAAGGGAGCCGTCGTGGCTATATTTTGAACAAACTTTCTAAACTGTCCTGCATGCCAGTGAAAAGCTGAACTTGATGAAGCCTCGTGTTTTGTTTTGTTTTTCTTTTCGAAAAATGCTGTCCAGACACGACAGCTGGCCTCTGGATGTAGAAATACAACATGGGGAGGAGAGTGGGAACCCCAAGCTCACGTATCCCCTTCACTGCAGACCGAGTCTCCCCACAGTATCTTTATCTACATGGCCTGTATATGGCTGCAGAGAGGATAAGCATATTTAGGTTACATGTTTCCTCCCAAACTGCATTCCCAACGCCGTAGATCACAGACATTTTAACGCTCACATCCCTCCTGTTAGCGCTCATATATACAAACACACACCTGCTAAAGCAAGGCCGTCTGGGAGAGAATTAGAGCGGGCTAATTTATGACACTCAGGGGAGGGCAGGGGCAAGGGACCCAGACTAACCCGACCTCACTTCCTCTCGTGTGGGCTCAAAGTCTGGCAGAGAGGCTTGATACCAATGCGGCAGGCAGATAAATAGTTCTCAAACACCTCCTCGCCCACACACAAACTTCCTATAATTAGGACATCATATCATAACCCAATTAGCAGAAAAAGGCCCAAAGGACACTGCTGCTGTTGCATGCCTGTCTAACTTTTCAGACCTATACAGTGGAATCTTGGATGGTTTGGCAAACTACAGCGAGTGGGCAGGAGCAGGGCTGTGCTCCAAATCTGGCCCCGGGCTCCGACCGCGGCCTCCTCATTTCCTCCAGAGAGCAGGAGCTGTCATCCGTCACTCCAGGCCAGGCAGCGGCACAATGGGAGAGGCTGGGACCCTGGCTACTGACACCCTAACACTGCACTGCTGATAAGACTTACCTTCCGGGACCTGGAAGAACTGAAACTTTACTTACTGACATTCGCACGCACGCGCACATACGCACACACGGTCGGTAGCACGCAAGCAAGCAAAGCACGCACGCACGCACGCACGCACGCACGTACGCACGCACTTGCGTAAGTTTGTTTTGCTTTTTAAGCACTGTTAATTGAATCAAGCTGTAAAAATGAATAATGTAAACTACATGATGTTTTCTAAATTATCTGAAGTTTTTTTTTCATGTTATGATTTGCCATTATGTCTATCGTCACCATTATGTTTCATCATTGTTATAAAGACATTGACACTGACAGTGGAGGAAGTATTTGACTTGTACAAATACCAACAAAAGCCTGCATTCAAAATCTGACAAGTTAGAATGAAAATATGCTTAAAGCAAAAGTAAAAGTATAGTCATTATGCAGAATGGCATTAATGATATACTGTTAAACGTATTAGTTTACAATTATGTATCATCAATTTATCAATATTGATCATCAGTTTAATATTTCAGCTGGTAAAGATGGAGCTTGTTTTAACGACTTTATACACTGCATAATGTATTAGCTGATATATAATTTGTATTAATAATAATCTAAATCTACAAAGTAACACAATCTGTCAGAATGTTATGGCGTAAAAAGGAAAACATTTGAAGAGTAAAAAGTATAAAGTTGCATGAAACGTAAATTAGTACAGCAAGTACAGCACAAGTCTCCAGTGGTGTAAAGTAACTAGTAACTATACATTTACTCAAGTATTTGAATAAAATGTTGAGGCATGTTTTGCCGATCACAAGCTCACAACGCAATGAGAAATCTGTGAGCTTGCAGATCTGTTATTTTCAAACCTTTTTTTTCATACATATTGTACTTGGGACATTCTGCATAATAAGTAGTTTTATAATGTATACTTTTACTTTAAAGGTATATTCAGTGAATTCACTTAATTCAAATATCACTTTATTTATTTAATGATAATCCTCTAGAGTGTGCTGACCAAATAAGGAGTTCCTCCCTGTCCCCAGTTAACCCCTGGGGTCAAAAAACCTTAGGTTTCGTTTTTGGCTATAGAGGCTTCATCCAATCAGGATGAGAGAGGCCTTCCTCCAATCATGATCGAGTGGGGGCGGGCCTTGGTGCACGTGCTGTTGGCCTGTTGCACATCACCCCCACTGTAGAGCGTGTGCATGTGCACATCTTGTTACCAGGGCGGACCAGGGTTTTTTCCAATCACCCAAATCACTGCATGCATGCTTCTTTAAAGATGGAGTGCCACATTTTTTGTATTTTTCCAGTTTTTCATGTGTCTATGAGGTGACAGTACTTCATTAGACACCATGGAGTCGTTTTTATGTGCAATGATGTATTCCCTTTGTATTTAGGGTTTCTTCCTGGAGGCTGAACCCTTGACATTCAAACGTGCCAATGAAAAAAACAGTAATATAGTGACATCACATTATCAGCCCCTCCCCTAACCCCTCCCCCTTTATCATACAACTACAGCTGTGGGTGCGGCTTAATTTCAGGTGGATCACCACCCATCACCACCAGGCAAACCAGACTGGTGGGGGTGCCCACATAAAAACGACATTTAAAAAAATACTGTACACTTTTTTGAAAAAAATCTTCCTCCTTATATAACGATAAGACCTGATGAAGTATATTTAAGAATATTTAAAGTACCAAAAGTTTTTTTTATTTTTTTACTATACCAGACTTTTACTTGTAACAGATAATTTATACATTTGCGGTATTGAAACTTGTACTTATGAGTAAAACAATGTCAGTAGCCTATACTTCTTCCACCACTGCAAGTTTCTCAGAGTTAAACTTCACTCAGGACTAGAATACACATTACACATCTGCACACTGCCAACATCTCCCGTTGGCAATAGTTGCCAAGTGACATGCCAAAGTTACCATTGTGACAAGTGTTGCCTTGTTGAGATTAGGCCTAGCCTAGGCTACTTATACTGACAACAATTTACGACCGTGCACAATGGAAGCCAACATGCGACCAGAACAAGGGGGAGGTAATTAGGGACTCATTAGCCAGCCGTCAGTCGTCCGTAAATGCGTCTGGGGGTGATCTGAGGAGATTTGGCTCGTTTGTGTGTGTGTGTGTGTGTGTGTGTGTGTGTGTGTGTGTGTGTGTGTGTGTGTGTGTGTGTGTGTGTGTGTGTGTGTGTGTAGGCCTACAGACAGCCATACACCTGTCACTCTGTATAGGGCACGGACTGCTTCAACAGGTTAGCCTGCAATGAACGGAGCAAAGAGTGCAAGAACTAACACGTTCAATATTGCCTGGAACGTCACCAGCTATCCCAAAGGGGCCATGATGATGATGATGATGATGATGATGATGATGATGATGATGATGATCAGAAAGTGAAATTAAATGGGAATGTTCCAGTATGGCTGGCATGCATAGACTATTTCCTATTTTCTCAGATATCAATAGAGGGGCCATTCACTTTATGCGCACGCATAAAGTCAATGGCAAATCGAGTGGCAAATTGAGTTTAACGTTGTTTAACATTGTTTAATGCAATCAGATATGACTTTTCTGTTTGGATGTATGGGCTCTCAAGGCCAGAGAGTTTTTTTTTTGCCACTCAGTATATGGCGTTCCCGCATAACTTCCGGGTATGATGATGTCACACGCATATAGCCTACCATCAACTCTGCACATCGCTATAGCGTTGACGCTGCCCTATTCTATATTAAATCTGAAATCCTTACTTAGCATATTCATTTATCTGAATAAACCGGTCGGCCTACATTAACACCCTCCGCGCCATTGGCGTAGATCTAGGTCAATTGAAGCCTATTATTTAAAGATGGAGTGCCACAATTGTTGTATTTTTCATGTTTTTCATGTGTCTATGGAGTGACAGTACTTCATTAGACACCCTGGAGTCGTTTTTATGTGCAATGATGTATTCCCTTTGTATTTAGGGTTTCTTCCTGGAGGCTGAACCCTTGACAGTCAAACGTGCCAATGAAAAAAACAGTAATATAGTGACATCACATTATCAGCCCCTCCTGCGGCTTCAGTTCAGGTGGATCACCACCCATCACCACCCACCAGGCAAACCAGGCATACTTAATGAACTGGTGGGGGTGCCCACATAAAAACGACATTTTAACAAATACTGTACACTTTTTTGAAAAACTTCTTCCTCCTTATATAACAATAGGACATGATGATCATGTTTTAGGGTGGAAAAAAATCATGGCACTCCATCTTTAATACTACGCTTACCGCCATTGGTGTAGATCAATGGCAATTGTGCTTTTATAGTGCTTTCGATCGATCAAGCCATAATGCTACTTGCGTTAGCATCGGGTATTTACCTGTTGTTGTCATGACTATGGATCGCCCATCTTAGATCGTCCTCGCCATAATAATCCATTCTATCTGTTTCTTTCAATTGCCTGTATCTCCTATTCCTTGTCCCAGATGGCATTTTTGGTCAAAACAACGTTCTTTGATGGCACAGAGCCGGCGATGAGGAGCCCTCCAGTGCCCACTGTATAGACCCATCTTGTAAACAAGGCCTGTCCAGGACCTGTTCCACTACTAGGTTATGTTCACTTCCGGTAGTCTGGAAATGTGGCTTTTCAAAATAAGAGCTCAACTGGGAAAAATGCTGGCGTGAATTAGATCATCATTTATCAATAAATGCTAGCGCTGTAAGTGTTAACCAAGTTTGAACCCCTGATATGACATAAAGGTTATGGTTTGCAGCTTTAATGAACATTAACCAAAATGTGTACAGTGGTGGAAGACGTAGCCTATACTCAATTTTTTTTAAACTTAAGTTAAGCAAAAGTATCAATACTGCAATATAGATATATAGTATACTCTTGTTACAAGTAAAAGTCCGGAATTCAACAAATACTTGAGATATTATATTGGCATCAAAATATAGGCTACTTAAAGCACCAAAAGTAAAAGTAGGTCTATACTCATTATCCTATTTAAAGTTTTCAAAAAAATGTTTTGAAAATACAAGATCTACATGCACAAGCTCACAATGTGTCGCACCACACATTGTGAGCTTGTAGATTGGCTATTTTCAAATGGTGGAAATAGATATAGTGCAGAAGTGCTTAATGTATGTTTTGGAATAATAATTAAATCTACACAGTAACTAAAGTAACTAAAGTTTTCAAATATTTGTAGTGGAGTAGCCTACAATTACAATAATTGGATCTGAGATGTAGTGGAGTAGAAGTATTGGAAATATAGCCTAAGCCTATACCTACTCAAGTATAAAACTACAAGGCCTATACCTTGTAAATGTATCCTATAGTAGGCTACTTTAGACCACTGATCTTACATTTTCGTAGTAATCTAGTTGTGGGCTATAAATGAAGAAACAGCTATTCCTCGTAGCGTCAATCTGAACTTGACTTTAGCCGAGTCAGTATAGGCTTTTGATGAATTGAACATGGTGGACCCTCTTGTAAACAAGTGTAATGCTTAATTGGGTCGTCCACTCACAGTTAACAGTCTTTGTATTGAGTTTGTGCTTGAAATGTACTGTAATTCTGCAAACTGTTAATAAATATTTCAATCAATCAATCAATCAGGCTCTTGAGAATCGATCATCCTCACAACAAGCAAGCAACACGCAGACCTTCGACTATTTTCGACCCACAACGCAGTGTTTGTCATACCATAGTACGACGGACTAAAGTATAAATCGGACATTACCGTGGCGTGGCGTGATGACTGTGGTGGGACGGAAGGGGAGGTGAATGGTGATGGATTGGAGGAGTTGGAGACAGTTATGGGATGCAGGGAGGGAGCGCCATGCACGGTCCAAGCATGCATTCGACCACCTCCTTGACACTGTTGTCTGCATGCGGGGGTCTGGGTTTTGTTAGAGGCCGGAAGCAGGCTCTTCCGCTCCGTAAACACCGTCCTCAACCCCGGGGCCGCAGACTGCGAGACGGTGGCACGCGAGGATCACCGGCGATGATGACTTGAGTCGATGACAGGTGATCACATGCACGCGCGACCGCGCACGCACGCACTGTGACACACACACACACACACACACACACACACACACACACACACACACATACATGTGCGCGTGCGTACACACACACACACGCGCGTGACCCGTGACGTTTGGTTTGACTGTAGCAAAGCCATTTGTCCAGTCTTCGTGTTAATTCAAATTGTGCCTGAAATGACATCGATGCGTTTCTTTAAAAGCTATTAGGCTGCAGCTTTAGGGCTGTACTGATATAGACTTGGTATAGAAGGATCTGAAACTTTACTGATCTGATTAAATATGTCTTTATTTATTTATTTGTTGGTATGTTTGCTTGCAGGTGAGGCTGGTGTGTATATATAGGCCAAATATCACAAGCCCTTGCCAAAGTATAGGCCTACGTGACGTCTATATGTTTCACACCTGATGATCTAATCATATAATACATGTTTACATGTTTGCATTAACGTAACGCAAATATAAGGTGCATGCTTGTTGTGAACACATGACATGCATATGGACGGCTAGTCTGATTTAGGCTACACACACCGCCGTACGACGGGGTATACATGCAGCAGGCATTAGGCTAGGCCTGATCTGATCCTCGGCGTGCGTCATCTTGTCTCAACATCAATTTCATTTTGCCATGAAGTCATCCGCGCGTCACTAAATAAACTAGTCTAGAATAAATAAATATAGCCTATATGTGGTGGTTGAACATTTTTCTTTTATAGTCTTTTTTTTCTTCTTCTTTTTGTAATAGTATTAGGGCTACGCGTCTCATTATATTCCACCTCGCAGCAATTGTTTATTTATCTATTAAAATAATAACTCTGAGCGTGCATGCAAAATAAACCAAAAGGACCCTTTATACCGTGCGGGTCCCTTTGGATACATTAATGTGCTCACATTGGGATTTTAATAAGCTTTGTGCATTTAAAAAATCCATCAATTCCAAGAAGACCCCTGCATGCAGCTCCACTAATCCACTGTCCTCTCTTGATTTAATAAATGGAGCGCTTTAAAAGGACACAGATCTTGAGAGAAAGGGCCTAATCTAAACAGCGCCTTGTTGATGGCGAGCGGATGAGATTATGTCGGCATGTCCTTCTCTTTCCACGCGCTTCACAGTTTGGTAGCTTTTAACGTCTTTCCCCTGGCGCCTGCACTTGTCTTGGTCACAGATATAGGCGACCAGGGGGGATCGCGTTTCAACTATTTGCCCTTTTGGCCTTTCAGGTAAAATTTCAACCCACAGTTCGCCACATTAATTATTAGGCGTACTCTAGGCTAGGCCTATATCTCAATATAGTTCAAACCAGATCGTATTAGCCTTAATTGGCATTGGCTGAATTGCAAACGTGCAAACGCAGCTTTTTGAACGTGCATGTCTGCTGCTTTGGCAGAACGACAAAGCAAACGGAAGTGGGACCACTTTATGTAGCCTAAAATTCTGTTAGGAATAATTAATCAGCCGGACGGACGTTATATTATAAGCCTATATATATAATAGGCCTATATGCCATGTGCATCAACGTGTATGTTAGGCTATATAATATAGCCAAGAAAAAATGTCATTCGTTGTCAGGATGAATCAAGACGATAGCCTAATAATAATAATAATAATAATAATAATAATAATAATAATAATAATAATAATAATATATACTATTATATTACTATTATTAATAATAATAACAACAATTATTACAATTAGTATTTGTATAATAGGTCTGTTATTATAGGCATATTAACGTTCAACTGTGGTATTTTATTATAGGTTATCATTTAGCCTTAAAACAAGCCATTGCATATAGCATATACATCACACATTAATCATGTCCCGACATTTTAATGCACTTGCCTATATATTTTTAATGTTTGAGATGGCTGCCTATATATTTCAGATAAATGTTTAGCCTATATACAATTCACTTATAGGGCATCATGAAATTTGAAAATAGACGAATAAGCAGTGCCTGAAATATCCTCCACGCACTACACAACACTTGAATTGAAATGTTATCTTATTTCCCACACACTCGGGCTATATTATCTTATCCGTGCATGTCTTATTCAGGAAACCCATGATATGTGTAATCTCTGTAAACTCCTCCAAAGTAAGTGACGATGGGACGAATGGTCCCTAAGTGTGTCCAAACGGAAACAATAAGATAATCCGCTGTTATTATCAAATCACTATCAATTATCGTGAGCCCAATGAATGGACACGCCAGATTTTAATACTAAATTAAAATTACGTTTTTACTTTTAGTATATGCATATGTTTTTCCCCCTGTGATGGATTGTTAGACTGATGGGTTCTTATAGTGTATGGTCCTTGATGACTTTGTCTATTGTATTTGCTGTATTAGTCCATGTGTTGTTCATGCTTTTTACTATAAATCGCTCTGGATTAAGAGCGTCTGCTAAATGCCTAAATTGTAAATGTGTATGATAGCCTATAGGCTACATGCACATACACAGAAATAGTGGCTCAGCGGTTCTTTGGGATGGTTGCTGTATACAAATAATGTTATAACCCGTGCTAGCCTACTGGTTTTCTGAGCTAAAGTTAGGTCCATTATAGGTTCTATAAGAAGATAAGGGATACATATAGGAGAGATAGGAGATAGCGTTAAAGAGGTCCCCATGCATTACAATCCAAATATGCATTTTTAGCACCGTTTCCGTTGAATGTGTATGATTATATACAAGCATGCAATCAAAGCTCCCTTACCTGAGACAATCTGGAAGGCCTATAGGGTTTCGATGATGTCAACATTATTTCATCAAACATGCATTTAGATGGTGTAGTAGAGCGAGAGAGAGAGAGAGAGAGAGAGAGAGAGAGAGAGAGAGAGAGAGAGAGAGAGAGAGAGAGAGAGAGCGAGAGAGAGAGAGGGAATTGCTCCCCTTGTCATCATCAATCCCTCCCCCGCATCAAGCCCGATTCAGTCGTGCTGCAGCGACGGTGTCACTTGACGAAAAATATAGACGACCTACAAGTCCACAACAGCGCGTCACATATAGTGAGCAGCGACTCGTTGAGATCTAATATCTCGACTATTTTTCGCCATGCATGCTCCGTGATGCACGCGACACACCGTCGCACGACGAAGCATATAAAACTAACCGCCGGGCGGCGTCATTGAAAAGGGAGAGGGGACTGACTGCGTCTGTCTCTCTCTCTCTTTCCGCAGCTGAGCTGAATCCAGCCAACCAAACAGGACCGACCGTCTCTCTCTCTCTCTCTCTCTCTCTCTCTCTCTCTCTCTATCTCTCTCTCTCTCTCTCTCTCTCTCAGCCCTAGCCTGGAGCCAAAAGGAGAAGGGATGTCACATCTCAAAGCGAGCCAGTTCTCTTCTTCGGTCTCCATGAATCATATAACAACATCACGGAGCGCGACCATTTGTTACCTTTACGCACGGGTCACCGTCGTTCGCTTCCATTGCGCGGGGTCCGGAGACAAATAGGTCCCGTCGCGGGGACAGACAGGACAGGACAGTGGCGGGTTTGTTGTTGTCTCGCTTTAAATAACAGCCTATAATAACCTTGTCTGCGGGGGACGGAGCGCAGACTTCTTTCTTCGATGTCTTATTATTTCGCGGCGGGACCGTCAGCGTCAACCTCCCCGCTTCTGACTGACTGATGGTAATAATGCTGCCCAGCCCGGTCATAACCTCATCCACCACGCCTTTCTCCGTCAAGGACATCTTGAAGCTGGAGTTACAGCAGTCCCAGCAGCAGCAACAGCAGCTGTTGTTCTCTCGGCTGCAGCAGGGTTTTGCCCACCAGCAGCCCCCGGGAGCTCTGCTGCAGCGCTCCTACTCGCCCCCGTCCTGCATGCTGGCCGACAGGGACAGCACCCCCAGCCCCGGCTCCGGCTCCCAGGGCCTTTCGGAGAGCGAGGAGAGGATGTCCTCCTCCTCCTACCTCAACCCGCTGTCCGCGGTGCAGGAGCGGCTCGCTCGGTCAGCTCTGCCGGGAGAGATGTTCACAAACTCGGCGCTGCAGCAGGCGGGGCAGCATGGGGGGCACCCGGCAGACCTGCGTCTGGAGACCGAGCAGGAGAACCTAGACACCAGTGAGTATAGCCTATAGCTTTTATTTTATTTTATTTTGTTTTGTGTTCATTTGAATTGATGGGAGAATTAATAAATTCATATCCATCTCCTTTTAATTCAATGTTCTTTTTAGATTGAAATAGGGATTTTGGTAGGTCTATATATAGCCCATAACTGTGATCATGTGACCACATGATTATTAGTTAGGAATTGTAAAATATAGCCTGTATTTGCCAAATAATGTAATTAATTATACGTCTACTTTGCAGGAGACGCAAAAAATATTGCTGAAATGTGTGTTCATTGTTGCTTGTGCTATTGCTCATTCTCCTCTTAATTGATAACAATCTGTGTTAACAACCATGGGGCTTTCCTATAGCTGTCATTGAATTGTATATACCGTAAGGTGTTATTAGCATGGCAGCATAGTATAAAGTGTTAATTTATCGTAATAACTCTGAGAATATACAAATGTAACCAAATGCACCCTATATGAGCATTTGGTTACATTTGTATACTGAGAGTAACATTTTGTTTGTCTAGTTGTATGACTGTTGAATGTGTATTGGACCGCAATGGAAACACATAAGCCTCTGGCTTTTTGTGTCATCCATTCGGCGCGTTTTTAACTCTGCCTGCACGCGCCTTTAATCAATGAAGCACTCAATCAATCAACCAATCAACCAATAAATAAATCAAAAACGATTGTCCCCGCATGCAGAGAGCAGCAGCGGTGTCGCCGCGATGCGAGGAGGCGACATGGACGGCGACATGGACCCCGCCGGGGAGGAGGAGGTGAAGGCCGGCGGCAACAAGCAGCAGAGGACCCGCAGGAAGCCCCGCGTGCTCTTCTCCCAGGCGCAGGTGTTCGAGCTGGAGCGGCGCTTCAAGCAGCAGCGCTACCTGTCCGCCCCGGAGCGGGAGCACCTGGCCGCGTCGCTGAAGCTCACCTCCACGCAGGTCAAGATCTGGTTCCAGAACCGGAGGTACAAGTGCAAGCGGCAGCGGCAGGACAAGAGCCTGGAGATGGCCGGCCAGCATCACCACGCGCACCACCACCACCACCACGCACACCACCACCCGCAGCCGCCCAGGCGAGTGGCGGTCCCGGTGCTGGTCCGGGACGGGAAGCCTTGCCTCGCCGCCGCAGCCGGAGCCCAAAACTATAACACCTCGTACGCGGTGGCGGCGGCGGCTCCGAACCCCTGCTATGGCTACAACGCCTACCCGCCGTACACCTACAACAACTCGGTCTATTCGAACACTTATTCGTGCACGTATTCCAGTCTACCCACTTTGACGCCGAGCAACGCGAACGCGTTTATGAATATGAATTTGGGGAACCTCGGCGGCGCACAGTCTCAGAGCCAGGTTCCCCAAGCTCCGATAGTCACGCCCTGCCAAGGAACTCTGCAGGGCATCCGGGCATGGTAGCCTCAGACAGTGTTATTAAATATGTTGTATAACCTACATAATTTCAGTATGGAGCCACAATCACACGTTTGATTCGACAACCTTCCTGGCTTGGAAGTTGGAAGCACCCAGAAAATCATGGACACGTATTGCGACTCATCCCAGAGACGTTCACTTGGCGATAAAGATTACTTTTTGCTCATGGCAGAAAAGGACGCACAAGGAATATAATAGTCAGAGAAATAACCACGCAGTGACATATACTGACATCTATTCACTTTTCGAACATATAGGATATATATGTCATCAAACCAATACATTACAGGTGGCGGTGGCCTTCTGTCTTGACTTTGGGGGCTACTGTCGCTTGGACAGTTTTCCTGCGGAGCCAAATCGGACGTATAGGCTGTCAAACTACATTGTAAAATTATCAGTGTTAATTTAATAGAAATTTAGAAATTAACGCAGATGGTTTTACTATGTGTATAGCATAGGTTAAAGTTTAACGTGATTTGAATGTTGCCGATATAAAGCAATTTGACGTATTGTTTTACAACATGGATGACCATGTGCAGCTGATGAACAAAATGATGGAATTCATCCATGACCAGAATAGGCTACACATCAAATTAAATGTTTGTTTTCGTCAATAAAATAAATTGCATTGTATTTTTGCTTTTTTATTTTATTTGAAATCTGATAGGCTATAAAGTTTAGAATCTTTACATAAAGCACAAATTAGATTAGCATTTTATCCTATATAGCAGATGTATTAAACAGTGAGTGATGTGAATCAAGTAAAACTGATGACGCTTTCATAGTTGTTGTTTTTCATGTTAGAAATTTTCAATATGAAAACATTTCATATTCATATCTGCATTGTGCCTTTCTAATTTGCTGTGTGTGTGTGTGTGTGTGTGTGTGTGTGTGTGTGTGTGTGTGTGTGTGTGTGTGTGTGTGTGTGTGTGTGTGTGTGTGTGTGTGTGTGTGTGTGCGTGCGTGTGTGCGTGCGTGCGTGTGTTTTGTGCTTTTTATATGCTCATTAAACCATAATTGTTTTACCCAAAAGGGGGGAGGGGCGGGATATTTAACCCTATGCTCAGATTTTTCAACAGCAGTGCATTCAATTGCTATCTCATATTCTCATTATGCTATTATTAATTTAATTTAAATTGTACATTATATTGTACATTTAAATAAAAGTATAGTAGCCTATATAAATTATTCCTTAAGGACATTCTCTCCAGCCAAATGCCGTTTTCTTGTGAGAACTCTTGTAGCAGGCAGGCAGGCAGGCAGGCAGGCAGGCAGGCAGACAGACAGACAGACAGACAGACAGACAGACAGACAGACAGACAGACAGACAGACAGACAGACAGACAGACAGACAGACAGACAGACAGACAGACGGACGTGGCTCTGAGACGAGAAGCAGAAGCAGAGAGAATGTGGTGTCCGCTCAGGACATTAACCAGACGGAGAGGAGTCAGAGGAGTCACTCACGACAAGCTCACTTTAGTCTGGTCACTCACTCACTCAGTCAGTTCTGCGGGGCTTTGCCCTGCATGTTTACTATTTTTAGTAGGCTACATCTGAAATCAAATATAGCGTCATAGACTATAGGCTACTAATGTAATTATGATTATAGGATTATTATTATTATTATTATTATTATTATTAGTAGTATAGTAGTAGTAGTAGTAGTAGTATAGGCTAAAGTAGTAGTAGTAATATAGCATTCATATTAAGCCAAATCACAATGTTTTAAAAGGAACCCTGGCTAATATGACAAATATGCCTTAAAACATTATACTTGCCCTCTATAACTAAAATTAAAAATTAAAAACACTTTAAATATTTTATTTCTTTCATAAATACAGAATCTTTCACTCAATAGGAACTGCTCCTGTCGCACGTTGATTATGTCATATGTCTTATGTGTGGTCCAGCCCTATGGAATATATGGAATGCACATGCTAATAAAAAGTAATAAAAAGTATCCTTAGGAAGCATAAAGTTGTTTTTTATTAGCATATTAATTCCATACATTCCATATAGGGCTCGACCACATGGATCATATGACATCATCAACTTGCGACAGGAGCAGTTCCTATTGAGTGAAAGATTCTGTATTTGTGAAAAAAAATACAACATTTTTTTATTTTAGTTGTAGAGGGCACGTTTTAAGGCATATTTGTCTCATTAGCCAGGGATCCTTTTAAGACAGACAACAGCAGTGAACAAAATTAAATGGTTTTTTTTAAACATCAGCACACACGCACGCGCGCACGCACGCACACACACACACACACACACACACACACACACACACACACACACACACACGGTCTAATTGGAGTCAATAGGGCTAAACAAACGCCCCCTCCTCCTATAGGCACGGTCCGAATAGCAGACGCTATTAATGGAGATGAATGGCAGCGTAAACAAAGTGTTTGTCTCCTCTCTGCCGATAGATAGCCTTCATGCCGGATTGCCGGCCACTTCCCCTGGCTACTGGCTACTGCGCTGCCGGTACAACATACCTGGTGTCAGGGCCTTAAGTGCCAGAGAGTCCCCAGTGTAAACAGAGCTGGCGACAGGACGGCTGTGCCTCGGGACGCCGGCCTGCACACACACAGTGAGAGAGCAGTGATTGCTATCTATCTGCTCAGCTCATCCTCCTCCTATATATAATAGGCGTGGAGGACTTTTCCCAAAACAACACACCACCATCCCATGGTAACCAAGTAGCCTATATATATGGCTATATATTCCCGAGCAGTGCGGACGGACTACTTTTATGGTTCACAACTCGAGGCAAAATCCCAGTTTATTTTCCTGCACTTAAAAATATACATATTCAAAAAAAATAATCTTTCTTTCTTTTGTTAAGATATTTGAAATTATTTTATTAATTCATTCATTTATTCAAGAAATTCCATAAAGTGATTCAAAGGTAAATTTGGTGTCTCCCGGGATACAGAAATACAATCAGTTAATTAAGCTCCAATTCAAAAATAGTAAATAGCTGATCTGCAGGCATAGGCTAACAAGGTGTGAGCAATTTTAGAATATTTATGGAATTAAAATAAATACATATTGTTGAAAACTTCTGAAACGTGTTTATATACGTGTTATATATATATATACATACACACACACACACACACACACACACACACACACACACACACACACACACACACACACACACACACACACACACACACACACACACACACACACACACACACACACACATATATATAGTATATAGTTGTTTTTTATTTTAAGCAAACATGGAATGTTTACACACGACACACGACATGTCTTGTCATTTCAATAATGATGTTATTTCAATTATTGTAATATATAGGCCACTGGGGGGAAATAATTAACATGGCAACACAATGACCACCAATTATCGAAAGAAAGGAGACAATTAACAACTTCATCTTTTTGTTGTTGTTGAACTGACGTGATCCGGGATGGGAAACGTAACGTTATACACGGACAAAAATCATCATTCTGAACCCCTGCAGCTTTTACTTTGCTCTGCAGCATTTCTGTGATTTCGTAGCATATCTGCGTGTTTTGACACTCCTGCTGCAAGAAGAGATGTGTTTAGTCAGAAGAAGAAAGAAGAAAAAGAAAAAGCAGGAGGATCACTATCTGTCAACACATGCACATCAATGAAGGGTATAGGTCTGATTGCGTAACGTGTAGGCGTGCGCGCGTGCGTGTGCCTGTGTGTGTGTGTGTGTTGTGTGTGAGAGGACAGACAGACAGACAGACAGACAGACAGACAGACAGACAGACAGACAGACAGACAGACAGACAGACAGACAGACAGACAGACAGACAGACAGACAGACAGACAGACTCAACTTTAGTTTTGTTTTGTTTTGTTTAGAGTAATGGACCACACGGTGGCGCTATTTACCTCTTAGTCCCTAGTAGCCTATACTGCTGTCTACATGCCTGCACCCTGCATGACTCTGTCTTGCTGCAAGCAATAATCATTATAGGATTATAGATGTGCCATGATTATAATCTCCCGTCAATATCAATTATTCAATTACTCCTTGTCCTTTAATTGTCCTAAATAATGCTAATTGGATATAATTATTCTTGATTGGTCAATTTGGTCCATTAGAATTGTTGGCCTGTAATGTCATGTCAAGTAGGCTATTCTACGACTGTGTTTACCAATCAGCGACAATTTATTTGAATTGTTACTTTTTTAACTATAAGTGTGGACAGTGGCCAGGATCAGGATTTGTTGGATATAGGCCTAAATCACAATAAACTTATCTAAGCTTTATAGACAAGGCCACAAGTAAATAAAAACATGTAAAGCCTATATTACGCTGCACTGCTCGGTTTTTTGTTTTGTTTTTACTGATGCTATGCATGGTGTTTTCTCTTTTTTTATCGGTGAAATGCACATCTTCCATATATCCTTAATTCATATCAAGTCTCCAATAACAATAAACACATAGGACTATAACTTGGGCCAATTTGTCTGGTTTTAGACTCCTGTGCACACAGCAAAATCATCTTTATATATTAATTTCCAAAAGTGAATAACCACATAAATCAATCAGGGTTAACCACTTAAGCCCTATATTATTATAGTAAAAAGGTACCATAGCTGAGTTTACAACAATCTATAGCGGTATAGCCTACTAGTTTTGTCCCGGCAACACAAAAGCTTCGCTGGAAATCTCCCATCTACAAGCTCACAAAGCGTTGCAATGCCACGCAGTGTGAGCTTGTAGTCTACAAGCTCACACTGCGTGGCATTGCAACGCTTTGTGAGATCTACAAGTTGTAGATCTGTCCAGAATATGGACGCAACAATACTGATCAAGGAGGGCGGGGCCCAGTGGTGAGCACCAGACAGCCAATGAGCGGCTGCCTGGGGCTGAAGCGGCAGAGAAGTCTTCTTAACGCAGTCTTGACACAGCGGTGCCGCGGTGTGTGTGTACACTACATCAACACGCCGGGAGAGGGACCATGATGCAGCTCTCCACCACAATTAAATCACACAAGGCATGAAGCGGTCGCGTTTAATAAACCATCGCATTGATGACGAGGGATCGTTTGCTTCTGATGTGGATCTGTGTGACTGTGAAGTGAACGCATCACGCAGGCACATACATCATACTTGACCGGCGTCCTCCTCCCGGCGCGGCTATGATGACTCTAAACGTGTCCCCTTTCTCCATCACCGACATCCTGCTGGATGCCCCCGGCCTGTCCAAGAGGATTAAGCCCCAGCATCATCATCATCATCATCATCATCACCACCATCCAGGGAACCCGGCGGCGTCACTGCAGCTCCGCGCGGCGTCAAACGACCCGAACACCTGCTGCGACAGCGGCGGAGGGTCCGGGGAGCTGCAGGAGAGAGGTACCGGCAACAGGGGGGCTTTTAGGGGACTTGGCTTATTGCCTCTTGAAGATCATGTGAATAATAAGACCCGTGTCCACCTTGGATCCAGAAACACCACCCCGCCATCTGAGACCTGCAGCGAGGAATCCACGACGGGGGATGAGACTGAATACATTGCGCACAGAGAAGGTGAGGCATTTTGTTATTGTTGTACAGTCAAGTGTGGTGTGGACCCTGCTGAGAGAGAGAGAGAGAGAGAGAGAGAGAGAGAGAGAGAGAGAGAGAGAGAGAGAGAGAAAGGGAATCTAAATCACGAGTTTGGACTTTCAACAATGTTCATTTTTAACCTTAGCATAGGCCTTGTTATTTGCCAGAGGAAGGAAGCTTCTCTTCAGTGTTAATAAGATTTTAGACCACTTTGCGTTAAGAAGTGGCCTGCAGCCTTCATTTATGTTTAGTGTGAGTTTGTTTCCGCTTGAGCGCCACATGCCACGAACTGTCTGGAAACTATATGATGACAGCCAAGTTTAGCCTCAACATATAGACACGCATACGTCTCTGAAATAATGAGCAGGTTTCCCATAAGGCAAACTATTCATGTCAATCAGACATCAGTCTGATTGACGTTTGTCTATAATTTGTGACTTTGAACATGCTGTGCATTGAGTTATGAGAAAATATATGATCTTCGGTGAGCGACACCGCCGTACGACGAATATAAACATGTTCTTATTTGGGGGTCCTTGCCAGATCTCACCACAAGGCCTTATTATTATTATTATTATTATTATTATTATTATTATTATTATTATTATTATTATTATTTTGTCTTCTTCTCACAGACACTGCAGACAACAAGCGACCTCACTGTCCGAGCGGCGACGAGGAGCGAGAGACGGGCCACTTCGGAGCCGACGAGCAGCGCTCCAAGCCCGGCAACAAGAAGCGCTCCAGGGCGGCCTTCTCCCACGCGCAGGTCTACGAGCTGGAGCGCCGCTTCAATGTGCAGCGGTACCTCTCCGGCCCCGAGCGGGCCGACCTGGCCGGCGCCCTGAAGCTCACCGAGACCCAGGTGAAGATCTGGTTCCAGAACCGGAGATACAAAACCAAGCGGCGGCAAATGGCGGCCGAGTTGGCCGCGTGCGGCGGCGGCGGCTCCATCATCGCGCCCCACCCGGCCGCCGCCGCCGTGATGGCGAAGAAAGTGGCGGTGAAGGTTCTGGTGAAGGACAACCAGAAACAGTACCGGGTCAACGGACTGCAGGGCCCCGTGCCCGGTCCCACTCCCACGGGCCTGCCACTGTACCAGTGCTATCAGTACCACCACCCTCCGTACTTCACTTTCACACCCTGGATGGCAAACAGCACTTTATGTGGAGCAGGGATGCATTGAAGACTATAAGCGATGGGAGTCTATAGCCTGCACTCGAGAGGCAAGAAGCCGATTCATGAAAATGTAGGCCTACACTGTACAAATCCTCAGCGTCCATTTAACTCCGAGAGACGTGGACAAATATACTAACCAAACGGGTCCATTTTGGTTGCATTTGTAGCCTGCACAATTGGAGTTTAATACAAAGGGACATAAATGAACACTGAACTGTGATATTATACCCCGGATTCGGCCTTCTGAGACAATATGGACATTTTGGTGTATACATTTGAGTCATAGGCATATTCAACAAATAGGCAACGCTGTCCTATTTTTTTTTAGTAATGGTTGGATGTAGTCTACTTTAATTGCGCGCGAAATGTCGACATTAAATCCCAATAAACACATTCAATGGTGTCACACTCACAGGCACTGTTTAAAGACAAGCATTTATTATCATCAGTTATTTAAAATACTCAGTCTCATGCTATTTACACTGTAGTGGGTTTATAAAGATGGGATGTTTTTTTTATGATTTTAGACTTTTTCAAATCGAATAATGTGAGAATAAGTTAGTGATGCATGCTAAAAAATGGTTTAAACAAAATCCGTGGGTTATTTAAGATTCTTTCACTGAAGCTTAATTTAGCTATAATTTATGTCTTTAGAGTGTTTTGTCATGGCTTAAACGCAAAACAAAAAACATTAATTATAGATTGATTAGGCCTACTTCTTTATCGACCATTTCTCCTTTCTGGAACGGGGTTTTGTGACATTTGTCTAACTAAGCACATTGAACATTTGTTAAAAATAAATAAATGACAGGATTTATGAAAACTGTATGAAAAAGTATAATAAAACAGGTGAGAAGAAACCCTGGGCCAGCGGTTGTTTCAACGTATCATCCCCATTCCCCACCACCATATCATTCTATAGCCTTTCTTTGGGTTGGCTGCTTGCCACGGCAGAATGACACACATATAAAGGTCACCGTCAAGCCTGTTAACGCTCGTTTTCGGTTCCCTTTATCCTGTTTTAACCGTCTATCCATTAGGCCTAATTTCAATTTGTGAGAAATATAGAGAAGTCGACAACACGGATTCATTAAAAAAAAAGAAGGTCTATTTTTTTTTATGGAATTACTGATGTAACGAGAGAGAGAGAGAGATTGTAGCCAAGAGTTTGTTTGTTGGACAATGAGGAACTGCCACATCATGCATGCCTGGAACCTGGAAGTCCAATTCGGCAATCCGGAACTTATTAAAACGAATAAAACGTTAAAAAACAAAAAAACAAACAAAAAAACAATCTCTCCATATCCCGCCATGATAATGATGGTATAAAAATATTCGGATATTCCGAATGCTTGCATTTGATGCTTTAAGTCGGCATGTATTGTTCTATATTAGCACCAGTTGAACACATAGGCTTTGAAAACAGAAGATCTGCAAGCTCACAATGCATGCATGACGCATTGTGAGCTTGTAGATTTTTAATATAAAAACAATCCTGAACAAATAGGCTATATGACACATTTTGAACAAAACTTGCATGTGCCGGGGGTCTCTGGCACCCTTTCAGAGAGGTCAGCATGGTGTTTTGAACAGTGTTTGGTATAGGCAGCATGCAGCTGCATGCAGGGCCAAATAAGCCATTGGGCCAATGGGACCGTGGCCCAGGGGCCCTTGGCTCTCAGGGGCCCTTCAGGGAAAATGTAATGCTCTGTAATGGGTTTGAGGCCCTGAAAAAAGCTCCTGGGGACCTTCATTAGCCATTGATTTTGTTAAATTTAGGTCAAAAATTTGATAAAAACACAAAAAACTTGAAAATTCTAGGGGGGGCCCCAAATATTGTACCGGCCCAGGGGCCCTTGTGGGGGTTAATCCGTCCCTGGCTGCATGAGTCAGAGAGGGTCAATAGAGCGTTCATGGAGATGTTGCCCCATATCCAGCCAGCCAGCCAGCCGGGCATGACATGAGACAAGATCACATTCATCTGAAGAGACTACACCCTCATCCCACACAAATACACACAGCCACCATGCACCATGGCCTGATACGAACGTAAACAAACAAACCTTTACATGAGGTGAACTTGGCCTGGCTCTAGAAGCTTTAAGTTAGAGTGTGATTATAAGATTCTACACCTGTGGTTTTCAACCGGTGGTCCGGGGACCACCAGTGGTCCTTGAGGGGGTTCCAGGTGGTCCCCAGCTAAATGAGTTGTTAACCAAATTACAGGTCCGTTCATTTTACACGCTCAGGAGTTAAATTATTGTTAAACATATACTTAATTTACAAGTCTACACAATTAGAGAATGTAAAAGAATTGTCATTTTGATCAATGTTTCCCTGTTACATCTCATGGTACACCAATACAGCATGGAATTGTGGACAAAATCTTATCCAAAGGGAACAAAATAGTCTAAATGTCTGAGAGGCTAAATGTCATCAAATGGTGGTCTGTGACTCAAATGCCCAATAATTAATGGACCTTGATATGAAAAGGGTTGAAAACCACCATTCTACACCAAAGAGACTTAGCTGTGATAGATCTATAATTGCAGTAGCCATTGATCAGATCAGTTTCCTGTGTATGTATTTTTCTTATCCATATAGTCTTTTCTCACGCACGCACGCACGCACGCACGCACGCACGCACGCACGCACGCACGCACGCACGCACGCACGCACGCACGCACGCACGCACGCACGCACGCACGCACGCACGCACGCACGCACGCACGCACGCACACACACACACACACACACACACACACACACACACACACACACACACACACACACACACACACACACACACACACACACACACACACACACACACACACACACACACACACACACACACACACACACACACGTGGACCAGTTATTGTTTAGATTGGATTTCCTGCAATAATCCCAGAAAATAATAAATTAAACCCACTGCAACATAGTTCAAAAGGGCACGAGAGCAAAAACAGATATAGTTTCCTCCTCCCACATGCAACGAGCTGCTAGGTAGGTAGAACGGATCACAGTGCCCATGCAGGCCTGGCAGCCGCCCAAGCCTCATTCATCTCTCTCAGATCAGAATAACCACTTTAAGCTATCACAAGTGGCTGGCATTGTGCACAACAGGTCCTTGGGAGGGAGTGAAAACAAATCTCTTTGAGACGGTTCAACCGTGACTAACAAGGGCATTTATCACAATTTAGTATGATTATTTACATGGAACTCCAGGATGTATCAGTTTAAGTGGTAATTGGCTGTTGGGAGACAAAAATATATGTATTGCATCACTGAAATGGAAAGTATAGTAGTAAATGGTAAATGGTGCATTTATATAGCGCCTTTATCCAAGGCGCTTTACATAGATTGTGCATCAATTCACCCATTCACACACACATTCACACACCGATGGCGGCGGAAACCATGCAAGGCACCAACCAGCACATCAGGAGCAATTAGGGGTTCAGAGTCTTGCTCAAGGACACTAACTCTGGGTGAGCCCGGGTTCGAACATAGGCAACCTTGCGGTTACCTGAGCCGCCGCACTAGTAATGCGTAATGCGTTTCAGCTCCAAACACTAGCTTTTCTATCTGGAATTTTAACCATTCTATGGTGATAGTATGTTATAACCAGTAAGACGCCCTGAGGGCGAGAAGCGACCTCGCCCTTTCTGGGTGACGGCAGACTGCTGGGCGAGCGCTGGCGCTTTGGCATGGGGGGTCAGATCAACATATGGAATTAATTCTGTACTTGCCATATATGGAGCGTGTCTTGAGTGTACATGGGTTTGATGAGGTCAGATCAACATATGGAATGTCAGAACAGGAAGGACAGGTGGGGAAGGATCAACATATGGAATGTCAGAACTCAGAACAGGTCAGCTCCATATGGAGCTCTAAGGGTTTGAGGTTTGAGGTCAGATGTAGAGTTGCTGGCAGGCTATGCAGATCTAGGTGATGAACCAGTCTTCTCCATATGTATGGAGGCGTGATGTCACAAGGCGTGACCATGGAGGTGTGATGTCACGAGGCATGACCATATATGGAGGTGTGGGGTGACTGACTGACAGACAGGAGATGCAGGTTCTCATAGTAAATGCGACCTATACGGTCACAATAACTACCACACATATACTGCTTCAGAGGGTGGTATTCCTATACAACTCATAATATCTCCCCAGAGATTCCACTGCTTGGCCAGGGGCAGAAGTTCGGTCTCCTATATGCAGGAGAACAGGGTTTAACTTCCATGTATAGGACATGAAACATAGGCATTTCAGTATACCAAATGTGGGCTGTATACTTATCCACAATGCTGGAATTGGAAAAGATATGGCCAAAGCGACAGTATCTCTATAGGCTATATCTTATCTGTTCAACAGTGGACTCTTTTTCAACTTGACAAAGAGCTGCATGCAGGTTGTGCAGTATAAAAACAAAAACATTGCCTTGACTGACAGAGGCAACCAGAAGCAAATAGGCTAAATTGTAAATAAGATTAATTTCAAATTGAATGCAACCCCTACAACACCTCTGTGTCTATGCAGACAGCCACATGTCTCAACTCAATGCATAAATCACTGCTTTGCTTGTTTTTCACCCCTGTACGCCGCAATTCTGCATGGGCCCCTATAAGCACTAGCCGAGTCTTTAGTCTTCATCTGATTACGCTCACGTCTGGCTCGCCTGAGGCCCTGCTTGCACTTTGCATTGTGGGAATAGATCCAAAGCCATGCAGAGAGTGTGCAAATATGTACACTCTCAGTGTTAAATTGATATACGCAGGATTTTGCAGTCCAGTGACGGAGTCACATGCATCCGTGTTTATGTATAAATAATATGTAATGCACAAGTATGTAAACATGTCCTTCTGAGAGGGAGTTCAAGCTTTTCATGAATAGGCTCGTAAAAGCAGAGAGATAGTGACATGAGGAAGAGTGGTAGAGGGGGAGAGAGAGCAGGGAGAAAGATAGGAAGGGAGAAAGAGAGAGAGAGGGGAAGAGAGAGAGAGGGAGGGAGAGAGAGGGGAGAGGAGTGGGTTAGAGAGAGAGGGGTGGGGAAGAGAAAGAGGGTGGGAGAAAGTGGGTGAGAGAGTGAGATATATATTATATAGCAGGAGCGAGGGAGAAAGCGGGAGGAAGAAAAAAAAGGCAGAGACAGGGAGAGAAAAAGTGAAGAAAGAAAGATTGAGGGAGAAACGGGGAGAGAGAAAGAGGAGGGAGAGAGAAAGTGTGAGAGAATGGAAAAGTGAATGAGAGAGAGAGAGAGACCCAGACAGTGGCATTGACAGAAGAATGCCCTGCTGCTCTGCCCTGCATGTGGAACAATGCTTACAATGGTCCATTCTTGCCTCCGTTTCCTGACGTTTTAACACGCCCGTCAAAAGAGCGGCAGCGAAAAGGTGATGCGCCGCTTATTAACGCCAGTGGAAACAGTTAAGCCCCCGGTGTCTTTCATGTTTCCACTCAGGTAGCATATTTCTCAAGATAAGTGGAATGTGTGCAGCTAGGGCGGGGCTGCTGCACGCCACACACACACGCGCGCGCGCGCGCACACTCGCACACGCACGCACACAAACACAAACACAAACACGCACTCGCACGCACATGCACACGCACACGCGCGCACACACACACACACACACACACACACACACACACACACACACACACACACACACACACACACACACACACACACACACACACACACACACACACACACACACACACACACACACACACACACACCCCTTTTGGTTTTGAGGAGCCATGCCTGGCTGCTCCCCTTAAGACACATTGACAGAGTCAACTGATGCGACAGACGTCATCACGCCATTTCCTGTACACTTAATTGTAACGATAATTGTTTATTGTAAAGAGCCTCTCTGAGCTCAACGGGATTATCTTCCTTTCCTATACACACAATGCCTGTATAGGCACAGCCACGCAGTCGTCTAGAATAGATGTAGCCTACATGCCATTGAACTGAAGCATGGGAGGCTGGGAGCGGACAGCCCATGATACTTTTCACATCAACCATTGTGTTCAATGTTGATTGCATGCTATAGCAAGGCTAACACGACAACTGGCTGCTTGCCTTGGGAAAGGAGAGAGAGAGAGAGAGAGAGAGAGAGTGTGTGTGTGTGTGTGTGTGTGTGTGTGTGTGTGTGTGTGTGTGTGTGTGTGTGTGTGTGTGTGTGTGTGTGTGTGTGTGTGTGTGTGTGTGTGTGTGTGTGTGTGTGTGTGTGTGTGTGTGTTGGCGTTAATGCGTTGGCCCAGGGCAGACATAGGGCAGGACTCAGGAAGGAGAGAGGTCATGGTTAATACCTCTGTTTAGAGACAGATCTGCTCCTCTTTGACCCCTGTCTCCTAAATGCATTATCTCTCTCTCTCTGTCGCTCTCTCTTCTGGACACACACGCGCGCGTGCGCGCGCACACACACACGCACGCACGCGCGCGCACACACACTCACAAACACGCGTGCACACGTTGCAAATAATCCCACCCAGAGGACTCATCATGCATGTTCCAGAAACTATTAGCAGATAGCATCAGTGCATGTAGGAATGTAAACATTTACAGTAAAACCATAAGACATCAACTCCCGCTGGGGAAGACACATCCATCACACACCATCCACGCCATCCCCCACCACCCACCACAGAGGACTTGGAATCGAATTAGACCCGTCGTCACCGTGGCACAATTTTATGATTTGTTTTTCATCAGATCGTGTAAGTGGACTAACATCGTTCTGTTAGGCGTGTCAACGATTCCATTAAAGTGAACACGGTTCAAGCGAACCATGTTTTGAACGCGTGACATTATTATTAAATCTATCAAACTCTATAAAATATAAAAAAATAAATGTCCTTTCTGTGCTATAGCCTGAGCTTATTGATATGATTTGGTCCGATATGGTCTTGGCAGAATTTCTGTAGGCTACTATACTTTCAATTTACATTAACCATGGAAGTCAAATTAGCCATTAGTAGTTACTAGTTGTACATCATGCATATTAACTATCAATCATTTATCCGGGGACCCCCTGGAACCCCCCATGAAGGACCCCATGAGGGATCCCCAAAGCATGTTAGATAGTGTTCTCATTCTACGGATATTTTCACTTCCAGGTGTTGTGCAAGCTGAGCATATTCTAGCATTGAGCTCCATATCTAATAAAAATGAAAAGTAGCAAATCTATAAGCTTTTGATGCTTGTGTGTGACGCTGTAGTATAGCCTGTGATCAAGCAGGGCATTCATTTACGAAAAAAACACAAAATGTTATAGAGGTTTCTGCCTGACATCGACAATATGGTTGTGTAAAAGCTATAGCAAGTGTGCTCTCCTTACACATATAATGGCAGAGGGGTCAGAGAGAGGATTAGGAAGGTCTGTGAGATGAGCCCACCCAGGGTCTCTATACGGAAAACAGGTTCATCACGAGTGGTTCCCAAACTGTGGTGCGTGCCGTGCACCCCTTGTGGTGCGAGGACGCCTTCTAGGGGGTGCATGCGCGACATGAAAAGGCTAATGGTGGTGCTATGGTTTTATTTTAAATATATGAATATATTATGCCAATATGACAAGAATATGCAGAATATAGCCTATGCTGCATGCCATATTCAGGTTCATATATGTGGATAAATAGGAAATATATGCAATTTATATTTCCGTGTGTGTGTGTGTGGGGGGGGGGGGGGGGGGGGGGTGTGTCAGCTAGGTCGGGAGGTAACAGGGGTGCATGGCCAAAAAGGTTTAGGAACCGTGTGTGTGTTGCATTTGACTTCACATTAAAATGAAAGTTGCTCCCAGTTAAAAGAGTGTAACAGACAGGTCTGTCAGACGTGTTGTTTCTGTATAGTGCTGTGTACGTGTGTATGTGCTGTGTACGTATGTGTAAGTGTTGTGTATTTGTGTGTGTGTTGTGAATGTATGTGTGCCTTTGTGGGAACCGAGCAATTGAGGGGAAATATTTGTTGAGCTTTTTATGTCCATAGATGGACAGCTGAAGAATAGGTTGATATTCTCCAACCTGCCCCATTTCCGCCCTCTGAGTACTCTCTGCTCTCATGCTCATCTCTCCCCCGCACAACGCACGAGCAAACGCACAAGCGTACACACACACACGTGCACACACGCATGCACGCACACCCGCTTACACACACTCCTCCAGAGCAGGCCAGAAGAATTCAAATGTTTTAATTAGTGGTGATAAGCGAAGACAAGGAGTGCATTGAGCAGCTCTGACACACAGCTCTGACACACAGCTCTGACACACACACACACACACACACACACACACACACACACACACACACACACACACACACACACACACACACACACACACACACACACACACACACACACACACACACACACACACACACACACACACACACACACACACACACACACAGAGAGAGAGAGATGTCTGCTATCAGTGGGGCTGATAAAGGAACTAATCAGGGCCTACTTGTAGCCTCTCACAACTGGCTGGCTGACTGCCCTTCACTGCACTCCACCTCCACACCTCCGCTCACTGAGAGAGAGACAGAGAGACAGA
>NC_136791.1:26776599-26781599 GCF_951216825.1 Electrona antarctica | reverse complement strand
TGTGTGTGTGTGTGTGTGTGTGTGTGTGTGTGTGTGTGCGCGCGTTTGTGTGTGTGTGTGTGTGTGCGCACGCGTTTGTGTGTGTGTGTGTGTGTGTGCGTGTGTCTGTGTCTGTGTCTGTGTCTGTGTCTGTGTGTGTGTGTGTGTGTGTGTGTGTGTGTGTGTGTGTGTGTGTGTGTGTCTGTGTGTTAATGATCATGTTGTATCCGCGGCGGTGGTGGTGGTGGGAAGAATTTCTCTTCCTCGACCCGTTCTGGAAGTGTTGACAGGAACCATATCTTCCCCCAATCTCCAGCTCTCCCGAGTGCATGCAGCACAATGCGGAGACAGACATTCAAGCCACAACTGGTACGGCGCAGGCTGATAATCATTCTATATCCGTTCCTGCATTGTTTTGGAGGCCCCAGCCGGCATTCGCCCCCGAATTTGCGTTCCGCTATGCTTCGTAATTCAAACGTGCCACATGCCATACCTTGGAGTCACAGATCTCCCTGCAGTAGTCGGTCTGAAACCTTATAGCCGTTCGGACACACAAACGCCGAAACCATTTCTCAATCATGAAAGTGGCCTCAGTGACACAGGCATTTATCACTTGTATCACTGTGATTATACACGTCACGGCTGCTGTCCTCCTGGCACGATAACACTTACAGTATGTAGGTATACACTCACATGTTAGATATCTGCTGCTAAGTGATGTCTCTTACTGGCACAAGAGACTGTGATATCATATATCTGACTTGCACAAGAGACTGTGATGTCATATACTTGCAAAAGAGACACTGACATTCTGCCACATATTAATTTCCTTATATATGATTCCCCCCCTTTGTTTCTTCTCTTTTCTCATTTATCATAACCTCTATAATTCTGTAAGTTCACGCCGTAATTCATACGTGATGCAATTATAGGCCGATCCCTTTTCCTGTGGTCAATAATGGAAATGGAACAGGATCAAAAAGAGAGATAGCATCTTCATGCACACCTCTAATGCATTTTTGGCTAGTGTGTGCCCACAGCAGTGTTGATTCCGTCGACTAAAGCTAAGACGAAAAATGTTTGTCGACTGCCTTTTTTCACTGACGAAAACGAAATGGAAACTAAGCATGATGACTAAAACTAAGACTAAATACAAACAAACAATTTCGTCAACAAATAAAAACTGGGCTAAAATGTTAGGAAGGGACTAGTGGACACTGGACAAGAGATCCAGTATAAGTAATAGACACAAGTAATTTTACACTTGGTTTCAGCAAGTATAAAAGTTGCCATTACGACTGGCATCAAGGCCCACCAAAACACATTTTAGTCGACTAAATCACCTGTAGATTTAGTCTGTTAAGTCACTTGTAAATCTTATGATATTTAGTCGACTAAAACTAGACTAACTAACATTACGGGTGACTAATACTAAAATAAAAATGTGCTGCCAAAAACAACACTGGCCCACATCACTTTTTTTTCTTTGCACATGTTGATGCCCAAAAGAAACAACGCAGTTCATATCATCGCCAAAGAAAAGCACAAGTTTATTGGGAACCTGTTATTTCCTGCACCATCCGCAACCTTCTCAAGGTCCCATCCCTCGCCTCCTCTCCTCCGCTCTCGACGCCGCCAGCTCCCCCGAGTCAGGGGGAGAGCGAGGCAGCCAAGGGGGGATTACAACAACAGCTCCTTCATCCAGCAGCACCCCCAAGGAGCGTGAGACATACTCAGTGTGTGTGTGTGTGTGTGTGTGTGTGTGTGTGTGTGTGTGTGTGTGTGTGTACTGTATAGGTGTGTGTAAATCCCAGTGAGTTACAGAGAAGGCGTGTAATCGCACCTCATCCATTAGCTGCTGGCAAAGGAGCAGAGGAAAATGGACATTATGGCGTAATCCCGTATCACCCTCTAATTCACGCTGAGTGGTCTAGTCGAGATGTGGCGTGATCTATGGAGCGAGAACTGACAAGACAAGAAAGAAAGTGCCATAAATATGGCGAGAGTGAGAAAGAGGGTGAATAAAGGGAGAGTCGTCGAGGAGGACCGCGGCCCTTCGAGGAGTTCACATTCCTCGGCGCCCGCGGAGTGTGTGAGAGTGCATGTACGTGTCCATGTGTGTGTATGCGCCGTGTGTGTGTACCTATAAGATCAACCCCTCCACAGGTGCTTGCTGTGAGGGGCTCTGACCCAAGGCAACAGGTTTTCAAAACATAGGCTTACACCATAACACACAGGAGTGTCTGTCTGTCTGTCTGTCTGTGTGCGTGCGTGCATGCGTGCGTGTGTGCGTGCGTGCGTGTTTGTGTGTGTGTGTGAGAGGGAGAGTCCTTCATCAGTATTGTGCAGGTTATTTCTAGAGAATAATTCCTTACCATAACCCAGATCGACGCATACTATGACATATTAAAGTCAAGTCTCTGCCGAACTGTATGCAGGGCCGTGTACGTTCAAAGCAAGTAAAGTTAATCTTCATTACAGTGTGCAAAAAGGAAATTGGGATAGCAGCAACATCTACAGCACACAATAAAAGGTGCATGGCTTCCAGTTTGAGGGTGGTGAACTGGCACACTCCTCTGATAACTACCCGTCCCAGCCTAACTGTTTTCTAACAGTCCCACGCATTGCTGCACATAGGCTTCTATACTAATGACATATCCCATCGGTGCCAAGATTCCTAAAGTATTGTGATCTGTCGCCACAGGTGTGGTGTTCGTGAAGTGGGTGTGAAAGTGAAAATACTAACAGATAATAATTAGATGACGAACAAATGTAATCACACATTTTGACATGTTTGACTCACCTCGACGAACAAATCAGCCTGGCCTACAGTCATTAGTCAGCATGGGCACCCTGCAGCTCATCTGGACGTCCCCAAAATATTTTCAGATGGGGGTCCGCAGCCAAATACATATATCTTTTTGGGGATCATTGGCACAAAACAGTTTGAAGAACTACTGAATTCATCTCTAGAATCGGTCTCAGTGTCTTAATGGGTTAGTGCAACAGGGTATATGCTGAGTGCAAAGTTGTGTGGAAACTAAAGTGCAAAGAAATATAATTTAGTGCTTAAAAGAGAAACTAGTTTACCAGATAAACATCAAACCTAGCATCTGTCTAAACAACATGCTATCTAAACAGCATTCCTATAACATTTGTGGTCAAGCAAAAGCATTTGGACTATTTCTTGTGATTTTCCATGACTTCCACACGGCCACAAGAACATCGCTATAGTTTTCCAAGACATGTCGTGGGACATGATTATTACATGCGCGGGCCTCGCACACTGCCTGTCGGTTGCTCTATCTATCCTAACTGAAAAGTCATTGTACGATCAGACTCAGAATCATCGTTATTGTCACATCACAGCCTAGTAGGTACAGGTGCAAAACAGTGGGTGAAATTTGGTTTTGTGCAAGCGATCACCATCGTTTGAATTGTTTCCAGAAGAAGAAAGAAGGAGGGGTAGGGTAGGGGTATATTTAGGTATAGTTACATATCCACACATTATGTGTAGTAGGCTACATGAGAGTTTAGAGATAAGATGCAGGGAGAGATTTAGGTTTAGGAATTTCAATTTACCAAACCTATACCTTAACCACTTTCAACCTGGCTCGTAGATTGTCTATTTTCCAAATTCGCTGTACGACAATTTATATACTGTAAGGGTTAAACACATACTTGCCTAACCCCATTCAACTGGTTTAATATCCAAAATTAGTCTAAAAATGTAGCCTATACGTCAGGTAGACCCCTTCCTCCCCCAACACACACACACACACACACACACAGACACACACACACACACAGTGTGTGTGTGCATGGTGGAAATAACCCACACACGCTGATGAAGGGTTCACAGATACACGCACAGCCTGCCATGCATGAGCGCCGCTGTGTAGTGGCGCAGGGTGTGCATGCACACACACCTACAGGGTAAATACCTCACCCTGTGCACATCACCGGCTGTCTAAACTATGTCACTACGTGAGACAGATTAAGGGATCTGTCATCTCTGTCTGACTTGGGACGCTACTCTGAAATAGTTGCTGGAGTCATCATCGTCATCTATCTATACACATAACGAGGTGTATCCACTGTTTGTCTGGACAAAGTGCAATTGCTGCCTATCATAACAGCAATACATCATTAGCCTACCAAAACACCACAGGTCTCTGCGATGGGAGTGATGAGAGATGCATCTCTGTTGTACAACTCCTTGCACACTGTGTTGTGAGAATGACCCGGCGTCTTTAGGCAGTTGGAATTAGCACAGAGTCAACTAGACAGTGGGTGTATTTATTCACCAAACACCAACAAGGATACCATTTAATCTTGTCACAACATTGTCATGATGTCCAGGGTCCACTTTGTCCATGCAACTTTCATTTGACAACCTGCAGCCTTTTAAACCAAGGTGCATGAGCCCAGACTGCTCCATTCACATGGGGGTGACTATACTACAACATAACATAAATATTATCAATAGCAAAAGCACATCACAATCCCTCCCCTGACATACTGACTATGGTTCAGCCCAAACACACCAGGTGATGTTAAGCATTCAATCACTCTTAACCATCACACTTCACTTCTCTAGCACATATCACTTCATATTGCACTTATACTGTACAATTAAAGTGCCAAAGTGCTGTGCAAAAATATAAAGTGTCTATGCTATGCAAATAATCAATGTTCCAATCAGGTTATAAGGTGCAAAAATGGGTAACAGATCTGTTACATACTGTACACCCATGAGCAAGGGTAGCAAGTCTTGTGTCTTTTTTAGACAATGGCGTGAAAATGAGTTATTTAGCACGCCACGTAGCGCTGCATAATGTACACGCACATACTACAAAGACAGTGTTTTACAGTTTACTGTAAAATAAATGAAAGAGCTTGTGTATCACAGAGGCTAGGTGGTCAATGACACACGACACGCACACATTTTAACACCCCATTTCTGCACAGAAGCAGCAGCAATAAACAATAATGTATGTCTTACCTATATTTGGGAGAGA
>NC_136791.1:26614099-26771599 GCF_951216825.1 Electrona antarctica | reverse complement strand
TGTTTTAATTACAGTCTCTGTGATGTGAAAAGGTTTGCCTGAGGACATCGTGGGCCGGTTAAAAGCACAGTGCTTTATAAACTAATACATTTCTCCTTTTGACTTTATTGTCATCGGTTCGTAATACTTCAATGAGGTGAACTGTCATCATGCGTGAAACAGATGCAGTATAGTGTCAGTTTAGGCGAGCTCAAGTTAAGACTTGCTGATGCCATGCTAATCTGGAAATGTTTTTATTTAATCATTGCTCCATTTCATTCTGTATTAGCTTCATAATCCATGTAGAACTATTTTCAATCTTCTTGATTGTGTATTGTGGCTCCTGAACTGCTGAACCTGCCTAGGTGAGCCCAGTGGTGTCAGTTGTTCTATAGTTCAAGCTTGCCGATACTTGTTAAGAAAGCAAACAAACCGTCTCGATCATGAAAACAGTTTGAGTGCCGAGAGACACCACACCATCAGCACTCTAATCCTGAGATGTACAGTACGGATTTGATCTACATACTACAGTGTACTGTCTAGTTTCATTCACATCCATCAGTAGCCACTTTAGCCACTGAAACACACATACTGGAGTCCTCTCCATTCCCCCCCCTCTGCACTAAATATGTTTGCTGAAAAAACGTGTTGCATTGCGAGCCTGTAGAGTCAGACCATTTAACAACAAAATGCATGGTCATATCTTCTCACAGTCCATCTGAATGTTTGGGTAAAATACCCATGATGCACTAGTGAATCTCCCAGTCTAAGTACAGTATTTGTTCCCGTTGTGACTTCAATGACATCCCTCTATATACTTGAAAATCACACCCATGTGAACCGAGCGGTGCATGCTGCTCAACAACACCACTGGCTGGCTGCAGTTACAGTTATATTATATATTATATATATACCACTCCTGAATGAACTGTCTGGTGCTGGGACTCTGGTGCAACGCACAGTCCCTGGGCCTGGTGAGACCCTGATGACCTTGGGATACATCACTGAGGATACGTCCCAGGTGCATCCATGCAATGTATTTTTAGTTATATATAATATACAGTTAATATAGCTATTGTCATCACCCAAGATACAGTATGCCTGGGTGTTACAAGGTCCGGTGCTTGCCAATGCATATTGGTGCAAGATGGTGGAAAATAACTAAAATTACTTGCATTTTAAAATGTGCTTGTGTTAAAGTGCAAGTGATGGTATCAACATATATCGTATTGTATACCGAATATAAGACGACTCTGATTATGAAGACGACCCCCATTTTTGAGTGGTGTAAACCACTCCTACAACTGGCTTTGTTAGTTTACTTGTCTGTCTGTCTGTCTGTTCGTACCAAAAAATGAGCATGGTTGCTATGGTCACCCAGTTCACACGGGTGTGATTTCATTACGTCAGACCACAGCTGATCAGTCTATATAAGACCTTACACCACTCAGTTCACACGGGTGTGATTTCATTACGTCAGACCACAGCTGATCAGTCTATATAAGACCTTACACCACTCAGTTCACACGGGTGTGATTTTTCAAGACTCATTTGTGGAAAAGTCCACAATAGTCCCCGATTATAATACGACCCTGTTTTTTAGGATATTTCTGTCATATATGCAATATTTCCATTGGAAATATATTCATATATCGGCCCTATCGGCCTATATTCAGGCCAATAGGGTACTGTACATACTGCACTTACACTACCAAACGTAAGATTTCGTACTAATGCATTCATGTGTTTGTTCATCAGTTTAATGTTGCAGTTTGTAAAGGTGGGGATGATTAGAATGACTTTGCTGCTAGACAGCTTAACCTACAGTGTAATAATCATGTAACAGTTAATTGGTTAATGAATGTACATATAAATGGTCGAAGACTCATCTAATTAATTGTAGTGAAAAGCACACTATTTGCCTTTTCGGAAAAAAAATTAAATACCTGGGAATTGAACTAAAGTATACTTTCCACCACTGCCAATGGACAAAAACAGCTGACACTGACCACCAGCAAGTCATCTGCCACAGACACTCCACCATTATGGCCCATACCCTAACACATATTAAGCCTATGTCACCTAAATTGGCCCAAAATTCGAATATCTATATGGATATGGACAATGGAAATGCATACCCTACTCTGCAACTTTCTCTCCCAAATACGAGTGTCTATAATTCTTGTAGGCCTACATTTCTTAACGTTTAACCCCCAGCATCCCTATTCTGAGGGGAAACATTTGGCAAAAATAGGCGATCTACAAGTTTCCAATGTGTCACAATGGGACACGTTGTGAGCTTGTAGATCTAAGAGAGATTTGGTGTAGACTGAAAAAGAACGCAGCAAGTACAGTGCAACTCAGGTCTGTTTTACAAAGTCAAATATTATCAAAGTATTCTGCGGCACCCACTTGAAGAAAAAGCAGCCTACGTACACTACAGTATTTATTAAAGCATTATACTGTTCTTAATAACATTTCACAGAACCCTTAAGTCAAATGTCACATTCACTCAAGCTGCAGGATTAAATATTTTGAATGTCACAGTAGGCATGACATGTCATAACCATGCCGTATGAATGGAAATATTAACTACATTGCTGACAGCTAAAATTATCATTTACCGTGGCGTCCCAAGGTGACAATTCTCAAAAAGTAGCCTACAGGCCTATAATATGCTTCAAAATGTATACCGTACACCGTTGTCACATTCGATCAAAAATAGCCAGTGTACAAGCTCTCAAAGCATCGAGTTTTTTTTTTAAACATGAAAAATGTCTTTGAATACCATATGAAGTAAACATTTTTAACTCAAATCTTTGCTTCCGGGAGACCCATTCCCTGGAAAATAAATATTTTGAGATGGGGGTCGGCGGGCCAAATAATAGACTTTACATTTTTCAGATCTTCGGCCTCAGGTCTCAATGGGTTACGTGACGTGGTTCAAATAACTCACAAGAATGTCCTCCAAAAGGACACGTTGGTGAAGCAGCATAGTCACAATGACAGGCAAGACTTTCCAGCATAATGAGCAGGAGGCGGCCTACAGCTCAGACTTTATTGAACAGAGACAGTGCAGTGTTGGGCTGAGTGGGGACAATCACACACAAATCAATAAGAATCACAGCTCTTGCTCATGTCTCTCCCTACCCTGACAGCCGTAGTGGTTTTCAACCCTTTTCATACCAAAAAAGGTCTATTGTTTATTCTGCTTTTGAGCCACGGACCACCATTTGATGCGGTTTAGCCTCTCAGACCCCAAGACTGAATATTTGTTGTCGTCATTTAAGATTTTGTCCACAATTCCATGCTGTATTGATGTGGTAACATAAGAGAGACAACAGGGAAACGTTGATCAAAATAACAATTATTCTACATTCCCTAATTGTGTGACCTCTTGTAAATTAATGAATGCAGACGTTTAACAATAATTTAACTCTTGAGCGAGTAAAATTAAACCAAATGGACCATTTGGTTTCATTTTACGCTCTGAAGATCTAATAAGGGTCCATTTGGTTACCAACTCTCCATCATTTAGCTGGGAGTGGGGACCACCTGGAAGCCCCTCAAGGACCACTGGTGGTCCCCGGACCACTGGTTGAAAACCACTGGTCTAATGTGCATAATGATAAGTTATTATTGACGGGTTACAATGTTATGGAAGATTTGATGCATGGCAAGTACTAAAATGTGTTAACTCTGAAAAGGACCCCTGACTGATAAGTAAAGTTAATTCATCGGAATGTACACGATAAAATGCTGCATGTATCTATTCGGTCACTCTGAAACATGAGACGTTAAATATTGGATTTAACAATTACAGGATGGATTCGAGTGCGTCAGTGAATTTAGCAACACATGCACAGATGTCAAGATTGAGATGTTTATGTTCAAAATGCCATTCTAGGAAACAGATCTTTGAAGCCCCCCCCCCCCCCCCAAAAAAAAACCATCTCTAAAGTCACTGCAGAGGAGAAAATGATTATCGTCTCCTATACAAGTATGTCATGTGAGAACAACCTGGCCTGAACCCATTTTGGGGTGGGAACCCCTTTTGGTGTTTCAAGCATTATGTTATGCTTTCGCTATTGAAAAATAGCAGATCTACAAGCTCATAGCGCTACGAGCTTCTAGGTCTGCTATTTTTGAAAAATAGTTTGCTTCTGATGGGTCCCTGGAACAACACATTTTAAGATGGAGGTCGGCGGCCAAATACATATAATTCTAGGGGTCCTTGACATTAAATAGTTTGAGAACCACTGACATAGAAACATAGGGTTTTTCAGAAAACTGTCAGGATTTAGAAGGCATTTGTATTATCGTTCCCAGGTCAAAATGGGTTTTAAACAGACAATTATGGCTTGATGATGGAGAAGAGATCACGGAAGGACCTTGATTATGATTAGTTAGTAGTACACATACTCTTGGGGTGCTCTCATACTGACCAAAACGAGGAGACCCACCCATTCATAGGGAGATATCCTATTAGAAAAAAGGCCATGTTATGCTTTCATGAATCTGATCCTAGAACAGCCAGTTAGGTGAAAACCCACAGGACTGCAGGCAAAGTTGACAAAGCCACATCACTGCCCCCTGCTGGCTGCCTCTCCAAGTCCCAACTAGTGTGGCTTTCTCATAATTTCATTCATAACCTGAGCTTTGAGGAACAGAACTGTCAAATATGATAGGATTGTCACATTATCTCATTATAATACTGCCTATAAAGTATCTGCTTTAGACACAAGAAACACACCATTTAAAGCACTCCCATTCTTTAAAACAGCACAGCAGGAATGTAGGTGACTAAACAGCATGGGGGGAGGGGGAGGGTGATCTCCTTCTTTATTGGCTTTGTGTGATAGGCGTGAAGACAGCTGAAAGTGGTTGATTCTCTGAGTCCAAGCAGTTGACTTCATTTCCTCTCTAAAAGAGAGCAGACTGGTGGTGGTTGAGACGGAGAAGAAGACGGCGGCAGGCATGCACCGTGCCTTTACATTTCGGCCTCCCGGTGCTGCTGCTGCGCTCTCCTCTTCTCGTGCTGGTGCTTGGTGATGCCGTACTTGAAGAACTCGTACACCGACCAGCTGATGGCCGTGGAGGGCATCTGGTAGATGACCCTGGCCTGGACTCCCTTCAGGAAGCCCTGCAGGCCGCCCAGCCTGTACACGGTCCGGAAGGCGTGGGCCAGGCCTGTGATCTGTCTGTTGTTGTTTTTGTGCCCCCCCCCCGGGCCCTGTCCCTGGGGCCCAGGGTGGGACGACGACGATGACGACCGGATTGTCAGGGACTCCTGGGTGTTCAGCAGGGTCTTGCAAACGTCCAGCGGGGTGGTGGCGGCGGCCGCGATGGCCCCGGCCAGCGCCCCCGACACCATGTGCGACGAGGGGTTGTACTGCCGGCGCGGGTTGAGCAGCTCCTGGAGGTACTCATAGGTCATGAAGTGGAGCGCCTGGAACGGCACGTTCATGGTGAGCTGCGTGGTGTAGCTGCGGTAGAAGGCGGCAGCACCCTCCGCCGCCCACACGGCGCGCACGCACTCCAGCACGCCGCGGTACGGAGAGTTGTACATCTGCATGCGCTGCTTCACCACTTCGCCGTGCACCCGTTGTGTGTGTGTTTGGGGTCATTGGACGGATGGATGGATGGGGCACGTGGAGCAGGGGGGGGGGGCGATTGGATGTTTAAGAGAGAAAAAAGGTGGGAAAGTTAATAAGAAAGCAGACCAAACATTCATGCAAAAAAATAAATGGCAGAGGAACAAAAAGACAGAGTTGCAGTGTATCGTTCTAACAGTACAGTCAGTCCTACAGCTGAAGCCGCTAGTAGTGGAAAGTAACTAAGTACATGTTGGACACTTGAGGTATTTGTACCTTACTTGAGTATTTCCAATGTCCAATACTTTGTCTTCGACTCCACTACATCTCCGAGGCAAATATTGTACTCCACTAGACTTATTTGAAAACTTATTTTTTTATCTTTTGTTTTAGTTACTTTGTACATTTAGATTTTTATTACAAAACATTTAATCACTTCAGCCCCATAATAATCGATTGTAGATCTGCCATTTTCAAAAGATTTTTATACATTTTGAAAACTTAATACATAATACGTTTTCGAACAATATACTTTTACTCAAGTACATTTCGAATTCCGGGCTTTTACTTGTAACAGTATTTCTACATTGCAGGATTGATACCTTTACTTTAGTAAAAAATGTGAGTACGCTACTATTTCCACCACTGGCTTGGTGTCCTTCTACTGACACCCTTGGACAGGTGGCCTACAAGTGGCAGAGGAACTACTAGACCGCAGGCTCAAGGCCATTCAATGCAGAGAGCATGGCAACTGCAACTTTATGCATTTTCTGTTGCAACTTTCAACTTGTGGAGGAAGGAATGTGCGCACACGCGCACACACACACGGTTTTGTGCCAAAACGGTACCCATTGAGGAAAAAAGAAAATGTCTTCCAATGGATTCAATGTAGTTTAGTCTCTAATACTGCATTCACATGTTATCAGGCAAGCGGTAGACGGCATGTCATTTTTGTGGACGGGAGCAGGACGGTAAACGTTAGAGGAAGGCACGGCAGCCAGAACCGGAGACGGTAACAGCATCAATGTTTTTTACCGTTCCGTGCCGTCCAGCAGGTTGTCGTTTTTCCATCTACCACTTGCCTGATTCCATGTGAATGCAGTATTAGTCAACTTACCATCGGTTAACTATTTAACTGCGACACGTTGAGAGCTTGTAGATCAGCTATTTTTGTCTAAAAGTGCCCTCTTATGGGATGTCAGCCCCTGCCTCTCTGCACGTCCCTGCCTGAATATGAACTTGGTTTTACTCATTCCTTTCGTTTCTTCCTCCTGTCCGTCATTCATTTTTATAAGAAATCAATGTATGTGTAAGAAGAAATGTCTTCTTTACCTTCAGAAGGGTTCATAGCTGCATCGTGAAGCAGCGTGGCCACACACCCTGCAGCTCCTGGAACACAACACCGCAAGAGGACACCACAGGCAAAATTACTACAAGAACCATGTCCTGGAATTCCCCACTGGGACACCTTTCAATAACACAAGGACTCAAAGAGGAAGCTTCAATTCTTAAAGGGATACTTTAAGAATTGAAGATTTTGAACCTAAAAATGATTGTTCTGATTTAAAGACAGACACATCTGAACATAATGGGAGTGTGTGGACACACGTAGGCTATACATATAGTGTGTGCCTGTGTGGCAAACTGCCATATGTATTAAGTGTATTTAGCTTAACTCCGCAATAGACAGAAGTGACGCATTTGATGTATCGCACGGACATTTACACAGAAGACTCGACAGGGTAGTTTCTGCCACTGTAGTTAGAACAAGGTGATTTAGGTTAAAATTTGCAGTATCCCTTCAACGTGACCCCCCGCCCCCCCATCACAGCATAAATAAAGTGCAAATACTTGAGGTGCGGCTTTCTGCAGAGCAGAAGACTGCACTGCTAGGACTGCAAATCAGGTTGATAAAAGTGCAGTTCTCTGGATCCGCAGGGAATCCAACATTGATATATTTGGCCAAAACGGACTGGTAGAAACTGATCAGAGACTCTAAACCTGATCACAGAGAGACACCTAGTGGAGAAAGCGGCTCATTGCTTCTTGGGGATTAAGAACCAAAACCCATGAAAGAAAGGACGAACAGAAAGATGCCAGGTGACAGACAGGTGAGAAAGAGAACTTACCAAGACTCCTACTAAACTGGAAAAGAGGGAAGAGAGAGAGAGAGAGAGTAGGGACAACACAGGAAGGTAGGTAAATGTAGACAGTCAGACAGAGCATGACATTTTCCAAGAAGAATCTTTGGTAGAATGGGCTTCACGTGTTCTGGCTACGGTAAAACTACAGACTTTTGCGTGCTTATTTTTCTAAATTCTCAAAATCAGAATTTTGTCCAACAGTTCAATACAGTTCAACAGTTCAATAGTTGACATCACAGGTACTTCCCCAGGAGATTAAACCTGTAACACAAGCTACGAGAGGCTTTATTCACCTCGGATGGCCTGCCAAGGCTTCTAAATACTGGTCAGGCAGGCAGTGTCTCTGGTCTATATTTGGATTAGGCTGACTCAGCCAGAGAGAGAGCTGGCACTGGGGGGTAGGGGGGGGGGGGGGTCACCTCAGGCCCCGTTATCAACTCCCTGGCTGGCTAACGGTGACCTCATGGCTCAGACACGTCCCCGTTTTTCCTACCCGATTTCGCACCAGTGAGGGGTGGGAGGGAGAGTAAAATGTACTAATGGAAAGACTATTATTTCACATATAAACAATATAAACATTATTATTTTACATATATAATCAATTTAGTATACTTTAGTATATGTAAGGATTAGCCCTACTTTAACAGGCTGTCTGCTGTCGTGAACGTTTATAGTTAGATGAATTCAAACTTTCAACACCAAAGTAGTAGTATAAGTTGTTAGCAAACTGGTCATTTGTACTGAATGCCCCTGGCGGCCCCCAGCCCATCCCAGGCTACCACCCCTCACTGGTGCGAAATCGGGTAGGAAAAATGGGGACGCGGTTCAGACACCTGCACAACTGCTGTAGCACTGCGTGACACTTTTCACACACACGTGTGTGTGTGTGTAGATGGTATACAATACATGTATGCTTTATGGTACCATTAGCTAAATGACTGTTAGCCCCTGGGTGTATGGCATCGCTTAGAGTCTTTTTGAGTTTCTCGTAGCAGGCGAAATAGAGGGCGTGGGCCGGTCCCGCCCCTATGGCCGTCGCATTCAGCCCTCTGATTGGCCGCAAGACGCCCTCGGTGGTCACGATTCGCCGAAGAGCGTCCATCACGTTCCTGTAGCGGGCCGCGGGGTCGGGCTGGAGGCTCTGCATGCGCGTCTGCGAGAAGGAAAGCAGACATGATCACAAAGTTACCGTTATGCTCCCTCTCTCTCTTTCACCACCCACTGAGGGCTGTAGAGTCACATTAACAGCAGGTCGACTGAACAAGGTTAAGGCAACTAGCATGCACTAGGGCGGCTAACTAACAGTCATGGGTCTGGGCCCATGGGTCAGTTATATCGTCGATTGTGGCAAGGAAAAGCGTAGCAAAGGCTTGAGTCTGAGTAAATTGGTCAAATCCCAGGAACTTGGTTGTCCTGCATCGTGTGAGTGGGTCTGAATAGAAGGAAGCACAAGTTAACGATATCCAAGGTCAAAGAGGGACATAAGCTGACTTCCTGTAAGCCTCTTTTCCTGCTGACCTTAAGGCAAAGCCCTGTCAATCAATGTCTTTTACCCAGACATTGTATGAATGCGTACTCACTCAGTCCTGCAGTATGAGATTCACATACTGTAGCCTAGTCGGCATGCATGACATGCTAGTAGTATTCAAACCCATTTAGGCCTGATGTCAAAATAAATAGTCTTCTGAAAGAATATATATTCAAAGATTTGTGCCACATTTTCACGATTTAAAAAAAATAGCGGATCTACAAGCTCTAGAGTATGAGCTTGTAGATCTGCTATTTTTCAATAGCTAAAGTATAACATAATGCTTAGTTAAAACACCAAAACGAGTTCCCGTCCAGAATGGGTTAAGTTATGCATTTAGGCGGAAATGGTACATTACATACAAGTACATTATAGACAAAACATGACAAGCTGTGAAGATTTTTTTGTAAAATAGGGTTTAAGTGGCCAGCCCCCCCCCCCCCCGGGGGTTAGGTTAGAGACACTAGCTGCATAACTTGAAACATTGGACTTCCGCCTGACTGGACACTGCCTGCAGTGCAGAGAGAGAGAGAGACAGAGGCAGAGAGAGAGAGAGAGTGTGTGTGTGTGTGTGTGTGTGTGTGTGTGTGTGTGTGTGTGTGTGTGGGGGGGGGGGGGGCTCAAATCACTAATCAACAGCTGTGGAATGCTGTGCGCAGTAAGTACAAACATTGGAGTCTGTATTCTTCGCATCACTTCACATTTCAGGACGAGGGCTGAAGTTTTAAGCAGCTTGACTGACGAGGGTTTTTTTTTATTATTTTTTTTACATCCATTTATTTAAATTATTTCACATTTAGCTAATGGGAAAATGCTTGTATGGGCATTATGGACCAATTACCTAAACATTGATGATATCAAGATGAGATTGTAGGGATGACTATTGGTGCTTTTCACTAAAAAGAATACTTAAAGATCTTTGATAAATAATCATCAGTAATACATATAACTAAAATGGGGAAAGGCAAATTAGGCAACTTTTCCAATAAAGTTCAGAATATGACTCAATTAATCACTTTACTGTAACCAGGAAAAGATAAGATAAGATAAGATTTATGCCATAAAGATATGACATCCAACATCCCAGACGATATCTACTGTGTAGACCATACATGGGCAACTGGCGGCCCCCACCTTCACTTAATGCGGCCCTCAGGTTAATATCAGAATACTGATATATTATTGATTTCAGCTGTTACAATTCCAAACATGCAAACATGACCCACTTTTGTATGTCCAATGTGTTTGAATTTAGTTCATAAAGTTAACATAACTGTAACTAAATTAATTTGAAATTAAATAAAAAGGCTTTTTTTCAATAAAAGAATATCAAATTCATTCAAATATTTCAATTCAATTAAAAAATAGCTGATCTACAAGCTCAAAATGCATCACGGTGCGACGCGTTTTGAGCTTGTAGATCGGCTATTTTTGCTACGACAGTAATATGCAACGTGGCCCTCTGGAGTGAGTGTGGAAATATCGTGGCCCTCTCCATCGTCAAAGTGTAGACTCATACATCACTACAATGATTCAATATAGCCTAAACCAACAAGCCCTGCTACAATGAAGTACAATCAACCACTTCCTCAATGGCTGTCCCAAACTCATCTTGCATAGACAGACCCAGGGAGTGCAATGCCAAAAAATGTTGTGCAATGTGACTTTTACGGGGTGTGTGTAGGTTAAAGATTGTACTATTTTGTAACTACAAGGGCAAAGTTTGAAATCCGTTGTTATCATTGTCCAATTAACAGCCCTGTAGTAAGTAAACAAGGCCGTTGAATTTTGTTTGAGAAGAATTATTAACCTCTCTACCTGCTTATGCGGAAAATAGCCCATCCACAAGCTTGCGACGCGCTGTGAGCTTGTAAAATGGCTTGTAATGAGGTATGAATGAGGCTGTACTTATGTAAAGTTTCTGTTTAACCCTTAGACAGATTACTACTGGAAAACACGTGGAGTTTTGCATTAGTCTTTTCTGCCCTGTACGTGATTTTCCGTAGTTCTCTTTTTTTATTAATACCAATATATTAATTCGGTCCGCACCTCTGTATATAGTATTGAGCATAAATATCAACTACATTTCCCAGAATTCCCGTGTCACGTGACACACGTGTATGCTTTCCTATTGGAAACTGACGCCCAGCCCCCAGTGAACAGGGGGGTTGGTTGACTCCTCCGAGGTGGGCACTGGAGGAAGAGTTTTTCAGCCAGGTTTGCAGTCGCCGCAAAAAAAACAATCTGAAAAATGATCCATCCGTGTCCAGTGGCATTCTCCAGTCCCAGACCGTTGGCCGGGCTGCAACATCCACCCTCGCGGATTACACGTGTGCAATGTTTTTTCTTCTCCCCACCGGAGTTACCACCAAGGCTGATGCCTTCGCTAAAAGGTAATTTTATTGTATTCGAAAATGCCCTAATATGACATGTCTAGTAAGACGATCCCTATATTTGGCCCGAGCCGACCTAGTGCTGATATCAGATAGATGTGGTAGAACCATATATGGATAGATCTAACTGGTTTAGTCATCGTGACATGCATAGTCGGAGAATATATAACAAGGGTCGGTACTATAGGTGATCGACGTAGCTAACAAAAACATCTGATCAAATGAATGTATTGTACTGTGTCTTTGTGGGCCGAATCGTGGCATCGTGGCATACAAATAGATGTTTGTATAATTAGTATCACGATAAAATAATATGGCGACGTTAGAATGACACCACCAATGAGTGATCGCGTGTAATGTAGCTGCCCAGCGTATATCCAGCACCATCACGTCACCACATTCCACTGGCTGTTGGCTAGTAGTAGTTGCTAACAAACACTGCACAAATGGTACTGGCTATTGGCCGGGCCACAAGCCCGGGCAATAGCCAGTACCAATGTTGCTGGATGATTGCGACGCAATGGTGCTGGATATACCCTGGGCAGCTAGCTACATTACCACCGATCACTCATTGGTGTTTCATTCTAACGTTGCCATATTATTTTATCGTGATACTACTTATACAAGCATCTATTTGTATTTGTCATGCCACGACTCGGCCCACAAAGACACTGCACAATAAAATCATTGATCGCCAGCAGCCGGGTAAAACGCCATGTAATAGTAGCGTGCACTGACTACAGCTAAAATGTTTATTTCTTTTTATATATTTAGAACTGGCATCAGATGAGGAGGAGGAGGAGGAGGATGAAGAGTCAAGACTGCGATGGCGTTCTCCGACACTGAACCGGATTCATTCATTCATTCATTTCAGGGGGGGCAATTTTTGGGTGTTTTTTTTATTTAGCCTACTCACACATAACCTGACTCCGCCAGATGGGGCAGCAGAGAGTACACTGGGTTCCCCCCTCCTGCTCCCATCTGGGAACTCTCAGGCAGACTTGATGCCCGGCCACAAAACGGCCTGGCCAATCAGCAGCAGCTAGAAGCGAAGTTGCTCACAAAACGGCCTGGCCAATCAGCAGCAGCTAGTAGAAGCTAGAAGCTGCTGCTAGAAGTTGCTAGAAGCTGCTGCTGATTGGCCAGGCCGTTTTGTGGCCGGGCATCAAGTCTGCCTGAGAGTTCCCAGATGGGAGCAGGAGGGGGGAACACAGTGTACACTCTGCTGCCCCATATGGCGGAGTCAGGTTAACTCACACACACACACCGTCAAGGACTGGGTTTGGGGACATTTGGGAGGAGTAGCTCTGATCCATAGCTCTAAATGCGCATTTAGAGCTATGGATCAGAGCTAGGGGAGGAGTAACTGTTTTGTATGTAGGCCTATTTATTTTCTGTAATATTTATCATTTTATTATGTTAGTAGTCGTAAAAAATAAAAGACGCTTTTACAATGAGTTAGACCTGTCATGACTATTTTGTTCACTATTGTGAGGTTTATTGTATATGACTAAGCAAGTTTCAACTGTGATTTACTCTGTAACGGTAGATGGTAATAACTCAATTTCTTTTTTATAATACAGTATACATTCAAGTCTATATTTTGATACATATCATGGGCACCAAGTCATATCAAAACAATGTCCTTGGATGTGTTTTTTATCAAAACTGTGTTTCTTCATAACAGGTTTTTGAGATACATGCATGAATAGACAAGGTACTGGTAAGACTATGTAAACATGGTATATATCAAAATGTGCGTTAGAATGTCTAATTTTACCCCAAAAAAGAATTGAGTTTATATGATGTTCCAATTTCAGAGCTATGGGGACTTTTAGCTGGATAGGTCAGATTGATCATGACTGACCATGCTATTTATAGATGGCAAAATATCTACAGTGGTACATGTGAGAAACTTTTTATTTTATTTTAATTGAACTAGACAACTCACCCTTTAAAATGAGATATTGCATGGCTATGTATGCCCAGCAGAAAAAAAGTTATTTAGAAAATAAAACTTCAACCGGGCATAACTTTTTTTGGTTGTCCTAGAAACAGAAACAGTGTAAATGCAGGCTCTTTTAAATGGCTTCCAACACAAGAACTAAACATTTTATCAACTCAGTTCATTTTTTTCCTGGAAGCAGACAAGTCAAGCTTTCTCTGAAGGTCTTTCGTTGTCACACATTCACAACAGAGAATTTTCAATAAATCATTCAAAAACGCCATTCTGCCATAGAGAAGTCTACAAACTATATAGAAATCCTTGAAACTCTCAAAGAGTTAAGCATTACGTTATACTTTAGCTATTGAAAAATAGCAGATCTACAAGCTCATAGCGCGGCACCGAGTGCTGCGCTACGAGCTTGTAGTCGTAGATCTGCTTTTTGAAAAATCGTGAAAATGTGGTGCAAATCTTTGAATATATATTCTTTCAGAGCAAACGTTTTTAACTCAAATATTTGCTTCTGGGGGGGGGGGGGGGGGTCCCTGGAACATCACATTTTCAGATGGGGGTCCGCAGCCAAATACACCACTGACATAGACATAGGTTTTTCAGAAAACAGTTAGGATTTAGAAGACATTATTTTCTGGGTGAGTCTTAAGGTGGCCTTACACTAGCCGATTTTTTTCAATCTGAAATCTGATAGCACCACACACTACAGGATAATCGGAGCGGGGCAGAGCAAATATCAAACATTCTTGATGTTGATCGGGCCGATCCCGATCGCGCTTTGAGCGGCCGGGCAACCCCTGACCGTCAAAAAATGCCCGATTATCGGCTAGTGTAAGGCCACCTTTACTCTAGGTATGCTGTAAGAGGGGCGTTGTTTACATACTGTTGCTGTCGGGCAGAAACCTCTCATCTCCATATCCTAACTGTGTTTTTTTTGTAAATCAATGCTCTAATCTACTTGATCATACTAGACTACTAGAGCATCACACAATGCTCTACTCTACTTGATCATACTAGACTACTAGAGCATCACACAATGCTCTACTCTACTTGATCATACTAGACTACTAGAGCATCACACAATGCTCTACTCTACTTGATCATACTAGACTACTAGAGCATCAATGCTCTACTCTACTTGATCATACTAGACTACTAGAGCATCACACAAAGTAGCAGATCTACAAACTAGAAATGTGGAGCGAAGCAATGCGGTTTGAGCTTGAAGATCTGCTACTTTTGCCGTTTTTGGAGTCGACTCCTGAAAAGTAACCGTTTTGGACATATGAGGTTTCCAGCCAACAGACGATATCCTGAGCACCCCCCACTCAGCAAGGACCTTTGCACTGAATGCAAAATGTAAATAAATATCACTGTTCTCAGAAAAGCAATGCAATTGGCCGCACACAACCTTTGCCCCCCCCCCGCACCCCCAGTTGAACTTTATTCAACTATTGGAAATTCCATTTCTGTTGCTTATACCTGCTACGTAATGTAAATCTTGGCCTACAACCTAAATGAGGCGATGATTAAATAAAATGTATCTTAAAAGGGAGGGTGTAAATGTTTTCTCCATTTATTTTGTTCATTAAGTCTTAAAAAGCTCTATATTTTTGATAGTAATCATTGCTACAGTGTGATTGTTCAGTAACACAGGGGTGAAACCCTGTCTCTCTAGCATTGTAGTATGCTGGACAAGAAAGAACTGCTACTGAAAGTGTCAAAGCAGAAGTACAGGAAGTTATATCCTTGTTGATGCTGTGCAGCATGTCTGTTTACATTTCCAGGTCATGAAAACAGTTTCGTGACAGGTTGAAAAGACAGCTTTTAGTAAATACAACGGATGTCCCACCCAATAGACACTCACACTCAGATCGGAATACTATAAAATGTAAGTTGACGTGAGACTATAAAATAAATGATCTTAGTGGGGTTATCTGATCTCTCCTGACAGTTCATCATATTCTGTTATAACTGTAGTCTACCTATTTTCTGACCAAAGTCACTGCCATGTGGGTACAACTCCTTCCTTGATTTTTCTTTTTTTGTATTAGATTTTTCTTCTACTCCCAAACATCTCCCTAATAATTATCTGACCCAAAATTGGTTAGCTTTTACAATCTAGTAGACATTCACCTGAATGCGATGCCTATATTAGTGAATGAATGATACAACCTAAAACAACCACAAAATGAACTCAGACTGGCTGAAACAGAGGAGCGGAAGACATTAGACAACAAACGACGGAGACATCGATGAAGCTTGATGAAGCTCACCAGAATAGCTTTTCAGCATGACACAGGCAGCTGACCACCCTGCCTTTATAATGGCATTATTCATTACCACTGAAACAGACATACTGACTGAGGCAATACAGCACTGCCTGCTTTTGGTTTAATTAAATTCAACAACGTGGGGCTGGTAGACCTTTGGAGCAACAACCATTACTTAAAAGAGTGTGCACACTGCACACCGGCTGTGCCTATCAAGGTCACAAACAGGCTAATTTATATATAGTGTCTGAAAAAGTAGAGACACGTCAGAGCTCTCCAGGACAGACATCCGAGTGCTGACCTGTGCTTCGAGGGGCGCCCTACCAACGGACTGATATGGAGTGAATCTCGATAGATTCGCAATATAACAGGTCGTATCTGCTTTTATTCATGTTCATTTGCTGTTCATATTCATATCATGAAGGGATGTCACATGGTCCCATTTTGTAATCATTAAATATGCCAGTGCTAGGTTCCATTAAACCTCTGTCTTTCATTGGACTTTACATAATTGAACAAGCCCAAACAACGCAACACTATCCTCAACCATGCTACATTATCAGTGCCAGTGATCGCACATATAAGGCCCGTTTCCAACGAGGGCACCTCCCACCCAACAGGGATACATTTGTTAAAGCTGGCCACTTTTCAGCCGGCATGACTTGCATGTGAGCATAACTCGCATGCCTCCTCCTGAGACAGTCCGTCACCAAACTTTTTTAAACTTATTTTTAATAAACAATGGGTTGACTTATCAGGAAAAAAAAGACAGGCCTGTTTTCTTTCGTAGTGAGGAGGAGGAGCGGGGGTCATTCTCCATCGCTCACCAATGATGGCAGGTGTTTGGAATCGCCAAATAAAAAACACATAATGGTCTGTGTTGAGGCACATGTGTGTGCCAGTGTGGTGGATCAAAAAGTGGGGTCCTTGAGGGGGTTCTTCACGGTCAAATGTTTGATAGTTGGGAACCAAATTGACATTTTAGGGGTCTGTTAACTCACCGCATAAGGGTCCATTTGGTTCCATTTAAATTAGTTAAATTAAGACTAATATGTATCAATATGAGGGGCGGGGCCACCCTTGGCATGATATGAATGAAAATCTTTGAGAAACACTGATCTACAAAGTAAGAAATAATCCATTGTAATTAAGTCTGAATGAACCAAAGGTTAAAGTTGAGAAAAAAAACCCTACATATTTAATTTCAGTTAAATGAACCTGTTGAAAGTCTGACTTCACACGCAATGACTGGTGCTGTGTTGACATGCAACAAGTGATGACATTTGCTTTGGTAGTTTCATTTCTATATCATCAAATTATTTAATTCATTCATCGTGATATTATGCCTGCTTTAGTACCATCATTTAATAACTGTCATGTGTATATGGGCGAGTCACTGGGTATAACCTTGGGTACAACATTTTACCCTTATGGGTGACTAAACTGGGTACAAATGTAACCATTGCATTAATGAACTTTGATGTATAACAGCAACAGGTGTCTTAAATGCCCTTAAAATGATCCCTGGCTAATAAGACAAATGTGCCTTAACTTGCCCTCTACAACTAAAATAAAAAACACCTTCAATATTGTATGTCATAAATAGAGAATCTTTCACTCAATAGGAGCTGCTCCTGTCGCAAGTTGATGATGTCATAATGTCCATGTGGTCTAGCCCTATGGAATGTATGGAGTGCATATGCTAATAAAAACAACTTTATGCTTCCTAAGGATAATATGAGCATCAAAGCAATATTTTAAATACTTTGTATTAGCATGTGCATTCCATATATTCCATAGGGCTGGACCACACAGACATCATCAACTTGTGACAGGAGCAGTTCCTATTGAGTGAAAGATTCTCTATTTATGAGTGTTTTTAATTTTAGTTATAGAGGGCAAGTATAATCTTTTAAGGCATATTTGTCATATTAGCCAGGGACCGGGTTCCTTTTAAATTGTCACTTCACGGTCGGTCCATTGGGGTCCACTCATGACACTGACTGACCTTGCCCTGGTCTGGTCGCTCGCACGGGGACAGCCCTGCCGCTGCTGCACTGTGTTTACTTTAGCACGGCAGGCTAGTTGAAGCGCTAAGCTAACAAGAGTTCAGACCATGATGCTAACACACCGACTGCACACAGTTTAGACAGAACCACACCATCACTTTAGCCCCGTTAGCCACACCGCTATACTAGCATCGATGCCGCTCGGCTATACCTTGACACAGTCGATGGGGAACATGAGGCAGTGCTCCATGATCCCCGCCACGGCCCCGGCCAGCATGTGCGTGCTGGTGGACGCTCCCACGGGGAGACCCTCATAGTCCGGCTCGTCATCTCCACCACCACCACCACAGTCCCGGTGGTGGAGGTCCCCCTCTCCTCCCAGCAGGTTCGGAACCGCAACGCAACTAAAATGAACTTTCTGCAGCTCTCCTCCTCCGAGCCGAAGAGGAGGTGGCGGCGGCGAAATGAATGACATACTAGTCCGGCTACTTTCAGAGATCCCCCACAGTCCTCGTCCTATTCCTCCTCCTCCCCCGAGGAGCCATCGAGCTTCTGCCCCGGCGGAGGCACCGGCGACCGGTGGCGGCGAGGAGCCCGGTGGTGGCACCGGTGCCTCCTCAGTCATCGTTCCCCGACGCCGCCTCACGAAGGCGTCCGCTTCCATTCAGAGCCTGCAGGGCGAGGATGAGGACGGCTTCAAGTCTCTTTGGTTCTGGTTGTTGTGAGTTATTATTATTCATAAGTTTCATCAACATCCTCTCCTTCACGGCTCTGCTGCTGCTGCCATCTCCACACGCACACGACGTCTCGCCATTCCCGAGGCGAGCATAGCAGTGCGGATATCCGCCCGGTAGTAAAGCCCGCCCACTGCCACTGCTTCCGGAAATATCCACACAAGCACACAGGTCGTTTCCGTCTCCGCTCCACGCCCACAACTACTACTAAGATAATAATAATAATAATAATAATAATAATAATAATAATAATAATAATAATAATAATAATAATAATAATAATAATAATAATAATAATAATAATAATAATAATAAAAAAAGTTAAACATATTCCATTGCAGTGCGGTGTCACTTGCCGAAAAGAAAATAGGCCTATCTACAAGCCAGCAGTCACGTTCAAACCAGAATCGGCTCAAACAAGGAGTTAAACTCATTTAGCTCCTATGCCACTAACATGTGTAAGTTGTAACGCCCTGCCAACAAGCCTTTAAGAAATGTGAATCCCTAGACTCCTTCAAAACCGCTCTCAAAGAGCACTTACGGGCGGCTGCAATTCGAAACCCCTATAGGCCTACTTGACTATACTGTAGCCTACATCTTTTGAATTTAATATTTTCCCTTATTTTCTAACCGTGTATATGATGATATCCTTTTTTTTTGCATAGCCTAGGCTATATGTATATATAAGTGTATGTCTTTTAAATGTTCTGATGAATTGAAAATGGAGGACCCTGATGTAAACAAGTCTTTAGTGCTTTTTCTGGTTTTATCCTCTTAGCAGTATTGACCCGTACTTTCGTTGAACTGTAGCCTACCCATTCTACAAACTGTTAATACAAATTTCAATCAATCAATCAATCAATCAATCAATCAATCGATCAGCGTTGAGCTAAAGCCGAGGCCGATGCACTGACCGACACTGACCTACACTGGCATGAAGGAAATGGAATCTGGTTAGGCCGTTAGCCTACACTGCAGCTATACCAATCCCCCTCCTTTCATTGGCTATGCCATTCAAGCAACAGGAATTTGGACCAACTAGCCTATCTTCTCTTATCTAAGCAGAGATAGTGTTCACAATAAAGTTGTAAAATAGGAAATGAACGTTCTCAGCGTGGGGTCGTCTAGGGACCCCCAGGCTTCCTTAAAGGGAGTTCCAGGAGGTCCCGAACAAATGGACCCTCAGCAGTCTCTAACTCAGAGAGTGTAGCTACAAATGGAACCAAAATGAAAAGATTACAATCATATGAAATTGGGGTCCGTAACCCAATACGCGGCACAACACTGAATAGGTCTACACGCCTCTGATAGTTTGTTATTGTCTTGGCCCAATTAGAGCCTGCAGAACTGCATGTGCTGTCCCTATAAGGTCCCATTAAGAGTGTGGAAACTATACATAGAACCGAACAAAATAAATTGTTAATGGATTGTGTGCCGTGGCCTTCTGTAACTTGGAAGTAGTAAACAAATCAATTAATGTGTATTCAGGTTAGTCTTTTGACCTCTTCTAACCTTGACACCGCTACAGCCCCCATATAGACAGTAGACACACGGGGACTACAAATTTCACGCCCCCACTTCTGGTCCGTTTGAACGGTGTACTGCAGCTGTCAATGCAATCCCTATGAGAGATATCATAAAATACCCTTATTTCAGTGGTTGATTACTGAGGGTGTAGCGATTTTTTTTTGTTCTAATAAAGTGTCCCATATGTTTGATTTGTCCTTTTCAATGTCACATACCATCTAACTATAAAACCCACAATGTACTATAATATACTCCATCAGAGATTCAAAAGTGCTAGCATTGTACATTTCAAGTTAAAGTGGGCGCACGGTATATACGTCATGGTCGCATCCCTTGAGGGTTTCAATACCCAGATATATTTGTTGTGTTTCTTTTTATATGCTATGTATTTGTGGAAAATTATCTAAACAGCATCTTGCAAGACTAATTATTAATACTCATCTGGAGAATTCACTAGGTATGAAAATGTCAGGATATAATGTCACTCCTCCATTTAGCTGGGTTATTTTCCCAACTATTCAGCCAAGTTAATTATACAAGTTGACAACGTATAACACACCGTCAGAGCTCCGACGTAGGTAGAACATATTATTAAGCCTGTGACATGTTCAAAATATAGACATGAAATGAATGAACAAAGTCAGTCGGGATCGGGATGTATGAGAATTCCATTCTTCAAAGTCGGTGCTCATAGCCTCGTAAAGGCAGTGACGAGTCTGACGACCCTTAAAAGCGTCAGGTTCTCTATCTGCTGTCTCCCCTCTGCTCTGTTAACATTTTGGGTAACTCATTCAAGTGGTAAATTAAATGTGAAATACATCCTCTATTGAGAAAACAACAATATATGTTGATAAAGACACTTCATACATATGGAAACATATTTTTTATTCAAATCAATATAGTCTTCAGTTCATTTTGTTACATTTTAAAAGTAGGCTAACTACAGTTGAATTTCAATGGACTTCTATGGACTGGCCTGCAGTACACCGTTCTAACGGACCAGAAGTGGGGACGCTGTCTCATTTGGGGGCGTGAAATTTGTAGTCTTTAGTCCCGCCCCCTCGAGAGACCCGGAAAAGAAATCCCCGTTCATTTTCCTCATAGACTTTTCAGAAAGTATTTATTTAAAGACGTTTACGCCGCGGACAAAGCCAACTCTTGTCGTGACAAATCATGACAACAAATGGGCCAAACAAAGAATTAGAAAGTAGAAAGAAACGGCAGGTTACAACACTTTTTTTGTTGTTTTTCTTCTTTGTAATTATTTGTTTGGTCCAAAATATATGTGTTGTCATGATTTGTCACGACAAGAGTTGGCTTCGTACGACGCTTAAAAGGTCTTTAAATAAATACGTTTTGAAATGTCTATGGGAAAAATGCATTGGGATTCATTTCCTGGGCCTGGCGTCGTCATGAAAGGGGGCGGGACTGCGACGCTCTATACCAGTAGCATGCTGCAGATAAAGATAGAATGAGGAAGGCACCCCCAAGTGTTCATTCTGCGTCATAGCGCAGTCATAGGTCAGCTAGGGCAGAAAAAAGCCTCCTAATCAATCATTAGTGATGGAAAGTAACTAAGTAGTAAAGTTTTTTTTTGATTGATTGATTGATTGATTGAAATATTTATTAACAGTTTGCAGAATTACAGTACATTTCAAGCACAAACTCAATACAAAGGCTGTTAACTGTGAGTGGACGACCCAATTAAGCATTACACTTGTTTCCAATAGGGTCCACCATGTTCAATTCATCAAAAACATTTAGAGACGTACAAATAGACACTTCTATAAAGGAGGTAAAAAGGGAAAAGAAACCGAAGTACTGTAATTCGGGTGCTTTTACTTTACTTGAGTATGTCCATTTCTTGATACTTTATAATTCTACTCCACTACATCTCAGAGGGTTGTACTCGACTCGACTACAAATTTGAAAGATAGATTATTATTACAAAACATACTTTAACCAATTAAATTAAATTGTATACTTTTTGAAAAGATTCGACCAATGTTGAAAGATTTTCATGCATTGCCAATACTTTTGTACTCAACATTCTTTTTCCCCAATGTGAAGTATTTTGATAGGCCTACTTTCATTTAAAGCTCTATTATGTAAATTGTTATTTCGTCCAATCTGTCTAGTATAATTCCTCTATAATAGTTCTATATAACTCATGCAATTGGGGTGGTTGTATTTGGTCTCCCTGCTCTTCTATTGAGACATTTAGGTCTATCAGTTGGACATGACCTTTGACTTTGACACAACGACAATCTTGTTTCTTGTTTGACATGTGTTTTGACCCGAAGTCAAAACTTCGCCCCAGAACAAGCAATGTAAACAGGGGACTGCCTGCTAGTCCGACCTGCCATTAGTAACATATGTAAACATATGTTTCACATGCCAATAACTTAAGTCTCTTTGAATTGAATTGAGAGAGAGAGAGAGAGAGAGAGAGAGAGAGAGAGAGAGAGAGAGAGAGCGAGAGCGAGAGCGAGAGCGAGAGAGCGAGAGAGGGAGAAAGAGAGAGAGAGAGAGAGAGAGAGAGAGAGAGAGAGAGATGAGAACGCTGTTCTCTACAAGAAGAGTCCTCAGATTATTGTCTCCAGGCTAAGTGTACCACTCTGCCTGGAGGGAAACAGGGTGATTTCTCCAGAAAATTAGGTAATTGTGTTTTGGTCCGGAGCTGTTTTAACATAATTCGATTTCCCCCTTTATTGCCTGGGAGGGCCTTCAAGGGGCACAGTGTTGAATTTCTGCCGACAAAGGGGAATGAAGTGTTAATTTCTGCTTACAAGAACAGAATCTCCTGCTCCTGATCTAGTTAAGGTTGATTGCGCGTCATTCACAGACGTTCCTTAAGGAAAAGGAGGCAGACAGCATAGCCTGGTGATTCCTCTTCCCTGAAACTAATGCTACTCTAATTACACCAATAAGGGAGAGGCATGTTCGGTCTGGCTGGAAACCCAATCACACCTCACTTCATCCCCTCTCCTTAGAGAGTGCACCATCCGTAATATAGGCCTGAGGAGTTGTTTTACACTGGCTAAGCAAAAACATGGCAGAAAATTCACATTATAACGGATAGAAAATGGGAACGTAACTTGCTTATGTTCTGCTGTGTTTGGTTGTTTACTCTAGTTAACACCCTTCCTTCTTTCCTCCCTTCCCATACCTTCCTTCCTTCCTTCCTTCCTTAACCACTTTCAATACCCTGTTTTGGGTATAATTATAGGCAAACATTTACAAAAGTTACATTGCTATTTCCGTTATTTCTTAAATAGAAACTTTGTATATCTCCATATTTCAACTTTGTACGTTTTTTATCGTAAATTAATGGCCTATACTTCATCATACAAGAGTGTCGCACGGACAATAGCTAATCTACAATTTTCACTACTAATTTTCACTTTAAATAATAAAAAAGGGACGGTTTTGGACATTATACAGTCGGTAACGAAATAGGACTTAAGTGGTTAATTGGCAGGAGACTGACTCCCACGTGCTCTCTCCAGGTGCTGCTTAGCTCCACGGCATGATGATCTATGGTCTCTTATCGTATTAAAGTGCAGGCACTGAACCACTTAAAACAGTGGCCAAGGACAATTAGACATCCTCAATAATAGCACTAGGAAAACATTTTGTGTTAAGAGCCCCAATGTAACACTCTTGAGACGGGCCCTTATGATAAGATAGCTTATGCATGTGGGCCGATACGATACGTATTACGTATAGTCCACATACTATGTGCATACAGTATATGTATCTGATTTTTGATCTATGTTCATTATATGAGTAACTATGATGCATTAAGTGCCTTATTCTCTGGGTGATTAGGTGGGGTGGGAGCGGCCAGCTTGGGAGAGCTTTCTGTTTTGTTTTGTAATGTATGCATGGATGTATTTATTGTAATGTTTTTGTCTACTGTATTGCTCTGTATTTGCTCTATGTTGCTGGACCCCCTCGAAAACGAGATGATACATCTCAAGGGTTATCCTTTTCTCAATAAAGGTTCATATATATATATATATATATATACGTTACACCCTACCCAACCCTAGTCACTGTGGTGGACACTAAAGTACGTTTACTGTAGGCTACTCATTTTCCTTTTTTTTGCCTCCTATATACAGCTTTTGTCCCCACATGTCTCAATATTTGCCATTGACAATGGAAGGAGAAATTAGGTCAAATGTCCACTAAATATGATGTAAATGTAACCAACTGATCACATGAATTCAGTTGTTCATGAGATGATGTATGATGATGTATAATGATAAGAGCGCCCCTCACTTCACACAGGTGTGATTTTGTTTTAACGTAGGCCTATTTACACCTCTACATTTCAAAGACACGCTCCAGTACAGGATTCATTCCATATGTTGATCTGACCTCATCAAACCCGTAGATGTCCATATAGGCTATACTGTATGGAGCTGGCCTGTTCTGACATCACAATGTGGTTCTGACATTTTTGGGTCAAAGTTGATCCCATGCCAAAGCACCAGCGCTCGCCCAGCAGTCTGCCGTCACCCAGGCGGATGCACGCGCGCACCGACCTGCCCCAGCAGTGCGACACTCTCACGGAGGAGACTGCCGAAGAGCTGCGCTGCCGTCCGGCCAGTGAATGCCAGGAGCGCCATCGCCATGAGTCTCACGGATGCCACGACTCCATGCTGCAGCCCAACGGATGGCCTTTGACACCCTCTGCAAGGCCGTCCAGGCACGCACACACACACACACACACACACACACGCGCATGCACGTGTGTGTGTGTGTGTGTGTGTGTGTGTGTGTGTGTGTGTGTGTGTGTGTGTGTGTGTGTGTGTGTGTGTGTGTGTGTGCAATGTGCATGCATGCGTGTGGGGGTTTTCTATTGTATTTCTATGCTGAAGTTTGTATAGGGGTTTCTATAGGCTTTGGGGTCCTACAAGGCAGCTAGTGCACTCATTAGTTCTTTCAGAGGGTTATGAAACTCTCTCAAACTGAAACCAACACTGCAATGATATGAAAAAGAAAATGTAATAATAAACAGATAATAAACAGAAAATAAATGTTCTGGTATAGGTGACAACATTTCAGACAATCAGGAGAGAGTATCCATGTATCAGCAAATATTATAGTGTTCCAGTTCCAAAGTCTGCTCATGCATTTCTTTGTGTCATCACTTAAAATCCACTCTGTGGATGCGTTCTCTATCCTGATTGGGTACAATTGGTATCCCGACCTGAAATTCATTAGTACAAAATAGAGCTTTTTAACACTTAAGTGATTTACGTAAGTGATTCAGAAAATCACTTACCCTACCTTTAATGCAAATAAAAATCTTACTGAGCAACTTTCTCAGTTGAGGAGTAATATTCGACAAAGGGTATATTTTTGTTTGTAAAAAAATATATAAATATATAATATTATATGAAGTATTCTCACGTAATGAAGAACGTATTAGATTGTGCCTAACACTGCCTATAGTCAACATAAGGTATTCGTTTTATTCATGTTTGATCTACCAGTAACAATGTTTCTATGAATATAACGATCAACAATATTACTTTTCAACATTTGATCACCTCCATGCAAGTAATGCAAATGTTATCTGAATGAATTAAAGTCTGACAAGTTAAACCCAAATGTGGCATAATGCTCAGACAACAAACAAACAAAAACTGCTTTGTTTGCTATAGTAGCTTTAGCTTACTGCAGTGGTTACACATTGTCCTTTCCATGACTAAATTATGAGACAGGCTGGATGTTTAGTAGCCATGCGGTGGTTACACTATATGTCCTTCCCATTACTAGATTATGTGACAGGCAGGCTGTAAGAACTCGTTTTATGGTATAACTACTCCTCCAAGTGGTAACTTGGAAAATGACAGACACATAGACCTAATTTCCCCTTTCATTGTCAAAGGCATATGAGACGTGTGGGGACAAAAGCACACACACACACGCACGCACGCACGCACACACAAATCACATGCTCAAAAAACAAATCACGTGGATCTATATTATTATTATTATTATTATTAATATTATCTATATTATCATCATTATATGGAATGTGGCCAGCCCGTTGCGTATGTAATCTGACGTCAGATGTCTGTGACATATAATTATTCATGACGTATGACTAATTCGTTTAATATTTCAAAGTATAAAATGTGGACAAATACATTGTGGAGGTACTTCTGCCTACACTGACCAGACACTGTGAGCAGGTCAAACACTGTGTCTGATGAAAGGCAAAGCCTCTCCATGGACAACCTGTCCACTTACCGTATGCTGAGAGAATATAATATTTGACTTATTTGACCGAGCATAGTGCATTTCTGCACGGCTTCCTCTTAAACCCAGACCTCTTTCAAACCGTATCCGTGCTCCCATCACCACACCAACACTGTCTGGAGACGATGGATGGAGACGGAGAACACAGTGCAGACTTCTACTCCATCCCACTGGTGGTAAATGGCGCGGGCCAGACCGGCGGAGGTCATGATCACCATCAGGACACCGAGCTGGTGGCCGTCTACGCTAACGACAGCCAAGGAGCCGAGAAGAGCTCCAGCGGGTCCGACACGTCGGACGGCGCCACAGACAACGTGGACGCCAGGAGGAGGACGGACATGCTCTACACGATAGAAGACACCCCACCCTGGTACCTGTGTGTGCCGTTAGGTCTACAGCACTACCTCACGTGCTTCAGCGGTACTATCGCCGTCCCGTTCCTCCTGGCCGAGGCCATGTGCGTGGGCTACGACCAGTGGGCCACCAGCCAGCTCATAGGGACCATCTTCTTTTGCGTGGGCGTCACCACTCTTCTCCAGACCACGCTGGGCTGCAGGTTGCCTCTCTTCCAGGCCAGCGCTTTTGCCTTTCTGGCCCCAGCCATGGCCATTCTGTCCCAAGACAAGTGGAAGTGTAACAATGACACGGCGGTTCCACTGCTGAATAGCACAACAGGGCTCATGCAAACGGAGCACATATGGCACCCCAGGATGCGAGAGATCCAAGGGGCCATCATCGTGTCGTCGATGATCGAGGTTGTGATCGGAGCGCTGGGCCTGCCGGGAGCACTGATGAAGTACCTCGGACCGCTGACCATCACTCCCACCGTGGCGCTCATTGGCCTGTCCGGCTTCCAGTCTGCGGGCGAGAGGGCCGGCAAACACTGGGGTATGGCCATGCTGACCATCTTCTTGATGCTGCTGTTTTCCCAGTATGCCAGAAATGTCCATTTGCCTCTTCCGTTCTACAACAAGGCCAAGAGAGGATGGAGCTCTTACAGGCTGCAGGTCTTCAAGATGTTTCCCATCATCATGGCCATCCTGGTTTCATGGGGGTTGTGTTTCATTTTCACAGTGACCGACGTTTTCCCGCCAGAGAAGGACAAATACGGTTTCCACGCGCGCACGGACGCGCGACAGGGCATCTTGGCTGCGGCACCGTGGTTCATGGTCCCTTGTCCCTTCCCGTGGGGCGTCCCAACAGTAACGGCTGCGGGGGTGATTGGCATGATGAGTGCGGTGGTGGCGAGCATGATCGAGTCTATTGGAGATTATTATGCCTGCGCGCGTCTCTCCTGTGCCCCTCCACCACCGATCCATGCAATCAACAGGGGGATATTTTTCGAGGGTATATCCTGCGTGCTGGATGGCCTGTTTGGGACAGGCAACGGTTCCACGTCCTCCAGTCCCAATATAGGCATAATGGGACTCACAAAGGTGGGCAGCAGACGCGTGATCCAGTACGGGGCGATCATAACGCTGCTGCTGGGGCTTGTGGGTAAATTCAGCGCACTGTTTGCCTCGCTGCCAGACCCTGTCCTAGGCGCACTGTTCTGCACCTTGTTTGGCATGATCACGGCGGTGGGGCTGTCCAACCTGCAGTTCGTGGACCTCAACTCGTCCCGGAACCTCTTCGTCCTGGGCTTTTCCATCTTCTTTGGCCTCATGCTCCCGAGCTACCTCAGACAGAATCCGCTGGCCACCGGCGTCGTTGAGATAGACCAGGTGCTGAACGTGCTGCTGACCACCGCCATGTTCGTTGGTGGCTCCGTTGCATTCGTTCTGGACAACACCATCCCGGGTTCTCCGGAAGAGCGTGGGATCACGAAGCTAACATGCAGCTCCGGGCCCAGAGCCACGGAGCCGGAGGGGATGAGATCCTACGACTTGCCGTTCGGCATGGATTTCATCCGCAGACACGACGTCCTCAAGTACATCCCAATCAGCCCCACCTTCACAGGGTACCAGTGGGGTACACTGCACGGGGCCTGTGCCTGCCGGACGGGACATGCAGAAACTAGGGAAGTAAGAGTTGGAGTGGGATCGGAGGGAGTGAGTGGGGTGTAACCATATACATATAAACATGTAGACGCCTCTTCCGGCTCTGGGGCGCGTGTCAGCATTGAAGGCACAATTTTCCCCGAGATTCCTTCAATGTCAAGCTTCCGCGTGCGTAACATTAAGTCCCGGAAAAGACGCGCTGTGATTGGCCAGTAGTCACCTGAGTGACAGCGAGAGACATGGAGGAGTCGCATGAGTGACGTCACTTGGGCAGCGACGCAGCGTGCCTTCAGCAAATGCCTTCAGCTCTTCTAAGAAAGCTGCAGAGAACTGTTGCTTTGTGTTCACTTTTTAATGTTTTCTGTTATCCCCCCTGGCTCTGATGTTGTATTGTTGTATTAATAACTTTGTTGTTTGTGTTTGTTTGTCTTGTTTTGTATTGTAATCTATTGTCATGATTGTAATTCTAAACTGACATGTGCAAATTACATTCCTTAATTAGCCCAGAGGCTCTCAAAGGTTTTTTAGCTCAGGTCACCCCTGTAAATGTTTTCATCCACGGCACCTCCTGAATTACATTGTTACTTTACAGCACCTTGCATGTCATATTATGTTAGGAAAATATGCAAATATTTACGCCTACAATTCAGCATGTCACGAGGAAAACTTGAGAGAATGTCTGTTTCCATTATGACAGGTTGAAAATAAGTTTTATACTTGACGTTAAACCACACTTACAACCCAGTAATGTTATTCTGGGGGGAACATTTGCCAAAAATAGCTAGCCTCATGCTCGAATGCCCCCGCCCCCTGTCAAAAACAGCTAAAATCCCTAAAACGAAAGAAAGCAGCAAATGAAATCTTTTACTTTCTCTAATAAGAACCTAAAACATGAACCTTGTTGAAAAAAACTAAAGTTGTCCTTTAAACTGAAGTGATATTGAATGACCTTTCCAGAATATTTATAGTATAATTCCATTTCAAATTTGGAAATCACAGCAAAAATTAGCAGACACTCTTAATCCAGAGCACTAATACATCAACCGCATAGAGATACTAATCTATAGCATCATAGGTCAACTAAGTACCGAATTATCAGTCTAAACAGTGGAATATCCAATAAATCAATTTCTATGTACAGAGGTCACTCGATGCAGACAATTGGATATGGCCGAATTTAGGCCAAGGAGTGTTTTTCGTGCAAAGCTAATGCTTGGAATGTATTCTGAATCATGAAAACCCCCTAGTTTGACACGTCACATGCTACTTAAAGTATGATGAAATTTTGCCTCATATTGGTGGTCTATGGTGCGGTATACAAAAATGGCCATAACGTTTTTTTCCTGCGATATTTCCGGCAGAGCAGACCTCTCATTCTGTGGTCCTTAATGACCAAGTGAATAGAAAAAACACAAATAAAAAGTACGTCATGAAATCACAGGTTAAACTATTCCTTGAGCTTTTGGGCCTGTGGCTCCCCACTGTCCCAGCTATCTCCTGCAGCAGCTCACGGATCTTGCTGCAGCGTTTGCACACTGTTGTACTTCGCCCAGCAGATATGAGAGTTTTTTTTAGCTTACGGGTGTCTGAGCACGAAAACAGCATGGTTGTTGTTCACCACCTGTGCGCAACCTAACACACAAACACACACGTACATATTAACTGTATATATGGTGATTTCGGGTGTGCCAGTACAGTACAGTGACAGTAGAGGGACCCCCACACGGTAACTGTCATTTCTCAACCGTTTCGGACGCTGGGCAGCTCGCCGGAATCAGGCCGGCACCCTGGGTGCGTTCCTGTGGGTCTGGAACTCCCCCCCCACACGAAGTTGCACCACTCACTTCACACGGGTGTGATTTTTGTCATTAGGCAAGTTTTCAAACTCCCCTTGGGTGAAATCTGTGGAGCTTAAAATACCTGCTAGGCCCCTATATTGTATGTTTACTTCAGTACAAGTAGAAATACCCCACGTTTAAATAAAAGTAGTAATACCACAATTTAGAAATACTCTGTTTCAAGTAAAAGGCATGGACAAAATTGGTCTAATTGGTGTGAAAGTAACAAAGTATTCACATGTCACATCAAAATACAAAAGTAAAAGTATAAAAACATGTGATTCAACACACACACACACACACACACACACACACACACACACACACACAATACTGAATATGCACGTAGCCACGCACAATGCATACTGAACATGCACACACACACACACACACACACACACACTCTGTTACGAAACCCTTTTGGGTCTAGTGATGAGTCTGTCCGTACTAAGAAGGATCTGTAAATCTGTGTTCCACCAAATGGGTCTAGAGAGGAAAAGCCAGGCTCTGCATTCAGCCAGGCTTTATGATCCTGATAAATCCACCCATTCTAAGCCTCGCTTGGCTTTAGTGGAATGGAATAAACCAGGCTGTACAGACCAGGATTTAACAAGCCTGGTTTTGGTTTAAATCCTGGATTAGTTAATCCAAGTTTCGTGAAACGGGCCCAGGTCGTACGGAGCCCCTGAATGGCCATGCATTCAAAATATATTTTATCTTGTCCGTACAAGATAATATCTCGTCCGTACAAGATAATATCTCGTCCGTACAAGATATTATCTTGTCTGTACAAGATATTATCTTGTCCGTACAAGATAATAATTATCTTGTACGTACAAGATAATAATTATCTTGTACGTACAAGATAATATCTTGTACGAATAAATGGAGCCATTATCTTGTACAAGATAATATCTTGTACGTACAAGATAATTATTATCTTGTACGGACAAGATAATATCTTGTACGGACAAGATATGATCTTGTACGGACAAGATATTATCTTGTACGGACGGAGGGAGAAAAGTGCAAAGTGTTCTCTTTACTTTTGACTTTCCAAAATGGTAGTTTAGGATATTTACATATTTACAGTCACAAACAGTAGGTGTGCACAAGCACACATGAAACAGTTAAGCCACTACCAAGGGACACGGGTGTTGCCAAAATAACAAAAGAAGCCGCTATAGGGAAACAAAAGACAGACTAAACTAACTCATAATTAGTGAAACAAAAGCCTACCTACCTAACTACTCTAACCAAAACTTAGTTTAAAATACATGTGGTGGAAAACACCCGTTACCTAGTGTGCTTAAAAATGTTCTACCTACATGGTGCCTGTGTACAGAGGCATCTGTCTTACTTGGGTGCTCAGGTGGAACTTAGCCTTTTATAGACAGCAGGTGGTGGTGATTAGATGAGGGTGGAGTCAGGTAAGAGGCTGATTGGCAGATGAGGTGACTGGTGACTTCAAACCTGCAGAGAATGATAGAGTGGAGGGAAGTGGAGGGAAGGAGAGAAAGGGGAGGGAAGGAGAGAAAGGGGAGGAATACAGGAATACAGAACTAGAAGTGGCAATTTTGAAAAATCGCAAAGTGTGGTTGCCGCAGTCGCTTCAATAGGCCCTCCCTAATTTGAACATTTCTATAACGCTTGAATAGTTTGGTCTTCTGCCCCTGCAAGGGAATTTATGTCTTTATAAACGATTGTAAAACATAGATTGGTTACATAACCAACAACAGCCAATTAGTTACTACACACGTTATGCAAAGCTCGGCCAATCACAGCGGAAGTTAGGTAGGTTACTCCAGAAAAGTAATAATAAAGTGTGACAATAACTATAGTCTGGTTGCCTTTTGGGCAACTACACTAACTAGAAAAGTCGCAATTTTGATTGCAAAGTGTGGTTGCCGCAGTCGCTTACATAGGCCCCTCCCACTAACATTGTCAGCCAATTACAATGTCATGTTACCCCTGTGATCATGCGTAGATTGGTTACGTAACCAACAACATCCAATTATCTACTACAAACGTTATGCAAAGCTCGGCCAATCACAGCGGAAGTTAAGTAGGTTACTCCGGAAGAATAATAATAAAGTGTGACAATAACTATAGTCTGGTCCACACTAATAATAACAAACAATAAAATCGTTTCATATAAGCATTGTGGTCCAAATATAAATAAGCTGTCTCTGCTTTATTAAAATTAAAATGTAACTAATTCAGTAGCAGTAACAATAGCGTTTTCTCTCAGTCAGTTGATTCTTCATATCCATATGAGTGAAACGGCCGGGATGACATGTTTATTTTTCAAACTCAATTCTTATATGAGGCGATCTAAAATCCCCCTATGGGGATTACAATGCAAATAAAAAGTACATGAACCCGTGGATTTGCGGCCTCCACCGATATTGACGTCAGTCTTCGGTGCTCTATAGCTTTAAGTCCAGGGAAGGAAATTGCAGTGCAGTGCCAGACCCAGCAGCCAGTAGGAGATGAAGTATCCCAAGATGCATTGGGTGGTCAGGGAGCACGCCCTCCACTGTGGCAGCAGAGCAGTGAGTGGGTTAAGATGAGGCATGTGCTCACATCCGTCTCCGGAAGAGACGTGGGTTTGCGACTGCATGTCGTGTGTCGTCTGGGCCATTTTATTGCGAAGGAGTGGCTCGTTGAGCAGCAGCAGATGACCACTGATCCAGAAGGGAACCGGAGAGGAGGACGCCAGGAATCTCGTGAGAACCTGCACGTGCATGCACAACGTCCCGAAACACAGCAGTGCGGTGCAATGCACAACATATACAAACACCCGTGGGCTGAGAAATCCATGTGTGCAGGGCTTATCTAGCTGCTTGTTGTTTGCACCCATTTCCCAAAGCCCCAGTGTCAGGAACACGTCTGGGTTAGCTCGATAGTACCCATAGGCCGCCGTTATGCCGAGGGTGGCCATGGGCAGAGCCAGGAGGAAGTTGGGTATCTGCTTCAAGTGGTAGTAGCGCAGGAAACCCACATCCCAATACACATCCTGGACGTGGGAGTAGAGCACAGGGAGGAGTCCCACGCACCAGAGCGGTGGGGGGACATTTTCATCGGGGAGGCGGTAGCGTTTCCTTTCAGCCAGCGACAGGAGACCATGGGGAATCCGCTCCATGGAGAGAGATGGAAAACAAAATGTCTTATATCCGTAATACTGGAACGCGCCGAATGGCAAGGCGATAATCACAGTTCCCAAAAGAGCCGTGGACAGCAGGCGAATTACGATCCAGGAGCAGTGACAGAGCGCGCCATAGCCTTTCCCAGACGTGTGGCACTCGCGTATCCAGGACATGGCGCGCAGCGACAGAAGGTACAACAGGAATCCAATGTTCACCAGTCCATTGGATCGCGTCGCCGTGGCCATGCCCAACGCTAGGCAGGCCCTGAAGGTGAGCCCCTTCTCCAGGAGGAACAGGCCGCCAAATGTGAGCGTGGCGAACAGGCTCTCCGAGTATCCGGCCAGCATGAAGACGTTGGCGGGCGTGAGGCAGTAGAGCAGGCTGGAGAGCAGAGCCAGGCGTCTGTCCCGCAGAACTGTCCCGCTCAGGGCGTGCAGCGCCAGCGTGCTCAGCAGGAAGAGGCCGCTGTTACCGAAGGCGACGGCCAGCAGCAGGCGGCCGCGCATCGTCAGCCAACCGCTGAAGGGCCACAGCAGGGTCTCGGCCAGGCCTCGCAGGAAGACCGGGAGGAGGGGAAAGAAAGCAAAGCTGTGCTCGTACAGGTAGCCTCTCTCCGCGATGAAGAGGAAATGCTCGGCGTCCCAGCGGGACAGGCCGCCCAGCAACCAGTCCACCGCAGGGTCCAGATATCGAGGCTCGTCTGTCCGCGGGGGGATGAACGCCTCTGCCTCGTGGTCAGGGATGACACCGTTGAAGACAGCCTGCAAAAGCAAAGACAGGGCCCTGGTGGCCGTGGCAAACTGTACAACCGTTCTGACATCCGTCGCCATTGACTCGTTCAGCAGATTCTCAAATAAAGATACATACTGTCACTGGCTAACAAACGAGACAGTGTTTGAGGATACATTACACCAGATTACACTAAAGACATGATTTGTATATGCCATCGAGGATGACGTCATAGCCGTGGTGGCGAAAATAAGCATCATCGTGTCTATGGCATCACCGCGTACATGAATTGTATGCATGAATGTATGCACACAATTCTGCATAATGGGGATAGAAATACAGAATGGAAAACGGTATTCTTTGACAAGCTACATATATCAGTGTTGGACAGTAATGGGTAACACTGATCGTATATGTAGCGTGGCAAAACAGTACTTTTAATGTTTGTTTAGAGCACTTTAAACAAACATTACCAAGCACCCATCACTAAGTTCACACAGGTGTAATTTTTTTATTTTGTTTTGATTTCCTACTGAAGGTTTAATATTTGCGTTATGGTTACTTTGGAAACATTCCTGCTCATTCCTTGGTCATTTACAAGCAGAACATGCATTTTGGTACCCAGCATTATTATTGCAAGGGTCCTCTTTGTCTGCGTGTCTTTAGGTAAAGTGTTAGAGCTGCACTATGTAACTTTGCACTTCTAACAGGGATAGAAGTGCTCAAGTGCTGACATTTATACAATTTAGCTACTATAATAGAGCCTGCATGCTTGCTCAGGGGATACATTGAATCCTGACCATCAGGTAAAAAAATCATGTCAGATCCTGTGTCTAGGTGAGTCATGACCTTTGACACAATCTAAATGTCTCAATAGAAGAGCATGCAGGGAGACAAAATACGACAACCCTAAAAGTTATATTGTATTAACATACAATTTTAACCATCCATCCATCCATCCATCTTCAACCACTTATCCGTAGTGGGGTCGCAGGCGCAACAGCTCCACCAGAGTGTTCCAGACTTCCCTCTCCAGAGCAACATTAGTGACTTCCTCCTGGGGGATCCCGAGACGTTCCAAGGCCAGTGAGTCGATGTGTTTCCTCCAACTGCGCCTTGGTCTTCCCCGGGGTCTCCTCCCAGTGGGACGTGCCTCAAGGACCTCCCTAGGGAGACGCCCGAGAGGCATCCTAAGCAGATGCCCGAACCACCTAAGCTGGCTCCTTTCCAGGCGAAGAAGCATGAGACTCTACTCCAAGTCTCTCTCGTGTGACTGAACTTCTCCCAGCCAAGAAAACTCATTTCGGACGCTTTTCGTGAATTACATTTTATTCATAAAAAATAAGTTACATACATAAATTCAGGGGTCGTCCATTTCCATGAATTCACTGACAATTCACCTCTGACCACAATCACAGTGGTTCACACAGCACGCTTTTATAGCGTATAACCGACCTGGTTTGGCGCTTACTCACTGGCAGATGCAGCAGCAGAGGGGTCGAGGACTGGTGGTTTTGGTGCACATTCAACGATGATGCATGGCTGCTCTCAAAGCTGTCTTCTACATCCTCCCTCTCATTCTTGCTGGAACCCATAACGTCATAAATCACTCCCAACACATCCGTTCCACCTCTTCTTCACCCCTCTTCCCACTGTCCTCTGTTCTCCTTCAGAGACACACTCTGTTCTCGTTCAGAGACACAGATTCTGTCTCACTCCTGCTGACTTTCATTCCTCTTCTCAAGAAAACAAGAAAGGGCTCAGAGCCGATCCTTGGTGTAGGACAGGCCTACCCGCGGCGGTAGCTCACGGGTAGAGTGGCTGGATGGTAACCGCAAGGTTGCCAGTTTGAACCCGGGCTCCCCCAGAGTTGGTGTCGAAGTGTCCTTGAGCAAGACACTGAACCCCTAATTGCTCCTGATGTTCTGGTTGGTGCCTTGCATGGTTTCCACCGCAATCGGTGTATGAACGTGTGTGTGTGAATGGGTGAATGTAATGCACAATCTATGTAAAGGTGTATGAATGTGTGTGTGAATGGGTGAATGTAATGGACATCTATGTAAAGCGCCTTGGATAAAGGCGCTATATAAATGCACCATTTACCATTTACCCCCATCTCGAAATCATAATCCTAGGCAGTAGGGCTCCAGTAAGTAACCTACTGGTGATCATTCAAAGCGGGTGTCTTTTTCTCCTTCTCCAACAGCTTCTTTTTCAGTGCCTCAATGTCTTTCTTCAGTTGGGCATTTTCCACAGCCACGTCTCTCACTCTCCGCCCCATCTCTTTCTCCAACAGAACTCTTCTCAGTTCCTCGATGTCTCTCTTCAGTTTGGCATTTTCCACCATGAGCTTATTCTCTCTTGTGCCGGTGGTCCGGACAATGACTTCCTCCATCCGCAGTCGAACCTGTCGTTTGGGACCGACACTGAACCCCTAATTGCTCCTGATGTGCTGGTTGGTGCCTTGCATGGTTTCCACCGCAATCGGTGTATGAACGTGTGTGTGTGAATGGGTGAATGTAATGCACAATCTATGTAAAGGTGTATGAATGTGTGTGTGAATGGGTGAATGTAATGGACATCTATGTAAAGCGCCTTGGATAAAGGCGCTATATAAATGCACCATTTACCATTTACCCCCATCTCGAAATCATAATCCTAGGCAGTAGGGCTCCAGTAAGTAACCTACTGGTGATCATTCAAAGCGGGTGTCTTTTTCTCCTTCTCCAACAGCTTCTTTTTCAGTGCCTCAATGTCTTTCTTCAGTTGGGCATTTTCCACAGCCACGTCTCTCACTCTCCGCCCCATCTCTTTCTCCAACAGAACTCTTCTCAGTTCCTCGATGTCTCTCTTCAGTTTGGCATTTTCCACCATGAGCTTATTCTCTCTTGTGCCGGTGGTCCGGACAATGACTTCCTCCATCCGCAGTCGAACCTGTCGTTTGGGACCGTCAATGATCTTTTCCAATTCAGACATCTTGTCAAAGGTGCGAGGTGGGAACATTGATTAGCACTCTGAAGACACACTTTTAAGAGTCTCACAGCATCTGTCTCACGAGTAGTGTTACAACACCTGCTGTGCCCAAATATGGTGTCAGTGGCAGCACCACTTTCAGATTCGGGCACCCGCCCGAGTGCCCGAAGTGGAAGGGGGCTGTACAATATAAAACATGCTACACCCCAATTGTATAGTGCAATTTAAACTATATTACAAGATTGGAGCACAGATCTGTCAGGAAAAAATATATGATCTTAATGGCCCAAATGATGGGGAAGGGTGTTTGACTTATAGGCTGCAACACGATCTGTGAATCTTAGGCTGATTAGAGACGTTTTTTTTCCTGACAGATCTGCGCTCCAATCTTGCAATATATTGTTCCCACTTCTCAATAGAGCACTGTGTCCTTTTTTTGGGCCTTCTGGGAAAAGCTTAAAATTCAGTTAATTTGATCATCAACCTTCAACTTTGGGCACTCTTACACTATTGCTTCAGTGTCAGTTCATTTGACCACCTTCTTTCAACTTTGGGCACATGGACCACACAGCTTCAACTTCAGGCATCCGGGCCTTACTGGCTTCAGATTTGGGCAAGAGGAAGTGGGCGGAGTTATATTCAACTTCAGGCATCCGGGCCTTACCGGCTTCAGATTTGGGCAAGAGGAAGTGGGCGGAGTTATATGAGAACCCTTACATTTTGGGGCGCTAGGACCATACAGCTTCAGATTCAGGTATCCAGGCCTTGGTTTGGGCACTGGGCGGGGCTTCGGATGGGGCGGTGCCCGAAGGGGCAGCGGGGCATGTGACGTGAGTGCCCTTAGCTGTACAGCCGGAGTTCCCTGAAGTTGAAAAGGCCTTCACTGAATCTGAAATGCCTCAAATTTCAGGTTTAGGCTTCGGCTTCAGATCCAATCACCCGTTAACCAAACCTGAACTAAAACATTTCAATTGCAGAATACCATTCAGATTTGGGCATTCGATGTACCTGGATCTGAAGCAAAAGTGCCCGATACTGAAATTTACCCTGAGGATAACGTTATCAGCCAGGTACGTACATATTCATACTAAATATCAGTTGAGTACACTGAGTACACAACATTTGAGTACACACTGTTACCTGCATCTGTAGAATACAGTTATGGAGTGAAATGGTAAATAATATAATTGCTAATATTTGGAATTGAGTTCAATGCATTTTCCTAAAAGAAATCTGCTGCCTTTTATAATATTGTTGTTTTAGGATGTCGGGGCCGTATTGAGATGCTCCAGGGACCGACTGGGCCATGGCCCTCGGACCGTATGTTGACCATGTGTGAACCTGATGCTGTGATCCACGTCACATGACCACAAACACCTCACCGTGTTGGCAGACAGGAACACTTCTGCACAAAATCTACACACAATCTACTTTGAGCTCTGAAAGCAGAGAATGCGTGGCCAGTATTCTCAGCTTAAATATTTTACACTATATTCATTTTAAAAAAAAAGAGTTTGAACATGATTGATTCATTGAATGATTGATTGATTGATTCAATGATTGATTGAATACTTTATTGGCAGAAATGTAAACAGTACAGTCAAACACTTAGGGCCCTACTTTAGGGCCCTAACTTTTAACATTTTGAAATAGTTCAACTAGTCGATCTACATCGACACGTTGTGAGCTTGTAGATCGGCTATTTGAACTATTTGTAAAAAATAGTTTAGGGATAAAGGGTAAGAGCCGGGCAAGTAAAAAGTCCTTGTTGGTCTTGTTTCCATTCAGGTCCTGCATAGGTATTCAATTCACATGAAAACCAATATTAAAGCTACTGGAAACCGTCAGTAAAAATACAATGTCAATACTGTGCATTCCTAGTACGTTAGATTGATTAAATATTGATGATTCTTTTCTTTTTTTCGAGTAGCAAATTATTTTACCCCCCGTTTCTCCCCAATTTAGTCATTATGTATCCCCCCACACACACACATTTCTCTGTTGTCACTGCTGTTGTATCCTACATGAATTGCTTCAGTTTGAGTTAATATATTTCCTCCCCGTATTTAACTTAAACGCCCAATGCATTCTCAATGGCAATAGCACAAACTTTGGCATGCTACTAGTCCTACATACTTACACCTAGAAACCCCATTCAAACCTATTTAGGTTCATCTTACGGTGGACATGTTTGCCTGAAAAGAAATCTTTGAAATGTTTCATAGTTTTAGAAATATAGTGCTTTCAAATTTGAGAAATTTATAATGGGGCTCAATGGCAGCTCTATGGCACGTCAAAAAATTACTTTCACCTATAGAAACTCTATTCACACATTTTATAATTCAGCTTACTGTGGAGACACATGCTGGAACTTTTTACTTTGAAATGATTTGTAGTTTCTGAGTTATTTAACTTAAACGTCCAATGCATTCTCAATGGCAATAGCACAAACTTTGGCATGCTACTAGTCCTACATACTTACACCTATAGAAACCCCATTCAACCCTATTTAGGTTCATCTTACGGTGGACATGTTTGCCTGAAAAGAAATCTTTGAAATGTTTCATAGTTTTAGAAATATAGTGCTTTCAAATTTGAGAAATGTATAATGGGGCTCAATGGCATCTCTATGACACGTCAAAACATTACTTTCACCTAGAAACTCCATTCACACATTTTATAATTCAGCTTACTGTGAAGACAAATGGTGGAATTTTTTACTTTGAAATGATTTGTAGTTTCTGAGTTATTTAACTTAAACGCCCAATGCATTCTCAATGGCAATAGCACAAACTTTGGCATGCTACTAGTCCTACATACTTACACCTATAGAAACCCCATTCAAACCTATTTAGGTTCATCTTACAGTGGACATGTTTGCCTGAAATGGAATCTTTGAAATGTTTCATATAGTGCTTTCAAATTTGATAAATCTATAATGGGGCTTAATGGCACGTAAAAAATCACTTTCACCTAGAAACTCCATTCACACATGTTATAATTCAGCTTACTGTGAAGACAAATGCTGGAACTTTTTACTTTGAAATGATTTGTAGTTTCTGAGTTATTTAACTTAAACGCCCAATGCATTCTCAATGGCAATAGCACAAACTTTGGCATGCTACTAGTCCTACAATGTATAGGACTTTCCCTGGACCTTCTAGCCGCTAGAAGCCTACATACTACATACTCTCCAAGAGTTGGGAAAGAACATATCAAGAGAGTGGAGTGGTAGGTCCTTGGATTGACCAGTGGATGCAATGTACCCCACTTTGAGGTGTCACGTTTTAGGCCTAGATTTAGGGTAGGATTGAACCAGTCGCACTGTAGCCATACAAAGGCCTATAAGGGTTCCCAGATTGTAAAATGTTGTTCCTCCATCTTGGGAGAGTATGTAGGCCTTTCACTGGACCTCCTAGCCACTAAGATGACCACAGGCCCACCACTTAAAGACCACATGTTAGGGTGCCCAAATCTGAAGTTAGGTGGTCAAATTACCTGAAACTGAAGCAATTCAGTAAAGGTCAACGCTTCCTCATGGGGTCATTTTAGGGCCTAGGACCTCCAGTAAAGGGTAGAATACTCTTCTCGGTTGTGGGAACAACATAACCAATGATGAGGACCCCAGGCCCAAAGATGTCCCCCTGGCAACTGTTTCAACTTTGGGTCAGCCTACATGTAAAAGTGCCCAAAGTTGAAAGAAGGTTGTCAAATGAACTGAAACTGAAGCAATGGTGTAATTATGCTCACATCTGAAGTTAGGTGGTCAAATTAACTGAAACTGAAGCAATTCAGTAAAGGTCAACGCTTCCTCATGGGGTCATTTTAGGGCCTAGGACCTCCAGTAAAGGGTAAAATACTCTTCTTGGTTGTGGGAACAACATATCCAACGATGAGGACCCCATGCCCAAAGATGTCCCCCTTGCAACTGTTTCAACTTTGGGTCAGCCTACATGTAAAAGTGCCCAAAGTTGAAGGGCAGAGCTTCAACTTCAGCTACCCAGTACCCAAGGTTGAAGCCCTTCAACTTTGGGCAGATCTACAAGCTCGTAGTGCGGCACCGAGTGCCACGCTACGAGCTTGTAGATCTGCTATTTTTCAGTGAGGTACATTTAATCACTGGTCCTGGGTCAATCCAAGGGCCTACCACTCCACTCTCTTGATATGTTGTTCCTCAACTCTTGGAGAGTATTTAGGCCTTTTACTGGAGGTCCCAGCCCCTAAAATGACCCAGGAAGAAGTGTTGACCTTTACTGAATTGCTTCAGTTTGAGTTCATTTGAGCACCTAAATTCAGATTTGGGCACCGTAGCATGTGGTTTTTAAGTGGTGGGCCTCAGGTCATCCTAGGGGCTAGAACAGGGGTGCCCACACTTTTATGACGTGAGATCTACTTTCAAAATGACCAGCTCAACAAGATCTACCCACTGAAAAAATAAGTGTACCATTGCTGAAAATAGTTTCAATATATAATGTACCTGGGGGGGGGGGATGGAATAGGGAGAAAATATGACAGGCAGTTTGCTGTCAAAATATGTCCTCCCCGTATTTAACTTAAACGCCCAATGCATTCTCAATGGCAATAGCACAAACTTTGGCATGCTACTAGTCCTACATACTTACACCTAGAAACCCCATTCAACCCTATTTAGGTTCATCTTACGGTGGACATGTTTGCCTGAAAATAAATCTTTGAAATGTTTCATAGTTTTAGAAATATAGTGCTTTCAAATTTGAGAAATGTATAATGGGGCTCAATGGCAGCTCTATGGCACGTCAAAAAATTACTTTCACCTAGAAACTCTATTCACACATTTTATAATTCAGCTTACTGTGGAGACACATGCTGGAACTTTTTACTTTGAAATGATTTGTAGTTTCTGAGTTATTTAACTTAAACGCCCAATGCATTCTCAATGGCATAAGCACAAACTTTGGCATGCTACTAGTCCTACATACTTACACCTATAGAAACCCCATTCAAACCTATTTAGGTTCATCTTACGGTGGACATGTTTGCCTGAAATGGAATCTTTGAAATGTTTCATAGTTTTAGAAATATAGTGCTTTCAAATTTGATAAATGTATAATGGGGCTCAATGGCACGTAAAACATCACTTTCACCTAGAAACTCCATTCACACATGTTATAATTCAGCTTACTGAATTCAGCTTACTTATTTAACTTAAACGCCCAATGCATTCTCAATGGCAATAGCACAAACTTTGGCATGCTACTAGTCCTACAATGTAGGACTTTCCCTGGACCTTCTAGCGGCTAGAAGGTCCAGGGAAAGGCCTACATACTCTCCAAGAGTTGGGAAAGAACATATCAAGAGAGTGGAGTGGTAGGCCCTTGGATTGACCAGTGGATGCAATGTACCCCACTTTGAGGTGTCACGTCTTAGGCCTAGATTTAGGGTAGGATTGAACCAGTCGCACTGTAGCCATACAAAGGCCTAGGGTTCCCAGATTGTAAAATGTTGTTCCTCCAACTTGGGAGAGTATGTAGGCCTTTCACTGGACCTCCTAGACACTAAGATGACCACAGGCCCACCACTTAAAGACCACATGTTAGGGTGTCCAAATCTGAAGTTAGGTGGTCAAATTACCTGAAACGAAGCAATTCAGTAAAGGTCAACGCTTCCTCATGGGGTCATTTTAGGGCCTAGGACCTCCAGTAAAGGGTAAAATACTCTTCTCGGTTGTGGGAACAACATATCCAATGATGAGGACCCCAGGCCCAAAGATGTCCCCCTGGCAACTGTTTCAACTTTGGGTCAGCCTACATGTAAAAGTGCCCAAAGTTGAAAGAAGGTTGTCAAATGAACTGAAACTGAAGCAATGGTGTAATTATGCCCACATCTGAAGTTATAGGTGGTCAAATTAACTGAAACTGAAGCAATTCAGTAAAGGTCAACGCTTCCTCATGGGGTTATTTTAGGGCCTAGGACCTCCAGTAAAGGGTAAAATACTCTTCTTGGTTGTGGGAACAACATATCCAACGATGAGGACCCCATGCCCAAAGATGTCCCCCTTGCAACTGTTTCAACTTTGGGTCAGCCTACATGTAAAAGTGCCCAAAGTTGAAGGGCAGAGCTTCAACTTCAGCTACCCTGCTGACAGGCTCCGCCCCTCAGCCTGTAGGCGCACGTGCAGTGACAAATATCACCCTCCCTCCCTCCCCCACTTTAACTAGCATAAATAAAATCAAATGGACCTGTGGTCTATAGTGATTCAGTAACACAGACCAGGCTTTCCTGCGATTCTAACTAAACAGTGAATCACTAACTAAACAGTAAAACAGCAGTACAAACTAAGTGATGGATTTATAATTAAGATAAAACCCATTTGTTGCATAAAATGCCAAAGGGACCAAAGATATAAAGGACTGTATTATACTGAATTACTGAGCCACACAGGGCTAAAACTATAAAACTACTCTTGAGAAAGTACTCAAAGAGTACACAGAAAGTATTTTAAAAGTACTGATGAATACTCAGCACCACAACTAGGCAGAGAGCCTATGACCAAGTTAACTTTAACAGGATTACTTTAAGCAGTAAATACTCTTTTAGAGAAAATACCTTGTACCCAATTAAAAGATGAAACCACCAGGAAGAAGGATTGTCCAGTCAGCAGATTATGGTTTAGTTCTATTCATTTTCAGATCAGAGAGACAGAACAGATCCGCATACAGCCAAATTACTCTCCCCTGTACCACCAAAAGGGCACAGGGTAGTCTCTGACGAACAATTCATGTCAAAGGCATTAATACTGTAGAATAATTATTGTTGATACACATTTCATTGGCTGAACACACAGTTAATTTCCACTAGGACACGCTGGCACTAGGTGTCGAACGCTCATTGGACCAGCACATAGATGATGGGACTGATATTGGGACAACTTCCTTAGTTTCCGTCCTTGAGGTCCATAGACCGGGAAAGCGTGGACGCTGGCGTTGCTATGGCAACCTGAAGATAACATTCTTTCCCTGTTAGCTGTAAACTCGTAACAGAGAAATGCCTGGCTATCTACTTTCTCACTAGGCATCAAGGTCAAATGCATGTAGTGTCTCAAATCAAAATAGACCTCTCAGTATTGCAAGTTAACTGGGGACAGACAGTGAGTCTTAACTTGGCGTCAGGTCACCCAGAGTAAGCAGGCCGTAGGCTGATGATAAAACTGATGGTCAAAGGGCAAGATGACAAAATATGAACACTTGACACATGTCCACAAAAAATACCAATATAGCAGATCTACCAGATCCATCAACTCCATCACGTTTTGTGGATGAAGTGTCAAATGTGATCAATAATCAATAATCAATCTTCAGGGAATTAAATTAAAATAATATAAGGGTCAATTGGGAGATGAGAAATAAAATTCACTCTATACTAAGGCAGTGGAAACAGGAACAATGAAAAATAAAAAATAGTTTTGACTTAAGACTAGGCAAACAATCACTCCTTATTTAGATGGTACTGTGGGAGAGAGACAGAATGACTTTTCTCTCTCGATGTCTTCGGTCTTCGGGGTTCTCAAAGAACTCAGCAATGTTGCAGCGTTCCTACGCCGTCGAAAGTGTCATTTGACAACAAAGTTCTTTGTGGCTCATCAGAGCAGACACTGGATGGTTGGGCTCGTTGTCGGAGCCGAATCTTCGCCCCGCCCCCCCGGATGGGTGACATAACAGGTGACCCATAGGTGACAATCTCAGCCTATACTTTCTCATTGACAGATACTTGATCTCTGTGATTCAAACGGGAGAAAACGGCCGGAGATGCCCCTAACAGTTCTTATACCAAGCCGAGCTTGGAAAGGGGGGGGGACAGGGTAATTGATGATGTCGTGTCGCTTCCTGGCGAGTCCATTAGTACCATGAAGGCCAAATATAGAATCAAGTCTATCCAGGGGAGGATATATGCCTAATCAAGTCAAACTCAAGGTGATGAAAACAAAATAATAAAATGAAATGGAAGGGGAAGATGTCCCTATCCTAAATATTTCAATGTAAGGTCAAGGGGTGGTTCGGGGATAATAAAGGTTAAATGTTTACAATGGAGGGATATTCCAAATTCAGAGGTAAAATATGAATCAAATCTAAAATAATAAAAATATGATGAGGTGGGATAATGAATCCTAATGGAAGGCAATTTAGATTGTCCAAAGATGGGATAATTCAGTTTACATAATCTATATAATGAAGCAGATCTGGGATCTGGAAAATGAATAGTCAAAATACCATATATTAATTAATTGAGGGGAGAAGGAATGATCAAATGAATCCTAATACTAGGTAGGGAAGGGTAACAGCGTTTTAGCAAAATACAGTGTCTTAGAAAAGAAAAACATAAAACAATTATGTGCATGGTGAAACATGAGTGGAATTCTAATTTGTTCCCGATGGGAAATCTATGGGCAGATGGCATAAGGCCTATACTGTTCTATAGGGGTCGGGCCTAATCCTGTTTTTTTAAACGGTTCTGAGTGGGTCGGGGTCTAAGGGCAAACCCTAAACTTAAGGGAAAAGGGATCTCGAGGTCGACAACACATTCCTTCACTATTCTCCATCACTTCTTGTTGACCTCTAGATTACTCTGTCCCGGGTTTGTTCCTGACCCACGAAACCACCAGAAATCCGTATCTGTGAGATAAAAACAGAAAGAGAAAAACAAACTGGTGAATGAAATGAAACAATAATACTTATAAACAATTCATCAACAGGGTAAACATCCACAGGGTATAGTTTTAAAAATAAAATAAAAATGAAAATGACTGTTCTACCAACCGCGCATGTTACACAGCTATGGTGAAAGTAGGGCGTGTAGGTAGACAGGGTATGGTTTAAAAAAATTAAAATTAAAATAATAATAAAAAATAATATTAATATTTGTACTTCTCCTGACCGTTCTTTCAGTACGTATTTCACAGTTATATGGAGGGAGGGTACTTAGAGAGACAGACGTTCTCACAGCACGCATTTCACAGTTATATGGAGGGAGAGTACTTAGAGAGACAGGTCAAGGAGAGAGAGATAGAGAGAGAGAGAGACCCAGCGTTCTACGTACGCATTTACACAGAGATAAACAACTGGAGGGAGGTTACGTAGAGACAGGGAGAGAGAGAAAGATATCTCAAGAAGAAAACAAAGTATTCTATTTTTTTTTTTTTTTAATTGTTTTCTATAATAATGGTGCAGTGATTAATCCGTTAACACAGGAAACACAGCTTGATGATGACAGAATAAACGCACAAGTCTATTTTGCCCTGTATTTGCACTGGACTTTAAGACTATCATGCATAATATGGCATGGCATTGCAAACACGGACAGAAATAAACAAAATGTAGGTCATCACTCCTAAAAAAACACATGTATGCTAATGTACTTATCAAATACGCTATTAATGACGTAGCTAATGTCACGTATAAGACGCCAAAAAAGAAATTGTGAGATCACAAGTTCTACCTGTAGGAGCCTGCAGAACTCGTTCCAGGCAGAGAAAAAGAGAGAGTAGAGTACAAATAAAAATAAAATAATAAGTATTATAATAATAGGGAATTTAAAATGTCTTGGGAATGAATGGTTGACACCACTCAAAAATAAATGAAATTAAATAATACAAAATAATAAATGAATTTAAATCAATAAGGGGATTGGTTGAAATCAATAATAAATTGTCATGATAATGGGCCTTTAAATGTTCATGGGGTCCTATCTAAAAATGAAAAACCATGGCACGGCCACTAGGCAATTATAAAGTGTATGAAATGATGATAAATGGCGGGACACGGAGCCTGACAGTTAAATAAATCAATAGTAAATAGTCGTCACGCATCCCTAATATTATCACTAATCATTAGAATGGAGGCTATACGCAAGTACCCGTACTGTCACACTCTAAAAAAAACAAAAAACAATCAAATGGTGTTTCACCCACACACATATACACATGAACACGGACAAACACATATGCACGCACACACGCACCCTGTGCGTAATTGTCTCAGCTACTGACACACGCACGAACGCATGCACACACATAGACAAGGGCAACATATCCGCCCACAGGATAAACGTACTCACTCAGTCACTCTAAATACAAATAAAATTATGTACAGCGTAAATAGGTGACATTGAACGAATGGCACGCTACACACACACCCACATCATTCAACTATTAGGCCTAAAAGAAGAATAACTGTTCTACGGGACAACATATACATCCATCCAAACACAAGACAGTGATATACACAGCTACGCACGAACACGCACGCAGACAGACAGAGAGGCCCACAGGCAGATAGAGAAAAAGGAGAGAAGGAGAGAAATGGAGCCATGCGTTCTAACACGCACACACACGCACGAAGTCCCAGAGAGGGAGAAAGAAGGAGAGCCTGTTGCTCTCCTCCCTAAATTCCTTAGATAAGGAGCCTACACACTCTAAAAACCTTAGTGTCATAAAAACCGAACACTACTATAAGGTACAATGTAAAAGGGGTGATAAAAAAAATGTGTAATCATATGGTGAAAGGAATCACAGACCTTTTACGGTATAAAAAGAACCTTTCTACTCTCGCACCCCGGCCGGAGGTTTGAGAGAAAGAAGACTATAAATTAAGTAACATGTATGGGTTCCTACAGCGATATATCAACATAAAACAAGACAAATGATAACCGCATGCTGAAAGGCAAACATATTATAACAGATAAGAAATCGAAGTGGAAAGTAAAATAAAGGGTGAGGATGATGTGCCCATCGATGGTTGCGCTACATCCTGAAAATCTAAAGTGGAGGAAGAGTAATGTGACTGAGACATGTTCAGGGATTAAGTCCCAGACATGAATGTACGGCAATAAATTATAATAACAGTATAATCTAAGAAAGATTACAGAAAGATAAGTTACTTAACTTCAGAAAAGCAAGCTGGGAGAATCAGGCAGGCAGGAGGTGGTCCCGGACAGGGTCCACCGAAGCGGAGAGGAACCGTCGTACGGACAGACGATCCAGGAGGGGAGGGGGGGAAATCTGTGCAGGACCGTTCAAGCTTCATGCTTCGTCCGTTCGTCCACAGATCCGCGGCTTGTATGTTCCCAAAAATGGGGAGGATCGGTTCCAGAACTGAACATGTATCGACCAAAACCACTGCTCCAAAAATATGACTATGGACTTTGTTCTTCCGGCAGAAAAAAAAAAAATGAAAATGGGGATGGGGCTGGTTCCTTTTTGTCGGAGGTGCTAATTAAATAAATTAGACTTATACTCGGAAAAAAGACGGTTCGAAATGGACCAATTTGATGGATTTATAATTAAGATAAAACCCATTTGTTGCATAAAATGCCAAAGGGACCAAAGATATAAAGGACTGTATTATACTGAATTACTGAGCCACACAGGGCTAAAACTATAAAACTACTCTTGAGAAAGTACTCAAAGAGTACACAGAAAGTATTTTAAAAGTACTGATGAATACTCAGCACCACAACTAGGCAGAGAGCCTATGACCAAGTTAACTTTAACAGGATTACTTTAAGCAGTAAATACTATTTTAGAGAAAATACCTTGTACCCAATTAAAAGATGAAACCACCAGGAAGAAGGATTGTCCAGTCAGCAGATTATGGTTTAGTTCTATTCATTTTCAGATCAGAGAGACAGAACAGATCCGCATACAGCCAAATTACTCTCCCCTGTACCACCAAAAGGGCACAGGGTAGTCTCTGACGAACAATTCATGTCAAAGGCATTAATACTGTAGAATAATTATTGTTGATACACATTTCATTGGCTGAACACACAGTTAATTTCCACTAGGACACGCTGGCACTAGGTGTCGAACGCTCATTGGACCAGCACATAGATGATGGGACTGATATTGGGACAACTTCCTTAGTTTCCGTCCTTGAGGTCCATAGACCGGGAAAGCGTGGACGCTGGCGTTGCTATGGCAACCTGAAGATAACATTCTTTCCCTGTTAGCTGTAAACTCGTAACAGAGAAATGCCTGGCTATCTACTTTCTCACTAGGCATCAAGGTCAAATGCATGTAGTGTCTCAAATCAAAATAGACCTCTCAGTATTGCAAGTTAACTGGGGACAGACAGTGAGTCTTAACTTGGCGTCAGGTCACCCAGAGTAAGCAGGCCGTAGGCTGATGATAAAACTGATGGTCAAAGGGCAAGATGACAAAATATGAACACTTGACACATGTCCACAAAAAATACCAATATAGCAGATCTACCAGATCCATCACTAAGAGACAATAAAAGCTTGTCTCCGTTGTGGTCCATTAAACATTCAACGGTCAAACAACTTTTTTAAAACATATTTATAACAAAAAAAGTCTCAATTTTGAAAAATTGCAAAGTGTGGTTGCCGCAGTTGCTTAAATAGGTCTTGTCTTGGTCGATGTGTCTCTCTTGACTCTCTTGAAAAGTAATTTGAACATTTCTATAACACTTGAATAGTTTGGTATCATGTCTTTATAAGCGATTGTGCAAAAATGTAAAAAGAACCACCGCTCATCTGCTGAAAAGACTTAAGTGAGGTGCTGGAGCCACAAAGGGAACATGAGAAAAATAAAGGGAAGCTCCTCACACTGAAGAAGGTCAGTAGACCGAAAGCTTGCTAAATAAATACATTGATTGTGCGCAGATCTGAGCTTCCCTTTATTTTTATAAACGATTGTAAAACATAGATTGGTTACGTAACCAACAACAGCCAATTAGCTACTACAAACGTTATGCAAAGTTCGGCCAATCACAGCGGAAGTTAGGTAGGTTACTCCAGAAAAATAATAATAAAGTGTGACAATAACTGTCTGGTTGCAACCACACTAACAAGCAACAGTGAAACCCAATCAACATCTATCTATCTATGTATAAATGCACCACGTCTCTGTGTGTACGTCTAATCCACATAACTCGAAAACCATTCGCCCCACCGACTTCACACGCGTTCCACACCCCCACAGGGAGGGCAGTGCCCGGTGTCGAGTCCGTCGGATTGCTGGTTGTCCAGAACCAGTACTAAAGCCTCTGCCCAGGCTATGGACCACCCCAGTATATAGAGCTGGCCTGTTCTGACATCACAATTGTTGTTCTGACATCACAATTATGTTCTGACATCTGCATAGAACTCCATATATGAGCATAAAAGGGACACATTAGCCAATTGCTCATACCCGATCACCCAAGTTCCAATTCTAACCAAGGATTATGTTTTTGACGGCCCATCGGTCCCGTCACTTGTCGCGTTAGAAGAAATCATACCTCCCAGCGCGGAGCAATCTTGAAATAAGCTCTGAAGCTGCAAATCGCTGGGCGCATTGCTTTAATGGTTCCAAATACGTGCACCCCATTGCTCCCATATAATGGAAGTCTGACGTCGAGGTGTGACCGTGCTGCAAAACAGACATCCACCCTACAATTACCATTCTGATTCTTAGGTTCATTCTCCTGGATCTTGTTGTGGGGCTGCTGCAATGACGTCCGTGTTGTAGGAGGCACAAACGCCACATTTTGTGCCCAAAACATGGAAAAGCACCGTGCAGTGGGCCTGGCAGTCGTTGCATATGATCTTGACAGTCGTATCCTGGCGTTCGAGAGCAGGCATGGGAATCCGGGCAATGGCATTGTCTAGAAACTTCCAAATTCCCTCCATGTTGATGGCAGAGTGCTTGCACAGGGGGCAGCGAGGCTGTACATGTGTCGTGGTTTTGACCATGTCATCAAAGCATGTCGTATGCAGCAGGTGGCCACATGGAAGAATGCGGGCTTCGATTCTGGAAGTGTGCAGGTCCTCCAGACACACAGGGCAGCTCTGTCTCGACACATTTTCAACACACTTGTGGTTCTCATGCTTATCACTGGGCAAACACAGATTACACTTCTCACAGTGGAAAAACCTATCGCTTGGACCGATCCTGCATATTCCACAGGGTTGACAGTGGTACTGTTTCTTGTCTTCGTCAAACAAGTGGCATGTATCGCAGTAGTATTCCCCAAACTGTACATGACACTGCTGGCAAGACTGCTTCGCCGGCTGCAACGTGTGACAGTCCATACACTCCACCTCTTTGACCTGGAAGCGGTCCATTTGGTGATTCTCCTCTGCATCGTGGCACAGTCTGCATACATACAGTTTACCACAGCAGGGTGCTTTTAATAAACACCTGCGTGTGTAGTGTTCGCATACGGTAGCTGAATGCATGCTTTCCGATCGATCGTCAACACCCTCGCCTCTAGACTTCGTTGCAGCGTTGCCTATTGTTTATCATGGAAATTTGCCAGTTGTACTGCTATATGCCATAATGATGTCATTTTGACATCAATATCCCTACACGACGAAATAGTGACGTCAGAATATGCATCTGCTCAATTAACATTACAAACGTAGTCTTGAATATTCCCAGAGTACGTAAGCCTATAGTACGATATACCTGATTGCAAGATAATTGCGGCATTAGGCATATTATATTATATAAATTCAGTGAAATGGTCATAGGATTTAGTTTGGCTTTTTCTTCAGCTGTGGCATCTGCTACACCACAAAAGGTTATAGGGTCACTTATATTCATACAACCGTGTTGTACATGAACATCCAACCCACGTTTCAGCCACGGTGCCGAATACGACATAACGCCAACTGCAAAACCCCACCCAGCCAAACTCCACGAAACAAATAACAAAGAACACAAAGGGGTGAATGGGGTGCCCAGAGGCAGGGACGTGCACACATAGACATCAAAGGGGGCTTTAGCCCCTGCCCTGTTACCCGTCTGTAAAACAACTGCCCCCTCCAGACCATGAATGCAGCATTTAGTATGGTGAAAGAAATGCAAATGCCACTCCTTTCCATGCCATGCCGGAAGCAGCATTCAGGAGAATTCCTTTTTTTCCGAAGTCTCCTGAACTTGAACGCAGCATTTTGCGTTGAACAAATTTGTTTAGAAATCCATGTCGTTGCACCATACATCTCCACTAGCTAAAGAGTGCTGGGTTGCGCCCCGAAAATAGCACTGACCATGTCTTTCAACAATTTCCTATCATAAATGCCTAAAAAAGGGGGGAGAAGAAGAAAGGGCAGTGACTATTCAGCTATCGGACAGATTTGATAAAGGGAACCCTAAACCCAAACGCAAAAGCAGCTGCAATCATTTGGACCAATCAAATGTATAGAAATGTATATGATATTTTAAGATGACCCCATGTTATTCTCCATAGAGAAATTACTTGAACCAGGCAGAACCAGGGGATGAGCGAGTGACGTCAGGACTTTGGCGCTTATTTTATTTATGTATTTTTTGACAGGGACAATGCTCATTAATCAACATGTCAGTTTCACATCCATGTAAATGGGCCAGAGTTAACCATAAGCTAATTTACATCTGTAGTCCCTGATAAATAGAGCTGATAATTACTCATGATTACAGATTTGATTTGTTTTTAGCCACCTCTTTAGGTTGAATTTGAAGGTCAAATAGTTGGAGGTCTCTCTTACTTCTGTAGGGAGAAGACTGTTTTACCAGTACATTACGTCTGATTGGCACTTCACAGTCCCCTCTGGTAGTTGCCCATGTTGGTCTATCACCACTGTCCCTTCAATTTACCTGTTTCAGTGGTGGAGGTGCAAGTCCATTTAAGATCTTAAAAATGAGACAAGCAACTGCAAAATGTTTGAAGCTGTCAAAAGTAAATACTTTTGAACTATATGGCAATGGTGGTAACGGTTGGGCTTTTGGTCAAGGTTTTTAATGTCTGTTTGTAAAGTGATTCTATGGGTTTTAAAGTTGACTGATTTGTCTGTGACCAGGTTGTGAAACAGTATGTTATGTGTGAAAAAATCATAGCATGCATGAAGAGTTTAGCTGCGTCTGTTCTCTGTTGTGGGATATGGTCTTATGTGTCTGAAGTTAGATTTTATTGGCTACATTTTAAATGTTTTTTAAATGTCAAGTTTGAGTCTAGTGTGATTCCAAGATATTTAGATTCTGATACTACCTGAATGCTGTTACCCTCGATAAGAATGTCAATGTCAGGGTCTGTGGAGTTACATGAGAAGAACATACAAACAGGGTTTTTTTGTGTTCAGATGCAAACGTGAGTTCCTCAGCCAGTCAGATACATGGACCATGGCTGCAGTTAGTTTATCTATTGAACACAGAAGGCACAACAGCTGAATATCCACTACATACAAAAAAAATCACCTGTATGTGAAGTGAGGGGTGCTCTTATCATCATACATCATCTCATTCCGGCCAATCACAATTTGCGTCCTCAAAATGGCCATTCATTATCAATGGCATTTAATGTTTGTGTTAGGACAAAGTTTGTGCTTACACGCACACTAAAAGCGGGACATAGGAACGCCCCTCGAAAACAATGTGATCACGCTTTCCTGTCTCTCTGCATTATTGTCTAATAAATTAAATCACACTTGTGTGAAGTGAGGGGACGCCCACTGTATTTATATCGGCCACATGACGTCTTACACCGTAATTTAGTGCCTTAAACAAACATTAAAGTCCATAGACTTGGGTGGCAAATGATTTAGGTCATAAGTGCTCTAAACAAACATGGAAGTCCATACTTGGCTGGCTCTAAAGTGCTCTCTAAAGATCTCTAAACAAACATGAAAGTCCTTGGCTGGCTCTGAAGTGCTCTCTAAACAAACATTGTAATATCCTCAAAGTCCATAGACTTGGCTTACGATTTACATCATAATTAAGTGCTCTAAACAAACTAAAGTACTAAAAGTGAGGGGCGATCTGATCATCATACATCACATTCCGTTACAGGGGTACACACAAACACACAAAGCCATGGGCATAGGAGGGGCTTGCACCCCTCAAAAATTCCATAGACTTGGCTGCCATATGACGTAATCGTCAAAAGCCATAGCATTGAAGAGGCGCTCCTCAAAAAGCTAAACATTGCCTAACCATAAAGGGTGTTGCCTAGTGACTCACTGAGAAAGAGTACCTGTAGCCTCGGTACCCATGCAGGCTTTTATTTTTGTCTGCGCAAAAAATGAAAGCCTGGAGGAACGCATTGGCCGCTATGGTCTAGAGAACTTAAGTGGGAGTCAACTCTTCCAGGTGGGCGTCGCTCCAAATGATGTGACATAGCGCTGCACTAGGGGAGGAGAGGAGGGGCAGTTGGTACTGGAATTGTCCATTTACACATTATCGTATATGTTGCATTGCCTGGCCAATGGCCATTATTTAAGATTCAGATTTAACATTAGCTATTATAGTACAAATACATGTATGTGGAATGAAATGTTGGTATGACTAATGACAAGCATCATAGAGCGTTGCAGTCCCGCCCCCTTTCATGACGACGCCAGGCCCAGGAAATAATTCCCAATGCATTTTTCCCATAGACATTTCAAAACGTATTTATTTAAAGACCTTATAAGCGTCGTACAAAGCCAACTCGAGTCGTGACAAATCATGACAACAAACACAATATTTTGGACCAAACAAATAATTACAAAGAAGAAAAACAAAACAAAAAGTGTTGTAACCTGCCGTTTTTTTTCTACTTTCTAATTCTTTGTTTGGCCCAAAACATTGTGTTTATTGTCATGATTTGTCACGACAAGAGTTGGCTTTGTCCGCGGCGTAACTTTCTACTTTCTGAAAAGTCTATGAGGAAAATGAACGGGGAATCATTTCCTGGGCCCTGGTAGGGGGGCGGGACTGCGACGCTCTATAGCTGAGGTGGGTAATAGTTATTCTGCTCTGATGAAATGAAATGAATACTATATTTACCCAGGGTATCTGGGCTAAGCTCAAGAACTTGTTTCCAGCCAGGCCCTGCTCATAGAACATTTCATCGTAGTGGTTCAATGCCTTGTTCAAGGGCACTTCAGCGGTGGTAATTTTAACGTGTCGGACCGCTGATTCGAACTGGCGACCTTCCGGTATCAAGACCGCTCCGCAATCCGTTCGGCCACCGCTGCCACTAAGTGCCCCATGAGTGCCCCATTCCCTGCCAGGTGTGGGCTTAGCAGACTCCGTCCAGACAGGGCCAGCCCATCTGCACGCAGTTGACAAAAACTCTGCAGATTTGTTGATTATAGCATTTTAGTACAGGCCTGAGCTTAATATTAAACAATTCATCATCCTGCCACACTAATAGCCAGCGCAACACCCCATCCTTTGTCCGCCTTCTCCTACCAAACCACACCGTTTGCACACATCTCACCATGCACAACACCAACAGCATGCCTGTCCAGACATCAACCACTACTTTGCATCCATGCAACTGTCATATTTACAGTACAATACCCATTTATATGAAAGAACACATTCCTACCAGCCTACGTCAAAATCGTCATCACTTTGCCGAGTTACGCCAACTCCGTTCACTTCATGGGGCCAGTCCAATGGCTCATTGTAGTCTACGGCCTTCACAGTGACACACGCGTTACATGAACCATGTGACTGGGATGATTTCAAACCCCTCAATGTCCAACCTCGCTGCCTCTGCTCCACACCAGCTCATCCAAACTCAGCCCCCTCCCCCTCTGGCTGCTGTGCCGGACAGGCGAACACTCCACCTCACCATCGACAAACACCACGTCGTGTTGACTAGACTACACTAATAAGGACACATGACGGCCACCGCCAGCAACAACCCGAAAAACACATATCTCGCCTATCGCACGGCAAACACCACACAACTACGCTTGGTGAACGCAGCTAAAGCAGCTGCCGTACGGCTTCACAACTTCACAGTACACTGTGGAGGATTTTTGTATTGCATCGCGGGCCGGGGGGACTTTAATTGACAAGTGCGCGAGTGAGTGAGTGAGTGAGTGAGTGTGTGTGTGTGAGTGAGTGAGTGTGCGTGCATACTATTTACCAAGGGTGTGCGAGCGTGAGTGTGAGTGTGCGTGTGCATGTGCGTGTGTGTGTGTGTGTGTGTGTGCGCAACAACACATAATAATAATTAATAACCCATCCGTTTCTACACAATACTGGGTTTACACAGCTGAAACATGAAGTGGAGTCTGTCAACTCCCGCAATTTCCTTCTTCCCATATTGCGCTGCAATGTAACTCTAGGATGAGCCGCCCGAAGGGCGGCGAAATTCTAGTTACATAAATTAGTAAACAAAAGACATAAGAAATAAATAAAAACTAAAAGAATGGCTATTTTCAAGGCCACACTAAAGAAACAAACAAAAAAACTACTCTTTAAAAAGCAATAAAAAGGGGGTTATGTCTAATTGGCAGTGTGCAACAATAGATGTGCCATTGAGTGGTCCAGTGATTTGCTCATTTAGCCACAGACATTCAACACACTATACCTATACCTAGCAACAGTAAGTATATTTGGACGTCGACCATTTTGTGTACCAGTTCACCCTAAATTAAGCATCGTTGCTACATGCAAAGAGGTTCCAGACCAAGAGATGGCGCTCAAGTGGTCCGTTACAACAACAGCTCCTCCTTCACCATGTTGGAGTGACTACTAATTTATTTATCCAACTTATGAATGGATCAAAGCAGAAATTAGAATAACATTCATTCAGAATGTCAGTGTGCGCGCGCGTGTGTGTGTGTGCGTGCGTGCGTGCGTGCGTGCGCGTGTGTGTGTGTGTGTGCGTGTGTGCGTGCGTGCGTGTGTCGTATATTAACATATCAAGTCCATTTGACTTTACTTGATAAAACATTACATTTACAATTTACAATTTAGGCATTTAGCAGACGCTCTTAATCCCATAACACAACTGTTACTATAACAAAACTTTTACTAACAAACTAAACGACAGCATCAATAGAAGTGGACATTTGAGACATGGCCTGCTAACTCATTCCATTCTCTCTTTCCACTCGGAATTCCATTTCTCTGACACTTTTGTCTGAGTAGGTACAGGTTCCGTGCTGTTCTGTTATCTGAGCGACCCTCCAAGATGGCGGCAGATCTAAACTGGTGGAAGTGGGGTTCGAGGTGTATGTGGCCTTCGTCACAGCCTGAAGGTGACAGGTGGTCTAGAGAGAACTGGCTCTGAACTTGTACACCCTCAGTTAAATTACCACTGAGGATTTGGTACGGTAACAAATGGGGATCCGTGCACACCAAACTGGTGGTACTTGAATTAAAAAAAAGGTTGAGAAACACTAGGAATCAAGGGATCCTCCTGTGGCTGTGTCCCAGGAGTGTGTCCTGCGAGAGGAAGATCTTCTCTGTTGGCTCTCTATCTTTTCCTCACCTTGTCCATCTCCCCAACTCTTCTCTGCCTTCCTCCCTCCATGTTGGTCTCTCCCGAGACGGCGGGAGCTGGTGTTCTCACCTCTGGTCAGCAATTACGTGCCTGAGCATCATACATCATATAGGCGTTTTGCAATGCACTGTGAGCTTATAGATCTGCTATTTCTTGCGAATGTTTGCCCCCAGAATAGGGGTTCATGTCAGGTTAGGTATGCATTGGCTGGTGCCATGGTTGCCTTGGTAGAACATACAACTCCTTATTGTTGTTCCAGTCTGCAGGGAATTGCTTCAATCACGTCTAGTCCTGCCACATTGGGGTGGACAGTCTTGTCAAGTGTCTCTGATTTGTTTCTGATGAATCTTTCAGCTTCAGAAGGTGGTAGGAAGTGGCTGCCTACCCCTCCTTGGAGTGCATGTACAATAGCAGGTCGGCCACACGGTGGCTGTAGCCAAACTCATTGTCGTACCAGGCAATGAGTTTGACAAAGTTTTCGTTGAGGGACATGCCGGCTGTGGCGTCAAAGATGGAGGAGTGAGTGTCACCAATGAAGTCAGACGACACCACCTGGTCATCGGTGTACGCCAGTATACCCTGCAGAGGGCCTTCCGAAGCCATCTTCACCGCTGCCTTAATCTCGTCGTAGGTGGCGGGACGAGACAGACGGCACGTCAGGTCCACGACGGACACGTCGGCTACGGGAACCCGGAAGGCCATGCCCGTCAACTTGTTGTTGAGCTCGGGGATGACTTTCCCCACGGCCTTGGCAGCTCCGGTGGTCGCGGGTATGATGTTCTGCTGGGCGCCCCGCCCGTCGCGCCACACCTTGGTGCTGGGACCGTCCACGGTCTTCTGCGTGGCCGTGTACGCGTGCACGGTGGTCATCAGGGCCTCCTCGATGCCAAAGCTGTCGTTGATGACCTTCGCCAGGGGAGCCAGGCAGTTGGTGGTGCAGGAGGCGTTGCTGACGATGGTCATGGTGGCGGGGTCATATTTGTCCTCGTTGACTCCCATAACGAACATAGGGACGTCAGGGGAGGGGGCAGAGATTAGCACACGCTTTGCTCCGCCCTGCATGTGAGCGGAGGCCCGCTTCAGACTGACATAAACTCCGGTGGACTCAACGACGTAGTTCACCCCAGCGGTATGCCAGGGGATTTCAATTGCTTTCATACACTGAAACACGTGTATGACGTTCCCGTCGACAATGAGCTTTCCATCCTGGTGGTTGACCTCGCCGTGGTAACGTCCGTGGGTGGAGTCATACTTGAACATGTAGGCCATGTACTGGAGGTCAATGTAGGGGTCATTGACGGCCATAACTTTGATATCTCTTTGGAGGCAAGCCCTCAAAACCAGACGACCTATACGGCCAAAGCCGTTGATTCCGACTAGGAGGTCCATGAGTGCTGTTGGGTGATTTACAGTTATACGATTTCTGAGGTGGACGACTCAATGAAAATTAATTATGTAGAATAGGCATGATGTAACACAGACGTAGAACAAACGGCTGCCCAAATATGGACTTCTGGACAGCTACAATGGTAGTGTGGAACTTAGTTACTTAAAAAGTAAGTAATTCATGAAAGATTCCCAATAGCAATTAGTGTTATGTTTTAATGGTGGGGGGAAACAACAGAAAGGAAACTAAAGTTCAGTCATGGCTGAGGAAATATTTAGTGGCCTGTGATGTATGAATGTTTTAATTCAACTCTGGACAAGCATCCAGGAGAGATAAACTTTGTTCAATGTGATGCTGGTATGAACAAACTTAAATTATTGTATCTCATCAAAGCAAGTAACAACTTGCTACTGTTGTAACAATGCACTCCCTCACCTAAATTGATGGCTTGGAATAAATCCAAATTATGAAGGATTTTAGTTGCAACTTTTAAACGAAAGCTCTTGTAGGCCTACCGGTATCTATACATTGGACATTTATTGACAACATTTTAAAACCAAGGCTCCACCTTGAAGTGACAGACAGGTCTAACTGGAGAACACAATAAGTTGAACTTGCCATTAGATTTTATGAGTGAAATCACACTCCTTCAAATCACACTCAAAGCTGCATTTATTCAACATTGTTTTGACAGTCAAAGTCAAAAACCTTTTGTATCTATTGATAAACATATTTCATTGAATTTGCAATATCCATGTTATTGCCTGAGACAATTGAGACTGAAAAGTATTTTGATAAGTTTTAAAAGAAAAACACATTCATGTGGAATGGTGTTACAAAACCCTTTTAAATGTCTAGGGTTGAGTTTGTAACATAAAAATGGAAAGATGGAATTACCGGGCTTGTAACTGCTGCTATTAAAATGCTTACTTTAAAAGGACTAAAATAGCTAAAATACAACAATTCATGGTCATAAGTTCATAAAGCATAATTCATAATAATGTCATGATACAATAATAAATATGTGGTTCATAATTGATTTCATATGAGGTTAAGAATGTAAGCATGATGTGATGATAACTTTGAGGCAGAACCAAGTTCCCTGTCTGTCAGTAGCAACACTGGACCATGTTTGATTGACTGATTGATGCATGATTGCCTGGCATTGCACACAGGTGGTACAAACTTTGTCTCACTCACTCTGACACTGGTCTGCATGAAGGAAGCAGCAGCACACTTGCAGTTTAGTGTGTTACAAACTGTTAAAGTAAGAAAGACGTCTGAAGCCAAAGCAGACTGTCAAAGGACATTATAAGAACATTAAGCAACTCAAGATTCAAGAACCTCTTTTCACAACAAGCGGCCAACGAGGTATTTTAGATTAGTCTTTGATGTTGTGTTGTACAGTGCACGGACACGTTCACCTGCGCATCGCGCATTTCTACATGTTTTGTATTTTCATTTGTTTGATCAATATTATGTATTGTGATGCACTTTGTTGATTGATTTATGTGTATTTTTGTGTGAACATAGTTCTCACGGCATGGATGGAACAACTGAGGGATGAGAAGAATGCCCGAAATAAATGCCCGTTTATAAAGAACCGACCTGTGTCGTGAATGTTGGGAGAAGAGCTACAGGGCTGTTGACCATGAGGTCCAAATAAAGGAGATCAAATTTACAATATTTACACCACAATATGCACAGGGCATAAACAAAAACAAGCCACTATACCAGTGTTGTTATTGTTGCCAAAATAACAAAGGAAGCACAGGGAAAACAAAGACAGACAAACTAACATGAGTCGTAAACTAGTATAGTGAAAACAAAAGCCTGCTTACCCATCTACTCTAACCAAACCATTGTTCAAAAATACATACGTGGCAACCACCTTACCTGGGGTCCGTTTCACGAAACTTGGATTAGAGATTAAACCTGGATTTAACAGATATCCTGGTTTAATATATCCTGGATCAGCGATTAACCGGTTTCATGAAAGGTGGTTAATCTTGCCAGATTAATTTTGCCAGTTAACCTGGATATGTTGAGGCTTGATTCGGTTTCATGAAAGCAATGCCACACTAGTTACCATGGAAACTAATGCTGTGGAGTTAGCCTGCTCCGGACCAGGCTAAGAGCCAGGTTTAACCTAATCCTGATTAATTTAAGCACTATATAAAATCAAAATATATAGGCTGCACAACATCATCATGACAGCTTGTGAGTTTGTAGATCAGCTACTTTTGGTGAATGTTCCCCCAGAATAGGTTTGCTGTCGTGCAAGTGGTTAAGAATAATTATTATATTACATTACATTATTCTTTATTTTTGTAAAAGTGAAAACCACTAAATATTACCATTACTCATTGTTTTACAACATATTACCATTGTAACGTTTAACCCACTCTATTGAACCCATGACCCACGGTTCACCAGTCTGGCCCCTCAGAGGAGGGAGTTATGGCCAAATATCACAATGTGACAATATCATTATGCTTACAATATTAAGAATTCTGTTACATTTATTATGATGATTTCATTATGAAGTTTTAAGTTAATAGTAGTGGTAATAACTATATTTTTGGGGTAGTTAATCATTCAGTCTATCCACTATTGAGAGTATTTTCTCTCTTTAATTATAGTAGCAGTATTTATTTTAGAAGTTTTAGTTTTAGAAGTTAGTAAAGATACTGAGATATACAGAAGGGGGCAGTAATGCAACTATTAAGGATGCAAACTGCCATAATGCCCCACGAAGAAGAAGGATCAGTAAATCTGTGTTCCACCGAATGGGTCTAGTGACAAAAAGCCAGGCTGTCTATTCAGCCAGGCGTTATGATCCTGGCTTGCTAAATCCGCCCATTCTAAGCCTTGCTTGGCTTTAGTGGAACGGAATAAACCAGGCTGTACAGAACAGGATTTAACAAGCCTGGTTTTGGTTTAAATCCTGGATCAGTTAATCCAAGTTTCGTGAAATAGGCCCCTGGTGTGCTTAACATGTGTTTTGTCCGACAGGCATTAGTCTGACACCCTACCCAAAACCCAACCCTAAACCTAACCTCACAGGAAGCCACGGGTTAGTTTTAACCTGCCACTGGTTAGTTTTAACCGGCCACGCATGTCGGGAGCTACGGCTTAGTTTTAACCTGCCACTGGTTAGTTTTAACCGGCCACGCATGTCGGGAACTACGGCTTCGTTTTAACCCGATATTTAGTTTTTGATTAGAAAACATACATTAACCACTTCAACCCTATACCCTATACAATGCAACGCATTGTGAGCTTGTAGATCTGCTATTTTCAAAAGATTTTGCACACCCGATACTTTTGTACTCTCACTCAACTTAGTACGTTTTTAATATGATACTTCTACTTGTACCAGAGCACATCTACATTGCAGTATTTATACTTTTACTTAAGTAAAACATTTGAGTACATTGTGATTGTGTACATTCTCTGCATACTAGATATTCAAAGGTTGCTCTGGGTAAAGTTGACAGGTCAAAGGAATGTGTTTAGGTCTGAATTGTTGTTTTGGCGCCCCCTACTGGCAGTTGCATGTACAATCATCCAGTTACACTTATTGTCTAGAAAGGATGTTTGTTGTCAGAATCAGGAAGAGAATGCATGTCTGCAATGTTCTTCTAGCAGAGTGTTATCTTATATGAATTATTCATCTATCTCCAAGTCTTGTTTAAGACTCAATGTCTGTGAGCATACTTGTTTATGAGGCAATTGCCAATTATATTGTTACTGCGGTAACGTGTGTGACAAATCGTACGAGTTCGACTTCGATAAGAGCAAGTTATTTAAATTGTCGAAAGTTACAGTATATTATTCTCCCGTTATTGTGGATGGTAATGATGGTGTACAACTGTACATCATTTATTGAATATTTCTCTTAATCTGTCCCCTCCTATATTCAGCTATTAGTGTACATTTTCGTCTTGCACAGACATTAAATTCCCATTGACAATGAATGGCGAATTTTATGTCATGGTGTCTGAGCAAATAGGCATAGCGTCTATTTTACGTCATGATGATGTAGGATGATAAGAGAGCCCCTCACTTCACATGGGTGTGATTTTTTGTAATGCATGCAGTATGATATTCACCTTCTGCATATGCAATATTTACCTCTTTGGGAATATTTACGTACAGTACAGTATACTACATGAACTTGTTGTGTATACCTTGTATGCAATACGTATACTTCCCTCTTATATTCTTTATATGTGTACTTAAATTCTGAAAACACTTCTATGGAGTTATTGAACCAGTACAGAATGAGAGTGAGCCGGGGTAGGACCAAGCAGAGCCATCTAATAGAAGAGTTGCGATATTGAGGGGGCAGAAAACAGCCCGGTCACGTGGTTCATGTACTCGCACGAGCCCATAGTCTCCAATGCATTCCGTAAACGTCCGGTTGTCCCTATTTGAATGGACAAACCAATAGAAGTCTATGTAGAAGAGCAGTGAACAGAGTTTGCGTAACTCTGTCTATACTCTATGGCTCTGGGACCAAGCCTGTTATAGACAGCATGTGGTTATGATTGGATGGAGGTGGAGTCAGGTAATGGGTTGATTGACAGCAGAGGAGCTGGTGACTTCAGACCTGCAGATATGGATCCCACTGCAGCTCTAGGCAAACCCTGCTGTGATTGGCCAGTAGTCGCTGTGATTGACAGTTCTCGTTTTTGCAACTATATGCCTAAACTAACCCTAATCCTAACCCGCTAACCTCAGTAAAACTATACCTAACCCTAACCTCAGTAAAACTACCTGTCCGGGATCCAATAAAAGGATTTAAGATCATTAAAGCCGGGCTTTTGGCCGAGTCCAGTGCATTCTGTCAACTTCCGGTCCAGGACTTTGTAACTATCCGGCTCCTCATAGCCGACCTTGATAGCCGCACCGAGCCGCCATTAGACTGGCCCCATGAAGTGAACGGAGTTGTCGCAACTCTCTCATGGCTAAATGCCCATATGACTCAGACATAACCATAAACTAACCATGTATGGTCATATATATGGTCCATCACTTAACCACGTAACCAAACAGATCTCCATATATGGACCTAAATGGGACATACCCCTGATACATACAGAGATCATATGGGCATAAAAGGGACACAGTCAGAGACAGATACATACAGAGATCTCCATATATGGACACAGACAGACGGGTACAAGAATCCAGCTAAGTGAATTTGAGGGCTGCGTAGCGGCCGAATCCCCGTTTTTTTCAAACCCCTAAAAGTTTGAAAGATTCTCATGTTGATTGGCATGTCATGACATAAATATAAGTTGACATGGAAATGATAAAAAAATGAATAAATGTGTCATGAAATAAAAACTAGAACATTTAAGATACTAATAAATAAAATATAATAAATGAATGGACTTTAAAACGGTGTAGGTTTTTATTTTATTCCTTCATTTAAGTGTGGCCACAAGGATGCCAGACGAGGAGGAGCTTCCAATATGTTGGCTGGTTAGAAAGAGAAAGTCCCACTTATTCCTCCCTGATCAAAATGTCAGTGGACGACGCCTCGATCTGCACATTCTCATGGCCTGTCTCTGTGCGTGTTCACCGCCTCCACATCGAGCGAGATCGTCTTCACCTTCCACCCGTAGGCGGAAACGGTGATCTCCAGCACCGTGTGGAGGGGACACTTTAGGTAGGGGATCTCGTCCGCGCTCTTGTCCAGGAAGTACCCCAGCAGGCAGCGCATGACGGCCTGGTGGCAGACGACCAGGATGTTCACCTGCCTCTCCAGCTCCAGGATCACCGGCTCCAGACGCTGCACCATGTCCTGGTACGACTCCCCCATGGGGTAGCGGTAGTAGTACTTGTCTTTGTCTCTCAGCGCAAACTCCTCCGAGTATTTGTCCTTCATCTCGTCGTACGTCATCTCCTCGCACACGCCGGCGTACAACTCGTCCAGGGCGTTCCACTGTTCGTAGGGCACGTTCAGGTCTTCGGCGGTCTGGATGCAGCGACGGAGCTGGCTCGTCCAGACCTTCAGATCTGTCGGGTTGCGCTCCTCCACGAACCGAGCCAGGGCGGCTGCAAACTTTACGCCCTGCGGCGAGAGGCCAGAGTCTCCGCCCAGGCGCCCCTGCAGGTTGTCCAGGCTCTCGCCGTGACGACACAGGTAGATGGTGCGGGGCTGCACGTGCACATTCATCAGGTAGTACACGATCTTACTCTGGACGTGGTCCTGTATCCGGTTGACTATGAACTGGCGGCCCACGTCGATCACTTTGATGAAGGACAGGTCCCTGTCGTAATTATCAGGGTCCAAAGGTTGGTAACACGCTTTGTAACATTCAATCCTCTTCTGGAAATCCAAAATGGCGTCCTTTTCGTTAGTGTTCTTGTAGTCTGGGCCGGACACCTTTACGTCTATGATGGTAGACGCAACGATACCGGGATCGTTGCACACCGACTCGCTGAAGAAGATACTGAAAGCATTTTCCCTGGCAAACTGGAGGATCATCCCTCGTCTTTCTCTTGTGGTGTTGGTCGCGTCATACACCGCAACCTGGCCACCACCCCCCGTTAAATAGGACTTGACATCCCTTAATGCATTCATTGCACATTTCTGTCTGATTTTCACAGCGCTCTCATTTTCAGGCTTGAAGAAGTCATACGAGCTGTAGTACTTAACTGCCTCCCTACGATATTCTCCAACATTGAAGACCTTAGTAGGTATACCAATCCAGTTTAGGTAACGGGTGATTTTTCTGGAAATGGAGGTCTTGCCTCGAGCTGGAAGACCAACCATGACCAAGACAGTGGGGGATTTAGCCAAGAGTGGCCCCCAACCGGATCTCCTGCGGACCAGGGGTTTGTCATCATTAGACGCAATCCAGATCTTTTGGCTAATATTCTTTGTGAGCTCTCTTGGCATTCCTCATGTGATGGAGGGGGAAAAGCATAATCCAAATGCTTGTCAGTTCAATTCAATGCAGACGGGAACGTCTTGAATCTTCTTTTTTTTTTTTTTAATGCTGGAAGTGTTTATAGGCCTCTATGCCCTGGGCATGATGTAACAAAGATGTAGTACAATCGTTGCCCAAATATGGACTTCTGAGCAGACTTCCATTGCCTTGTTAGAAAATGTCAGCCATAAATCTGAACTCTAAGCTCAACTAGATGAAATTATGAATGAACTATCAGAAAATACTTGATAGTGGGTGCAAACTCATCAAAGGCACCGCTTACTTCACATTGGGGTGTGATTTTTCTCTCCCTGGGAAGTAGGCTAATAATTACTTGTTAACGTTGTACGTACATGGTACGTACAAAGGTACATTTGGTGATCGGTTGGGTATGTATGTATGTACAGTGAGAATGGTGGTCCCTTATTGGCTGTTGATGGTGACGTAACTAAGGTATGTTTCAAGGTAGGTATAAGGTCAATAACGGGTCTAAAGGATTTAGAACAGCAGTTGTAATAGACATAGACATTAGTTAGTAGCAGTATTTGTGTGCAAGGCGAAAGTTGGTACCTCGACAGAGTGCATTTCTAGTTACATAACAATCACAGTCCAGTTTAAAGTAAAATCTGATACTTGGAAACACAATACAAATAAAGATTACATTTGAATTGGGTATAGGGGCAGTAAGGGACCTGGATAGGGGGCACTGGTCCAAATGAGAAACACTAGTCTACTGTATTTGTGTATCAGAAAATAATAAAATGAAGTGTAAAAATCACACCTGTGTGAAGTGAGGGGCGCTCTAATCATCTTACAACAGCTATGATTAGGTGATGTAATGATGATGTAAAACAAACGGAGTCAAAACAAACATTAAGTTCTCTTTATTGTTAATGGGATTTAATGTTTGTGTTAGTGACTAAACAAACATTAATTTCTCTTCATTGTCAATGGCGTTTTTAAAACAAACATTGACCTAAAGACAAACATTAAACCTGTATAAAAATGAAACAAAAAAGCCCCTCAAGCCCCTGCCTACAAGTGGAGCAAAGAGATGTGGATTAACTTAGATAAACCTCGAATAGGCGGACTTCAAAATAAGAGCAGCGTTGACTAATAATGCCACAGTACATGTAGCATCTGTTTTTTCCTCACTGGAAAAGTGCTAGCTTTGTTATAGATATCATATCATATCTGCATAATGTAGAACACAGTTTAGATCTCTGGAGATGTTTGCTTGGAGTTTATACAGCAAGGCAGGGAAGTCTGGTCGGTAGAACGTATTTGGGAAGTAGTTTGTGCAACGTTTATATTACGTCACACTGGCCTATTTATTGACATCCAGCATGAAGTGAATAAATTAGTACCCTTTAGTTAATGTATGTACATTTACACATACATTTGCTGTCTGCATTTACACAATCGTTTGAACAGCGGGCACAAGGTGTGCCCAAACAAGCTATTTGTTGGTTTTGTATTTCGAAACGTAACCATTATATCGGCATATAATGGCCGATAAAATGGATATGTCCTGGCGATATGGTCGTGCCCGTTCAGGCAGTGGCCGAGATGATTTCAGAGTAGGTGGGTCCGGCGGGCCCTTTAGGAACCGACATGGTCAAGGCAGACCAATGCCGTACAGCAGGCCACCTAAACAGCTTCCGGGTAAGTGGCACCATGACATATTCGACAATAGCTTTAACGGCAGTCCTGGCGCCACCAGTGGACTGGTTGTGGATACTGGGGGGCAGCTCCTTGTCACAAACCTACACTTTGGGGTGTCCGATGCAGATATCCAGGAAATGTTTGCCGAGTTTGGCAATCTGAAGAAGGCTGCCGTTCATTATGACCGGTCTGGAAGGAGTTTGAGCACTGCGGATGTCCACTTTGACAGAAGGGCAGACGCCCTGAAGGCCATGAAACAATACAACGGAGTGCCACTTAATGGGCGCCCCATGAACATACAGCTCGTCATGACAAAACAGCCTGAGATACTGCGGCTGCCTCCCATGCAGGATCTGAGCAGAGGCGTTGGAACTATTATTAGGAACCGTGTCGGTAACTTTGTAGCCGTGCAGAAACCATCTGGAGGTCACGGTGCTGGAGGATCCGCAGGCCGGGGAGGTACAGGCGGTTCTGGTAGCAACAAACAGCAGCTTTCTGCGGAGGCCCTTGATGCCGAGCTAGATGAATACAATGCCTTGAGGCCTGCGAAGAGATGAAGCCATTGTCCCTGGTCATCTTCCTGTATTTTCTGCCTTGAAGGGCAGTTGTTACAGCGCTGAACTGTGCCGGATATCTTTGCATTTGGGTGTCTTTTCATGCTGTGGCTTGGAAGGTCGCTAGCCAACTGCAAGAGGGTTGTCTGTGTGCGTGCATGTGATTGTTTGTCCGGAGCTGATCGTGCAAACTGCTGGACTGATCAACGCCGAATTCTCGTGCATACTGCAAGTAGTCTAACTCAAGTACTAACTTTTTTTTCATATGTTTTGTACTTAAATATTTACATTATATGCATTCATGAACAATTACGAAAAGTGCATGATAACATTCCTGCATGGCAGAAGAGAACAAGATGCAGATCTTCGGCAAGAGTTTGCCACACAAGCCATGGTGGAGCACAGCACGCAACAAAGCCATGGTGGAGCACAGCACGCAACAAAGCCATGGTGGAGCACAGCACGCAACAAAGCCATGAGGCCATACAGGAATGCCGACAATCATACAAACCACAACGGGAGCGCAGGCGGTGAGAGACACAAAAGAGTGTCTTGAGACATGAGTGTCTTGAGACAGAGTGTCCGCGACAGGGCACATGAAACAAGATGGAAGTCGAACAGTCGCACAGGGAGCTAGAAACACACTAGCTCACACTTGATTGATTTAATAATAACGGAAGTTAATGTCAGCCTTACGGGCCTGAAACCTTGTCACCTGTGTCATAGAATGTCACAGGTGATTGAGGTGACAGTCTGGACACATGACGTCCAAGATCCACATGAAGCCATGCCATTATTCGACTGTGTTTTTGACCAATGACTTTGAAGGAAAACGGTAATTTGGCACTGATCAGTCCAGAAGTTTGCAAGATTAGCACCAGACAAACACAGACACATGGACCGACCCTCCTAAACATGGCTAGCTTTCTGTAGAGCCACGCCATTAAAACATTTTTGTCTGTGGGTTAAGGCTGTAGGATTTCCCTGTTTCCTCTTCCTTTCCCCGGTAGGTCGGAACCTGCAGCACAAATCAACCATGTAATAATAATAATATTCATCATAATAATCCTAATGATAATAATCATCATAATAATAACAATGATAATAATAAACTAACATCCAGCAGAGAGCTTTTAGTAGCCAACAGCTGAATTGAAAGTCCACTCGACGTTCCAGGTCCGTTTTGCTAGAGAATGAAATCCCCTCTCATGGCCTGTCTAAGATTTGCACGTGTCACAGAGTCAGCCAAATTGGGCGGTCGTTCGGCCCCCACCTGTTGCTAGCCTAAGCCCTAAGTTTTGTGTGTCTGCGCTTTGTTACTGGTAGAGTTGGGTAACTGAATATTCTTAAGTGCGCCCTGTCTGTGTGTGCCTGCTGGTTGCACTGAGGCCATATTTACAGCTGTTGATCGAGACGAAGAGGTCGGGGAGATCCAAGACTTGATGCTATAGGAGGCAGTGATGACGGGGAAGTTCGGAGTCTGTACCAGGCTTTACGGGAGGCAGTGGCGGCAGGGAGATGAGAGACTATTTGGCTAGACAGAAGGTATAGTAATGACGAGGAGACCCAAGTCTACCAAATCTGGACAGTTTTTTTTGTTCGTTTTCTTTATTGTTTTGGGGTTTTTTTGGGGGGGAGGGGGTCGATCCCCACGTTCATGTTGTCTTTATTTTTCCTCCTTTCCCCTCCTGTATCTCATAGCCATTGAGGGCCCAAGCTAGGGGGGCTATCGTGAAGTGCTTTCAACATGGTTATACTGCCCCTTATGCTGTGTCCGTCTGTAGTCCTAGGGTATATGTTACCATGTGTGTTGTTCCCCTTTTTGTCCTGCCTGTTTGTAGGGCCAGATTAGGTGTGTGCAGTGTTACCTCTTAGTGTTGTGTCTTGTCTGCCATCTCAAGTTCATGCTCCATCCCCACTGAATGCCCCCCCCGACCTGTAAATGAAGGAGAGGGTCTGATTGATAACATTCAAAGCGGGTGTTCATAACTACCTGTCCTGGTCAACAGATTCTCACTTCCCAAGATGACAAACGGGTGACTTCTTGAGAATGAAGTCCAAAAAAGTAAAACGTTTGACTGGAAGCGTGGGCAAAATGTTGAATATAGGGGGATATGAGATACGACTGCAACAGTATCGGGACAGTAACGCGAACAGCGCTGAGTCTGCTGAAGTAGACTTTGCAACACTCGACGCGGCGACTCGTGACCAACTTGTGGCTCCAGTCCGCATTTTAGTTTTTTTTGTGGATGCCCTTTTACATCTTGGGTTTTCAAATATAGTACGTAGTGTAAATGTAGTGGCTTAAACATTTTTTTTATATTTGCTTTGTTTGTTTATTGTGTTGTCTAATATAATACTAACTCAAGTGCACTGCCTCAAATGACTATACCACCACATTTCTTCCCAAAGCCAACAAAGTCAGTATTCCTCTGCCTGAGTCTGCCAGCTTGGAGCTGCAGGGTTGTAGATTGCAACCAAAATTAATCATTATATTTTTTTGATTGTGTGAGTTCAAATGTCACGTTTCAGCTTGAAGACTACCAATGCCAAGAAACCCATGCAGAAGATAAAACGCGTGCCTACATCCAATCATTAGGAGAACGGGCAACAGGCTGCTGACCTGCAGTGCTGACCTGCAGTGCTGAGGAATTGAAAGCCGCAATACTGATCTGACCAAACTGGAATCAAAATAAGACAAAACCTTCACAGGGAGCCATCTTTTTCCTATGCCCAGCTTTAGCTGTTTGTGTGCACGATGATTTTTTATTGGCTGATCACCCCATAGCGATGATTTGATTGGCTGAGCACACACAAGTACACATTGAGGATAAAAAGTGAGGGCAGACGAGTGAAGACGCCAAAAATTATTGACATTTGTGATGATTTGATTGGCTGAGCACGGAATGTGATGTATGATGATAAGAGTGCGCCCCTCACTTCACACAAGTGTGATTTTTTTAATGTATTGCTTTTTTAGTGTGGCACCAATATTATAGAATAGCGTTAGAATAGGGTTTGTATGTCCATCTGACAAACCCTTTGTATTCTGTATTATTTATTTTTTCAATTTAGCAAAGAAGAAAAACTCTTCCTCCCATTGTTTCAGTATAGCACGTCACATTGATATATATATATAGCCCCTCAGTGTTTTATTTCCCACTGTTACAACGTCAATACTGTAGCCATTCATTCCATTTAGCCACAACTTTTGTTTTTATTTGTTTATTGTCTACTGTACAATAAATAACAATGCTCTGCATTGTTATTTATTGTTTTGGGAAGATACCCACCAGTCCTTTAATCCAGTCCAGTCTATCTCTGTCAACTACAGAGCCTTTACCTTGCCATTTTTTGTTGTCCCCCACCCTATATTTCTGCTCATCGCAGTAACGTGTTGATCACGGTGTGGGTGTCATTATTCTGTTAAAGGTCCCTTATAGGCCTACATTTTAGATTGTTATGTTATACAACTCGCCTGAAGATGCTTGTGTCTTATACGCCAAGGCATGTTTGTCTGTTTGGCTTCGCGGAAAGTTACAGTAGCATTTTGTTTTTGTTTTTTGTCCCAAGACAGTTTGTGAAGAGTTTTGCTTTGTCGAGATACATTCATTTGAGTTTGTTCATATCAGCATTACAGTTTTAGATTTGTTCGGTGAACAAGGCAAGGACGTTGCTGCCCAGAAGTTCACGTTATTTGCAGTGGTGGAAAAAGTACTCAATTGTTTTACTTAAGTAAAAGTACCAATACTGCAATTTAGAAGTACTTTGTTACTAAGTAAAAGTACGGAATTGAAAATGTACTTGAGTAAAAGTACAAAAGTATCGGCATCAAAATGTACTTAAAGTACTAAAAGTAAAAGTACTCATATTGCAGAATGTCCCATTTCACAAGTTCAAAATGTGTACAAAATCTCTTGAAAATAACAGATCTACAAGCTCACAATGTGTCGCAACGCGACGCATTGTGAGCTTCTTATTTTTTCCCTACAGTATATCTACTAGGAGAGGTTTCATATATCGTTACCAATTTAGGCATTTAGCAGACGCTCTTAATACAGAGCGATTTACAGTAAGCAAAAACAACATATGGTAATACATGAAATACATATATCGTTAACAATTTAGGCATTTACAGTAAGCAAAAACATTAAGCAAAAACAACATGGTAATACATGAAATACATAGAAATAGCCATCAAGGATCATAACTTAACTGGTAAGCCAAGAACCTCACATCCATCTAACAGTAGATGTACAATGAAACTGTAAGTATATGCTATAGAATGCTATGTCTACATAATATGCTATCCAAATTACATACTTTTTGCCTTTGCATACATACGCCTGCAAGGTCATCAAGGCCTGGGCAAGTGCTACGGCAAGTGCTCCAGGCTAAGATGGAGTCTGAAGAGGTGAGTTTTCAGCAGTGTTGATTTCGTCGACTAAAACTATGACGAAAAATGTTCGTCGACTACCTTTTTTCACTGACGAAAACTAAATGGAAACTAAATGAAAACTAAGCTATGATGACTAAAACTAAGACTAAACATATTGACAATTTCGTCAACAAATAAAAACTTGACTAAAATGTTAGGAAGGGCCTAGTGGACAAGAGATCCAGTATGTCATTTTTCACTTGGTTGCATGCTGAAAATAGCAGATCTACAAGCTCACAACGCGTCGCAGCGTGACGCGTTGTGAGCTTGTAGATCAGCTATTTTCAGCAAGTGTGTCGACTAAATTAGCTGCAGATTTAGTCGACTAAAATCTTATGATATTTAATCGACTAAAACTATATAGACTAAGACTGAAACAATCCAGGTGACTAAAATATGACTAAAACTAAATGAAGTTTCAGTCCAAAGACTATGACTAAACTAAAATGGAAAATTTCTGCCAAAAACACTGGTTTTCAGACTATATGGCGGACGATTGGGAGTCTGCAGTTCTGATTGCAATGGCAAGTTCATTCCATTAACTAAGCATATATAACTAATGAGCATATAACTAATAATGGGACAGTAAGTAAAGAAATATAAACTATGCATTCTCCATAGTAGGGCAGTCGGTTTAAAGGCAGTGCATCAGGTAATTGTAAATGCTGGAAATTCAGATATTGTGAAATAACAGTAGGCTATGCTATGCATGTTACTAGAACTGTGCCCGACGGGCACCAGCCTACTCAGGAATGATGCCAGTTGGGAACTATGAAAATAGGGAATGCTGATGAAATGTTCTGATGAACTAATGTAAAAGTAACCAATGATCAATTTTTTTTATTATTTAGTTAATTTTATTTTACTTTACTTTATTTACTTTATATTTTTTTAATGTTTTATTGTTTGTCTGTTTTTGCTAGCCTGTTTCGTACTTGCTTTATTGTTGAATTGAATGTAGGTGATTTATAATTTGTCTGTCTTAAAAAAACAAAGGGACGCTACAATGTAAGGATGACAAGCACATGTGTGTGTGTGTACTGTAAATCAATGTTCCCTAATAAATAATAAACATATATACAAAGAAAATAGGGAATGCATACTGTAGCACGCCTTGTTGCAATACCCATTATTATACCCGTCTGTCTGTCTGTCTGTCTGTCACTATTTTATGCCCATATATGGAGATATCTGGATTTGAAAAAAAGATTAAAACATTGATGCATGCTTGTTGTATGAATGTTGTGAGTGTCATGGCCGCCCCAATGCATTTCCAATGGAAGTCACATGGTTTGTAGTCCACATTTTGGACTACAAGCTGTTGTATGGCTTTGGAAATGCATTGGGGCAAGCTGTGTCACACCCTTTGTATACAACAAGCATACAGCAATCTGTTGCAACCGTGTGACTCAGACCTTTACTGCATTGCTGTATGCTTGTTGGATGAATGTTGTGTAGTGTCATGGCCGCCCCAATGCATTTCCAATGGAAGTCACATGGTTTGTAGTCCACATTTTGGACTACAAGCTGTTGTATGGCTTTCGGCTGTGTTTCGACTGCGCCCCTCCCCCTCATACAACACAAAATGTTGTGTCAAACCATGTGACTCCCATTGGAAATGCATTGGGGCGGCCATGACATTCACACAACATTCATCCAACAAGCATACAGCAATGCAGTAAAGGTCTGAGTGAGGCCTAAGGCAGCCAAAATGTAGAGATACCCCTGGAAGTACCGATAATCTAATTACAAGAAGTAAGTACTCTGTCTCATAAAACCTGCAGGCGTGTAATGCCTTTACCCATTTAATTTACTCAACATAGTTATAAAACAGTTGTAATGTTTAGAATTAGTTTTAGCAGGAATACCTTTTATAAAACAATGTTTAGTTTAATGTATAATAAACCTTAAGATGAAAACACTTTTAGAGAAAATACCTTAAGTACACAAAGTGAATGATTTTCCACAAAATGAAGGATTTTCCAGACAGAGAGCAGGTTTTAAGAATATGCCAGCATGTATTTGGAGAGAGAAAGATGAAGGTTACATAGGCTACAGCTGTGGTAGGAAGGATTCTCTCTCAAAGTATGAAATGGAGACAATATTTATATTACAGTTTATCTTGATTGCCGTTGTCATGGGGACAATGTCCAGCCCATGACAAAGGCTCACAATACAGACATGTCAACTCATAGACATATATACATAGACGCCCCTTCCGGCTCCGAGGCGTGTGTCACCATTGAAGGCACTATTTTCCCGACATTCCTTGCGAAGAATAGCGGAAGCAAAGCGGAAGCTTGTCAAGCTTCCGCGTGCGTAACATAAGTCCCGGAAAAGACGCGCTGTGATTGGCCAGTAGTCACTTGAGTGACAGCGAGAGACATGGAGGAGTCACATGGGCAGCGACGCAGTCGCCTTCAGCAAATGCCTTCAGCACTTCTAAATAAGAAAGCTGCGGAGAACTGTTGCTTTGTGTTCACTCTTTAATGTTTTCTGTTAGTAATCTAATCCCCCCTGGCTCTGATGTTGTATTGTTAATAACTTTGTTGTTTGTGTTTGTTTGTCTTGTTTTGTATTGTAATGTATATTGTCATGACTGTTATAAAGATTTGTTAAAAAAAAAAAAAAAAAGCCTTCAGCACTGCACTTCCGCCTTCATTGCGATACACGTCGCTCCAATGAACTGCAGCGGCAAATGAGGCATATATTTCTTAATATCTATGTGTCAACTCTCCAGAGATGATGTTACTTCCTGTAAGTCCAGGAAACATGAATATTGGGCGATGTAGTTCTATAAGTAATTTGTAGTTCCACCTCAGACCCGGTGTTAAAGATATGATTTAATGGAACACCATGTGATGTTCTCAGTTATATGGTCATATATGGGCATACCCATAATGGGCGTAAAGTGTAACAATGGAAGCAGAAGTGGTGGAAAAAGTTTCTTTACATAAGTAAAATTATCAATACTGCAATGTAAATATACTCTGTTACAAGTATAAGGGGCGACTCACACGGTCGCAACAGATTGATGTATGCTTGTTGTATGAGATGTATAGCTGATGCAAGCTCGCAATGCATTTCCAATGGGAGTCACATGGTTTGACACAACATTTGTGTTGTATGAGGGGGGCAGTCGAAACACAGCCGAAAGCCATACAACAGCTTGTAGTCCAAAATGTTGTATCAAACCATGTGACTTCCATTGGAAATGCATTGGGGCGGCCATGACACTTACAACATTCATACAACAAGCATGCATCAATGTTTTAAAGGTGTGAGTCGCCCCTAAGTCCTACATTGAAAACGTACTTGAGTAAAAGTGCAAAAGTATTGGCATCAAAATACTTAAAGTACTCTTTGTTATGAATATTAGAAATCACACCCGTGTGAACTGAGGGGCGATCTTATCATCGTACACAACATCGTTATACATCATCTCATTCCGGTCAATCAGAATCACCTCACCTTCGTCTTCAATGTCTGTGTTACGCAATGTTGTGTACACAAACACTCAAAATTGTCCATTCATTGTCAATGGGATTTAATGTTTGTGTAGGACAAAGTTTGTGCACATATACACCAAAAGCTGGACATACTGTAGGAGGGGCCCCTCAATATGCCCCTCAAAAAACATTTTCAAATGGCCAAATATATAGGGCTGAAGTGGTTAGTGTTGTAATAACAATCAAAAATCTACAAAGTAACTAGTAACTAAAGTTTTCAAATACTTTTAGTGGAGTAAAAGTACAATATTTGATGTAATAATGGATTTTATTTATAATGCACTTTACATTCCTCAGAATCTCAAAGTGCTACAGTAGGCAAAATATATGAAACAATAGGTAAAAGCAGAAAAAAAAGAACATTACATGATTAAAAGCAGGAAACAAAAAAACAACAGTTAATGAACACGAGGTCAGAGAATAAAATCAGTGGGTTTGGGGGAAGGCCTTATTAAAAAGGTAGGTCTTTAGTCCTCTCTTGAAGCAGTCGATTGACTGTGGCACTCGCAAGTGTGGGGGGAGAGCATTCCACAGATCAGGGGCAGCTGTGCAGAAGGCCCTGTCACCAATGGTGCGCAGGTTGTAGTGGAGCAGATGTGAAAGTATTGAAAATTGGAAATAGTACCTCAAAATTACTTAGCTATACTTTACACCACTGGGAAGCAGTTTGTTAAGAATTGTCTCTTTTCTGAGAGGCGTTCATTTACAAGCAAGTTCGTTCATATCAGCATCACAATGAACAGAGTTCAGATCTCCGGTGGACATTTGATCAGTTAACAGCAAGGCTGGGATGTCTGCCTGGCTAGAACCCCATATTCGGGCAACCGTTTGTGCTGCGTCAGCGTTGCATCACGCCCATAGACTATGTAAAGCTTTCCGCTGGAGATTTCTGCTCCGTTATTGAGTAGCAACATGGCCCAAGGAACCAACCAATGTCAATCCCCCCTGCTGTGTGTGACCGGCTGTGGTTTCTTTGGCAGCCCAGGGACCAATGGCATGTGCTCCCTCTGCCACAAAGATTTCCTCCAGAGGCAGAAGATGAATGGGCGCGTCAGCCCGCAACAGTCATCTCCTACTATCAGCAGTATTGGAGAGTCTCTCCTCGCGGAGAATTGTACTCTACCCATACAGGTGCCAACAGCCACACCACTCAAGGACATGAAATATGGACAGAGCGGCGATGCGACAGCCTCCACAACCGCGACAGAACCTCTTCCAAGCACCTCAGCGGTTAGAGTCGGCATTAAAACCGAGGAGATACAGACACCGTCAGTGCCACAGGACTCTGCCAAGGTCGCAGTGGAGACCGATGACAAACCCAAAGCTAAGAAAAACCGCTGCTTAATCTGCCGCAAGAAGCTCGGCCTCACAGCCTTTGACTGCAGATGCGGGGGGTTGTTCTGCAGCATTCACCGATACTCGGACGAGCACGACTGCACTTTTGACTACAAAGCCGATGCTGCGAAAAGGATCAGGAAAGAGAATCCCGTCCTTGTCGGAGAGAAGATCCGAAAGATCTAAGGGTGTTCATAGCAGAAGTCACCACACAATTCAAATAAACGTGGTTCCTTTACAGTTCTTCTGACAAGTTGTTGCTTTAAGCAACACCTTGCTTTACATTTTTATTTCTCTGAAACTGATTCCTTGTCCTCATTTTTTACTTTAAATGTTATGGTTTGTGAGTTTTTGTTCCAATCACAATACTTTTATTTCCATTATCTTAAAAAGTTTTTATTTGCAGTCAAGTGTCTTCAAGGCTTATTTCTTGTTATACATACATGTTAAACTGAATATAAATAAATGAGAACAGTTTTAAACAAGAGAAAAAACGTTGTAAAAAGTGAAGAAAAACACGAGACATCACCTATAAATACACATACTGTATTAATATTCCAAATTCTATTGTAAAGTTCCTTGCATCTCACATACCTTGGGTTCAAGCTATCTCCCATCTCCAATTGCTACAAAATCCAGCTGCTAGACTGTTAACCGGAATGAAATCGGATCATATATATCCACCCTGGCTTCTCTGGCTGCCTGTGAGTTTCAGAATGTATTTTACTGATAAGTTTTAAAGCCGTGTAAGGCCGGGCTAGTTATAGATAAGATGCTCCTGCGGGGGCTAGGGCCCTCTTGGTCGTGGCCAGACACTAACAAATATGGGCAAACTGGGAGCCCCAATGCCCCATTGGTTTCTACAGAGCGTTTTGCTTTTGAAGACACTTTTTCGGCTTATTCAAATCTGCCATCTTTGAACTTCCATCCCCGAAAAACCCCGGAAACGTCTGGTATTGGCTGCAACCGCGGCGAGGGCTCGGTAGAACCAATAGAAACCCTAGAAGCATACTTACTTAGGCCCATCACTCCCACTGGAGCATAGGCCATCGACGACTCTTCTCTATCCAACGCAGTTTTGGGCTGTCTTTTCTGCCTCTCCCCAGCTGATTCCCTGTCTCTTCAGCTCCGCCTCAATATCTCACCTCCAGGTGTTCTTAGGCCACCCGCTCTCTTCCGCTGCCGGTTTCCTCAGGGTGTGACTGATCCAACCCCACTTTCTCCTCAGTATCTGTTTCTCCACTGGCTCCTGACTCCCTTTCCTCCAGAGTTCCTCATTTCTGATTTTGTTTGGCCACCATATATTGAAAATGCGCTTCAGGCAGCTGTTAATGAATGTCTGGATCCTTTGCAATGTACGTCCTCTTAGTCATCCTCCACGTCTCTGAACCGTAGAGAAGGATGGATTTGACGTTGGAATTGAAGATCCGCACTGGTTGTCAAGGCTATTTCTTCCCTAAAAGCATACCCTATACAATCATTAATTTTAAAATGGGACCATAATTTACGCATATCATGATAATTTAAAAAATACTTTAAACTAGAGATTGAAAACATGAAGTGTTTCTGAAAATGTCTACTAAGGTAATAAGCCAAAACCTTGTTGTTCACTTGTATTAAGTAAATCCTTATGGAGCCTGCAGGAGGTGAAATAGCGACATCTGCATTTAAGAGATTAAAATCCAGCAGAGATTACAGGGCACCTATAATAAGGGAAAATTAGCGAAATGTGTGGCAGATCTGCAAAAAAAATGCTTACCACTAGCTTTCTTCACAGATGTGTTCATAAAGGTATCTAATCACATATAAGTTTGTTCCAACCCAATTCCCATGGGAAACTTTGTGACAGCTGCTGAAAGTTGGGGTACCATTATCAACCAATATAAGGCAAAGAAAATTCCAAATTTAATTATACTTTAAGTAGCATGTGACATGTCAAACTAGGGGGTTTCATGATTCTGAATCCATTGCAAGCATTAGTTTTGCACAGAAAACACTCCTTTGCCTAAAAGTGCCCATAGCCGTCATCACAAATGTATTTGGGCAAGTGGCTATGGCCGAATTTAGCCCAAGGAGTATTTTCATGCAAAACGAATGCTTGGAATTGATTCAGCATCATGAAAACCCCCTAGTTTGACATGTCACATAAGCATAATGATTTTTTTGGAATTTTGCCTTATAGGCCTATTGTTTGTTAATGGTACCCCAACTTTCAGCAGCTGTGACAAAGTTTCCCAAGGGAGTTGGGAAATGTATATGTTATAGTAGACACCTATATGAACACATTTGTGAAGAAAGCTAGTGGTAAGCATTTAGTTTTTGGCAGATTTGCCACACATTTAGCTAATTTTCTCTAACTATAGTTGTAACTGCAACCTGCCTCATTATCAGAGCCATTCAGGCTTTTGTGGCCCACGTGCCTCCGCTTAACGCATTTTGGGTGGGAACCCCTTTTGGTGTTAGCATCATGTTATGCTTTAGCTATTGAAAAATAGCAGATCTACGAGCTTGTAGGTCTGCTATTTTGGAAAAATCGAAGAACGACTGACATAGAAACATAGCTTTTTCAAAAAACTGTCAGGATGTAGAAGACATTTTTAGAATCTGATCTCAGGTCAAAATGGGTTAAGGAAGTTAACGCTATTGTGTATTTTAAACACCTTTAAATTACTACTGAAAACCTACTGTTATGTCAAAGCCTTTATCCATGTTGTGTTTACTTTATTCATTGCCCCTGTCCGTGTTACTTTAACACGGACGTAATTTACGTTTATTTTAGCTTTTTCACTTTCCTGTTTTACCACTATTATATTGTAACCCTGTTTAGAAAACACAAATAGTTTATAATTATTACTTTAGTCCTGCTTAATGTCCCTTAGATCAAGAAAGGAATTTCCAACAATGGAAACCGGAGAGGTGCACTCAGTGGGAACGCAGATTGGTGAATATGACTCCATATTTGGGCAAGGTTTCACTTTCAGCCTGATCTGACCACCTATATTATTATTAAATTAAAGACTTTTAAGAAGAAAGAAAGAAAGAAAAGTTAAATACCATAATACTCCATCAAAAGTATATACTAGGCTATTAAAACTGGTCTAACATTGGCCTAACATTGCCCAAATAGTAAGAAAGAGTCAAAGATTTTGACTCCTATATCCATGTGCTTGTCAGGCAGGGTGGGGTTCAAAAAATGTGATTATTTTGGGGGGGTCACAGCATGAAAAGGTTGAACACCACTGATTTAGGTCAGTCATCCGAGAAGTAGCCTATATCTATGACATATGACTTAAAATTTGGGCAAGGTTTCAGCGTGATTACTGTCACGGTTCGAGGAATGTGAGAATGTAGGATGAATGTAGGATGTTCAAAGTGTTTATTAACTCAAAAACTAGGAATACAAACTAAAATACTGCAGACACGAGTCAGACATGTAACACTTTACAATAAACTAGCAAGGAAACACTGGGAACAGGGGGGTATAAATACACAAGGACACAGGTGAACTCAACTGATAATCAACACAATTAAGGACTGGCTATAACAGGACACAGGTGAAGCAAAGTCTAATAATCACAGGTGAGACAAGACAGGTAACAGTAACCACAAAGGAAACCTAGGACACTAAATACTACAAAATAAAAGGAACACAACAGAACAGTAAAACATTAACCAAAACAAGGATCACTATAGAAAACACAACTGAAATACAGAAAGGGCACGGATCGTGACAGATTACAGCCCCATTAACTTCCATTATATATTATATTGCAAAAGAAAGAGGGAAAAAACAAGGTGACCAGTGTTGCAGAATAAATCTGCGAGATAATTTATGGACATCTCTGCACAAGGAACCATAACTGATTTAATGAGCCTTTTGCAGTTTCACTGTACAAGCTGTTTATACTTTGACATTGTATGCTAATAATGTCTGGCATGCAACCAAGTGTAAAATCTGCCATTACGACGCCATCAAGGCCTGCTCTGTTCTTTGACCATATAGAAGTGTCTATTTGTACGTCTCTAAATGTTTTGATGAATTGAACAAGGTGGACCCTCTTGTAAACAAGTGTAATGCTTAATTGGGTCGTCGTCTTTGTATTGAGTTTGTGCTTGAAATGTACTGTAATTCTGCAAACTGTTAATAAATATTTCAATCAATCAATCAATCAGCCAAAATATTTCTTTTGGTTGACAAAATCAACTGTGGATTTAGTAAACTAAAATATTATGATATTTAGTCGCTTAAAGGCGTAGTGAAACGGAAATGGTGGACATTTTATTTTGAAGTTTCAGACGGTCTCAAGTTGAAACGCCGCTATGAAGTTTCTGAACCAATCAGAGCGTCGCATCCCTTCAGGGGATGGGACGGTAGCTAGGGACGGGTAGCTATGCTACGCAGGACAGCGTGTGGATCTTTGTTTACAAATCAGATAGTCAGCCAGCTTTACCAGTTTACACTTAATGTGGCTTATTTCTACCCTATAATGTTTTCAGATACATTTTTAGCGTGATGATTAAGTTGAAACCGAGTAATACACTCTCTGGATGTTATCTTGAATGGGAATAAAAACGGAAGATGTCTGTAATCAGTAGCAGCTGTGCAGCCTGTGCTGGACGGATGCGGAGATATGGAGAATTAAACTGGTGAGCTTCATTTTTATTGGCTTTTATCGATGTTGGCCTCGACACGTCATCACGCAGCACGTTTTCGTTTTCAGGAAGTAATAATTTATGGACTTTTGATATAAAAACACACAAAAATGAGAATTTTCAATTTTTTTTGGCATCCATTGTTAGGTATGCCCATATGATGACCATGGATATGGTCTAAAAGTGTGAAAAACGTATTTTTAATTTCACTACACCTTTAACTACATTAACACTAAAACATTTCAGATGACTAAAATATGACTAAAACTAAAATAAATCTTATTAAAAAAAAGACTATGACTAAAAATTGACGATGTTGGAAGAAATGAAGTACATTACAACCAAGAACTGGTGTTAACGGTGTTACGGAAGTGCCATCCAAGTGTTATGCACCTACTACGCACCTACGCTCTTTGCGCAGTGAAATCCTTACAAACAAAAACACCGCAACTCGCTTATACAATACGCGGACCTGGCAACCCCGCTTCCCGTCTTTCTAATGGCTCCCCGACGCCACCATGTGACCGCGAGTTTCAGTACACCACACTTCCGACACTTCCGATCAGACTCCCGGAAGTTACATACACACACACACACACACACACACACACACACACACACACACACGTCACTGCAATTCAATCATGCCAACCCTTTTCTTGAACGAAGTGAAACGCAAACTCCAAACGAAGGAGAACAGCGAGCAACTCTCAAACGGAATGTCAGATGTGTGCAGTGTGGGAAAGTTTGGTTGTGATTGTCGCCGGCTCAGGTAAGAAAGTCAGTGCTGCTAAATGCACAAAGTGTGACACTACTGTGCTCTCCTATGACACGGCGAAGACCAGCACATCTACACTGAACAAACACTTCATCCAACACTTTATTTTTCTCTCCACTGTGTCGGACTTGTCTACATGTGAAGGGCACAATAATGGCTTTAAAAACACAGCTGAAACCTGAAGTGGAGGACGTCAAATCCTGCAATTTCCTTCTTCCCATTGCCGCTGCAACGCAAAATAGAGTTGAGCCGCCCCAAAGGGCGGCGAAATTCTAGTACAGTACATTTGCTTAAAGCAAGGCAGCAAAATGTCTGGAAGTCCATATTTGGGCAACGTTTTGTGACACTTGTGTTGCAGTACATCATACACACAGAACTATATCAAGATGTCCAGCAGCATAGCACTTACACCACACACTAGGTGTATTCACAGACCTGTCTGGATGACGTCACAGTACGTCACCAATGTAATAAACTGCCTTCCCAAGTGCTCTGACAACGCAATCTGACATCAAATGAGTATCCCTGCTGAGGACGAGGTACTGCACTGGTTATGGATAATCCGAATTTTTCAGAAGAGAAGATTAAGAAAGAACTTGCGTTACTTGGGTTCCATAATGTATCAAAGACCCGACTGCTTGAAATCAAAACGAATCTTGATAGACTGGTTCAACGTGGAACGCCAAAGAACCAGGCTTCATCCAAATACACACAGCCCTTAACAGATCCCACCAGGCTAGATGTGGAGCCAAGGAGCCACACCTTCAGCCAGACATCGTCTCTAAGCAGTGACACAGGACAGAGACAGTACTCATGTTCTTCTCCTCATCCGAGGTCTGATCCTGCTTTCTCAGAAGAGGAAATTGAGCAACAGCTGCTGTTACTTGGGTGGGACAACATACCACGGCACCGACTGCGTGAAATGAAGCGAGATCTCGATGGATTGATTCAAAACGTAATATCAAACAGGAAGGCCTCGCCCATTGAGTGTATTCCCAGAACACCCGAGACAGTCACACCCCAGCCGAGTCCTTCTGCATACAGGAATGAAGTTAATCCATCTCATAATGCAGACCCTGGTGACGGGTGTTTGGCATCACATTCTAGTAAGCATAGTAAAAGACAGGTGGCGCCCAGGTATATACGGTCCTCAACAGATCCTAGCGGGATAGGGGTGTCGCCCAGCCAAACAGACACCCGATACACCTTCAACCAGACATACATGCCAGACAGAGACAGGGCAGGGCACAGGCACACATGCGGAGGAACATGCGGTCTGGAAGAACATCTAGATTGCCCACATATGTCCATGTCTGCCCAGGACAACTCTGAACCAGAGGATGAACCTAGTAGTAATAGTAGTAGCAGCAGTATCAATAGTAGTAGTTGCTCTGAGATTGATGGACTCTCTCTTCTGAGCACCTTCGAGTCCGAATCCGACGACGGAAGCTCGACTCCAACGCAAAGTGAGCATGACTTCAGGCCCAGGCCCAAGGGCTTCATCGTCGCAGCACGGGGTCATCCTCACACGAATAACCTGAAGAAGGATGACCCTGTCGCAAAGTATATTCAATATCAGAAATACTGGGAACTGTTCCCATGTCCTGGAGAATGGGATAGGAGGGAACTACGCTTGGAGATCAGGGAAAAGCTTGCATACCAGCCTCCGCCGCCTAGACCTCAACGAGTATTAGTGCCCAATAACTATGTCGTGCCAACATCGAAGAAACGCTCTGCCGTACGTTGGGACGTCAGGTGTGATTTGGCCAACTTCCTAATGCCAATACCCACTTACCCCAGTGATTTATTATTTTAGACCTTATTCTCTGATCATGCTTTTTAGGCTTTTTAAATATTTTTGAGGGGCGTTAGCCCCTCCTATACACAGGTTTAATGTTTGTCTTTAGTTCAATGTTTGTTTTGTAAACACATTGACAATGAAGGGAAAATTATGTCATATTGTCTCTTTATTGTTAATGGCCTTTAATGTTTGTGTTGGCACCGTTTGTTTTACATCACCATTACATCACCTAATCAATATGAGTTAGACTTTAATATAATAGCGCCCCTCACTTCACACGGGTGTGATTTTTTATATAAAAGGGTGCCTGGATAAAACGCCATATATGCCTTAATGGGGTATTTCACTTTCAAAACAATTTTGGTCATTTCATCGTCTACTCAGGCTTATGTGAACACCCCATATGGTTTTTAAGTTGCTCGATTCAATATTCCTTTTAGCTGCCCCGCCCCCTTCCTATGCAAAACCATTGTAACTTCAAACTTCGATAGATTCATCGAAACCAACCGTCCTTTTTTCTGGTGGCTACTGTTATGCTGGTAGGTGAGGGGGGCGTGTTTTTTCGATTACTTTTTTGTTTATTAGCAGAGCGTGCAAGTACTCTAATCGGCTGCGTATGTCGGTGTGCGTATGCCGGTGTTGTCCGTCGGCCAATATGGGTCCACCATTCATGATGACGTGGGTAAGAATGGTGGTCCCTTGATGGTGACGTAACTAAGGTACCTTTCAGAGTTGGCATAAGGTCAATAACAGGACTAAAGGATTTAGAACAGCAGTTGTAACACTAGCAGTACTTGCGTTCCGTGCTCTGCCTGCGCACATGGCCTACTTGTGTGCAAGGCGCAAGTTGGCAAAAAAAACTAAAAAATCTAAGACATTCCACAAATGCTTGTTTAAACGGTAATGTTTTTAAGTGTTTTTTAAAAGTGCCCACATAGGCTGCAGCTCTCAAGACCTGGGAAGGGCACTCCATACCTTTTGGCTTTTTACCTCTTTTCCTCCGGCGTCATAAGTTCTGTTTCAGCCCACAGGAGTGCGGAGGGGGGGCAGTTAGGGGTTAAGGGGTCTTGCTCAGGGACACTTCGAACCTTAGGCTTCCCAGGCTGGCTCTCTAACCCTTCAACTGCCGCTTAAACTGGTATGAGGAATGACCAATAGACAGGCCCTGGACAGCTGACCGTAGGGTCCTGCTGGGCACAAAATATTATTGAGGGGCGCTCGCGCGACCCTCCTATATACAGCTTTTGTCCTCACATGTCTCAATATTTTGCCATTGACAATGAAAGCGAAATTACGTCAAATGTCCACCAAATATGACGTGAATTTTATACAAACATTAAATGCCATTGAAAATGTACGTCATATGTAGACGAGCAAGTCGGCTAACCAATCACAAATGCAGTTGTTCATGAGATGATGCATGATGATAAGAGTGCCCCTCACTTCACTTATTTATATAAAATAAGCCATATGCCTTAATACATTTTAATTGCCCTCTATAACAAAGAGACACCGTAAAACTGAAAATATCCTAAATAAGGAATCCTCTTGTCCAGTCAGTCATTCACAGACCGCATGGTTCTCAGTGAGTTGAGCAATTGATTTGAACTTGCACACAGGCATTGATCATTAGCACATGATGCAGAAGCCTGTTTTATTAGTAGTAGTAGTAGGTCGGGAGTGGCTTATTGTCGGTATCAGCCGGTAACACGCGGGAGTCTATATCCCCATTATAATGCGCTATAGACCCCTGGGAGATGATTGCTGAGGTGGAGCGCCACACCTACCATCAGCTCCCAGTACTTCCCGGCGTTCCCACATGACTTGCCACAACCCAAGCCATTCTACTCATACGCTGAGTCGGCGGTGCCCGGGATTGAACCCATGAACTTGTGGTCCAAAGGCGAGAGCTCTACCGACTGAGCGGTAAACTGTCAGTATCAAAGAGCCAGAAAGATGGAACATATGTCACTTATTTCCAGATGGCAGGTTCGTCAGCCACTGTGTTGAATAAATAACATTTATTTCTGAAAAATAGTTCAGGAAGACTTTATTTGATCTTTTTTTTTATGCACACTAAACAAGTTGATGTACACACACTCTCAGGTTTGATGGTGAATTGTGCCATCTCGTGGCAAAATAAAGCAATGATTTAATCTGAGCCTCAAATTGTATACACAAACTCAAGACTAGCATTCTATGTTGATTGTTATTTAGATAGTTTAAACAGATGCTCGGTTCTTGTTTCATTCTGGTATACTATAGTTACCGGAGGCACAACACTGTCTCTCTGCATTCTATGTACAGCATGTGATTGCCTTGCATATTGTAGGCCATACATGGATATACAATACATATAATAGTTCACTACTGACATTGTCTGAGCTCTGGCAACAGTTGCCTATAGTGATTAAGAATCTCTGCTCGTCAGCCCCAATTCAACACATTTAAGGCTTTATACAAAATTAAACCATTAACACAGCAGAAGACCATTTTTGTGATGAACAGACTGATTTATTTGTCATTTAATCTCAGTCTTTGGAAAGCCTTGGATCAAGACCATAGGTGTTTTTATTGATTCCGACATTTGCACATCTATGGTAGTCCTTGGTCTTCTTTACTCCACAATTTTACCTCACTGGACATATGCCTGTAAAGTTCGTATTTCTTCAGAAATGTACAAATGCAAAATATAAGGTGCTTACCCGGTAGCCACGGACGGATGGATGTTAACTTACTTGGCATTCGGAATCTTTGTGCATGTTACGGCCCTTTAAGCCTGGCTCGAAACCAAGGGCTACAACAACATAATAAAAGGACAAAAGTCAGTCAGGCCTTCACTTGCATCGAGTGTATTGCAACATAGTAAGGCATGTGGTTTTATTTTTCCACACAAAAAATGCAAATGTAAATAGAAGTGGAAACAAAACTGTGACCTAACTAAAATTCTAACAAAACAAATAAAGTGATGGGCTCGCTAAACTCAAAAGTGGAGAGTCTGGTGAGCCATCACACTCACCACACCCTCATAAACTACCAAAACAACAAAAAGACTAAACTAACGAGAAAAGAAACAACGCCAAACACTCATGAACAAGCCCATCATTGAAAAGAACTGAAACTGAAAAGAAGAAGAAATAACTAAGGCATGGTGTTCTCTGCTAGGGTGCTGGGGAGATACTGAGAGAGCTGGCAAAAGATCTTCTTTATAGTCTTGGCTCTAATCATGAATGAGGGACAGCTGGGACTGGGCAGGGCAGCCTCAGTTGATTGACAGCTGAGTGCCCACAGCATAGATATTAACACGGAGTCCGCCAGAAACGAGGAACACAAAGGTTTAAATTAGTACCCTAGCCCGCCAAACCCGAGATTCTCGGGTTTGAGCCCTTGTATTCTTTAATCCATTTTTTTATCTGATCGTATCGCTAGCTGATGTTGCTACCCGCATCAACACAGAGTGGGACACTGGCTGCGGCCATTTTGCATATGCGCGCGCATCCACTTCCAGTCTAAGCCCACCATTCACAGCTCTGTATCTCAGAAAGGACATTGAGGGGGCCGTTTCTGGTGAATACAAGGGTTTTCAACAGGCTGTAGCAGGCGGGCTGACACTCGCGGTCTGCTTTTTCGCACCACATTCGGTTACGGATATTTGGCTAAAATATAAGTAAGTGTTACGCGCGAAACCTTGGCAATAAGCTATCGAGGGATTAATTAATGCTGGCGCGAATTGAGTTAAAAAAATCTGACCGGTCTGAAGTGAGTGGTACTGTACTGTACTGTACTGTACTGTACTGTACTGTACTGTACTGTACTGTACTGTACTGTACTGTACTGTACTGTACTGTACTGTACTGTACAAGCCCTCCTCCCTGGCCTGTGTGTGTCTGTGCTTTACAGTTACACCTGGTGGTGTACAAACGCTATATATTTTCGTGCTCGGACACAGGGACACAGGGACACACACATAGCTGTCTATAGGAGTGGTTGCACTACTCAAAAATATAGATGCCTCATTGGCCGCTGCAGTTCGTTGGAGAGACCTGTCTTCAACGGGAGGAGGAAGTACTGCTGGGAAAGAGGGAGTCGCGCCTCTGATTGGCCTACCGAACATCTCCTTACGTTCTTCCGTTTTGCTTCCGCTATGCTTCGCAAAGGAATCTCGGGAAAGCTTACCAATGCAATGCAATCACGGCGCCATTGTCGCCCGTTGCCTCCATGTTGCCTTAAATGGTAAATGGTGCATTTATATAGCACCTTTATCCAAGGCGCTTTACATAGATTGTGCATTACATTCACCCATTCACACACACATTCATACACCGATGGCAGCAGAAACCATGCAAGGCACCAACCAGCACATCGGGAGCAATTAGGGGTTCAGTGTCTTGCTCAAGGACACTTCGACACAGGCAACCTTGCGGTTACCATCCAGCCACTCTACCCCTGAGCCACCTTCACCCCCGCCACTAGCTGTGTATATTTGTACGTGTTTATATGTTCTGTTGAATTGAAAATGGAGGACGCTGATGTAAACAAGTCTTTTCATGGTTTCATGGTTTCGCCCTCAAAGTAGCAGTTTTTGTATTGACTTGTGCTTTCGTTTGAAATGTACCCATTCTACATACTGTGAAATAAAACTTTCAATCAATCCCATTGAGAAATACAGGGAACTTTGACAGAATCAGACACATCATTAGCATTAAAACAGCATGGCTACTATATAGGTTCGGTACTTACATTTTGGGTCATTTTTTGATATCGTCTACTCAGGCTTTTGTGAATATCAAATATCTAAATACTGAATCAAGCAGCTTAAAAATTGTCGTGGGTGTACACAAAAGCCTGAGTAGGCCAAAACATTTTTTTAAAGTGAAATATCTGTAGCATCAGTTTTTTTCCTCAGCCGAAAGACTCCATAGCACACTTTACATCTTCTCTAGCAGACTTTTGCTCAGAAGTATAGAGAAGTCTGCCTGGACGACCATATTTGGGCAATGGTTTATATTATGTCATGCCACAGACATAAGCCAATATATCAACGTCAAGCAGCGGAACAATCTTCCACACGGTAATTAGTATCTTAGTATAGGCTATTAGTATAGGGCTAGTATAGGGTTAGTAAGTGAACAAGGGAATATTAACCCCGTCATCTCGGATATGACTTCAGGTGAGGAGATTAAGAGGCGGGATCAAGTGTTCCCAGTGTTCCCTTATTGGTGCCGGCCCAGGTCCAACTACTCCTTTACTAAGAATGAGGTTTATGGTATAGAACGTGAGAACCTCCGGCTGCTTCGCGAGCTGTGCCGTTTGAATCCCAAGACCAAACCAGCCAGTACGGCGAGCAACACGACTCCAATACTCAAAGTGTACCACACTGGGCGCAACCGACACCGGAAACAGCAGCGCATCGAGTCAGAGAACCTGGCTGTCTTGAAGAGGTTGCACTCCACCAAGTCCACGCCTGCCATAAGGTGCTCGGGGCAGCTTGAAGACTACCAGCGCCTAGCTTCGTACCCAGGAACTCCTTCACTCTTTAAATACAAGCCCCCCAAGAGCAGCAGAGGCGCCAGCCTTGCTAAAAGATTGTCCTTGAAGCCCCCTGCTGGTCCATGTCCCTATCTTGATGAGGACAAGGAGGCAGAGAATGCTCTACAAGAGCTGGAGAACCAGTGGTTAGCTCAGTATGTGCCGTCCAGCGTCATTAGCAGACCTTCCGAGGAGGAAAAGCCCGTTGGGGGACCCGAGGAAGATGCGATTGATAGCAGACCCGAGGAGTATGAAAATCCCGAAACTCAGAGAACTAATTGGTTGTTGTTTAAGGAGATGGCAGCAGATCTCTACAATTTTATTACAGGTGCACGTACAGAAGACACAGCTACAGAAAGCTCCTCTGTCACAGATGTGAATCAATCTCTGGACCCGACCCAGGGGGCAGACGGAGGTCTCCAGCAGCAGTCGGAAGATATGACAAATATTGTCACTGGCACACAAAAGGATAAAGATATAGCCTCAGTTGCGGATATGTGTTCTTTAGGTCTGAGGAGCAGTGACAACGACTCTAATGAAGTCTGTCGTATAAACCATGAAAACATGCAGCTGCTTCGAGGGTTGCCACGCACATATTCATACTACACTGAGAACAACCAACACTGGGAACAGCAGGGTATGGAGGGTATGGAGAAAGAGAACCTTTCTGTCTTGAAGAAGTCCACACCCACCTTAAGGCGCGCCAAGCTGCTTGAAGACTACCAACAGTATGCTCATTCCCCAAGAAATGCCCAGTACCCAGGAAATCAAGCACTTGGCAAGTACGACAACATGATGTCAGCTTATGCCTCAAGTCCGATTCCCAAGCCCTTCAAAGTCAGCGTGCCCCGGCCAAATTGGATTGATTAATTGGATCAATCCAATGTCTAGATGATCTATCAGGTTTGTTGGTGACACAACAATTGTATGTTTTATCGCCAAAGACGACCCCACAGCCTAAACAGTTGAGGTGGTGGTGCTGCAAAGGTAATACGAACCTTCAAGAATCGAGAGGTTTATTTGTCACAGGTTCAAGCAGCAAACATCCTATCCTACCAACATGTCACTGCTTGTGCCTACAAGCAGCGAACATTTGGTGAGACATGTTCCACAAAGACTGCTTAACACAACTATGCGATAGGCCTACTGTACAAGATTTAAAAAAAATAAAGAAATTAAAAATATATATAAATCAAAAAACAAGAGAAAATAAGATAATAGTTAAAAGTTAAATAAAATAGTACAAGTAAGACTGGCAGGTATGTTAAAGAGAACATCTAAGGCAGGTATATGGTCCATTTTCTAGCAAAAAATAGGGATGTGCCGAATGCACGCACGCACGCACACACGCACGCACCCATTCCGTTTTTATTTAGTTTTCCATTTTTGTTTCGGTTTTTTTTGGTGTTTCGTTTTCGTTTTGATGTTTCGTTTTCGTTTTTTAATCTTTGTCTTTGCTATACGTTCAGTGCTCTGGCAGCCACTCTGGTTGGAAAAAAACGTTCTGAGCCTTTGAGCACGGGGCTTTGAAACACCTCAAGCGCTTGCCAGTCCGCAAACAGTCCATTGTTGAGGTGGTGTTTGTCCTCCTTCATAATATGTTTTGCCCTATTCAGGCGCCTATATACCTTTACTGTTGTATATTTCCTGCAGGGATGGAGCTGTTGCACTCGGCCGACAGCACCACCTTACACAGGACTTGCAGATCCTGAGAGTAACAATACTCCCATACCATATACAATCATTGCCCTGTCAGGATGCTCTGGGTGTTTCAGACTTTATTATATTAAAGTCTGAAATATAATAGTGTTTGAACTGTTTCTGGCCACACAATCATGAGTTAATATTAGGGTTGCAACTACTATTCTAGCAATTACCTTTTTTTGAGTGGTGCAACCACTCCATAGAACAGCAATGTCCGTGACTATGTGACTATGTTACTGTTACTGTTACTATGTTTAGAGTACCAGTAGGGGCAAAAGTGGCGCTGTTGTGCCAGAAACAGAGAGATAGTGCTGCACTGTTACCTGCTAATGAGAGAGAGAGGGGCAGTTCACACGGGTGTGATTTTATTAATTCATTGAATAATCGATTAGCTATCTATCTATCTATCTATCTATCTATCTATCTATCTATCTATCTATCTATCTATCTATCTATCTATCTATCTATCTATCTATCTGAGGCGCACGTGTGTGTGTTTGTGTGTGTGTGTGTGTGTGTGTGTGTGTGTGTGTGTGTGTGTGTGTGTGTGTGTGTGTGTGTGTGTGTGTGTGTGTGTGTGTGTGTGTGTGTGTGTGTGTGTTTTTAAGAATGGTATACTCAAACTATAGATAATTGCTTATAATTGGATACACAAAAGTAATCCCTCATACTATGTTTAATAATGGACTGTCCTCCCCCTTGCAAGTGAAGCTGAAGTGATTAGCAATTTCCATATGACCATATCTACTGTAACTTTCACCACGAAAAAACAAACCACATTTTTTTTAAATTAACCGTTTTAAATTATCCATTAAATCTATTATTTTGCTTAACTCTTTCTATGCCATGTTTGAGTCCTCTTTCAGAACCTTAGGATGACTTCCCCCCCATCTCCAACTTTGTGGGAGAGCAGCCCATTATAGGACATTTATTGATTACAACTCTGCCTTGGCTTTAACACTATGGTCCCCACCAGGCTGGCTTGGCTGGTTCCTGGACCTCTTGTCTGCCAGACCCCAGGTGGTCGGGGTGGGCAGTCAAACCTCCACCACCCTCACCCTAAATATGGGAGTCTCATGGGGTTGTGTACTTATCGTCCACTGTTATACTCCCTGTACACTATATGGCTGCACCAGTTAAGGTCATCTGAGAGATGTCTGCATTTTCCCCTTACAGTCTGTTATAGCTTGGAGTCTCCAACCCGGGTGCCTCAGCTTGGTGGTATTGAGCTTGGACTCCATTCTTTGACTATTTTGGAAGCCTTGACCCTTGACTGCTTTACAAATCGTCATGGAATTAGCTCTGCCTAGCTGTAGCGGTTGTTGTGTGTATTTTGATTCAAATGAGGAGTGAGTTAGCAGTGGGATGTAATTCATATTCTGGTCTTAAAAGCTATAGCTTCTCTATAACCTGTGTGAATAATACATTATTTCAACTAATCTGTAGGGTAGAGTTTGTTTAGTACAATATAACTAACACAACTGCAGTGGCAAGAGGTAGTCTGGGTAGGACCATCAGTTTTTTTTAGCTCAATGGAAAGAAAAGTTGCTTATGGCTTTGTTACATCCCTAACTGGTAGTCTGGGGTTACGGGTCGGGACAATACAAATCCAGTGAAAACGGAGAAAAAATGAAAATTAAGTCAGTGTTTTAACAACAAGTTTTAACAACAGGGAAAAGGACTGGTGAGTATCTAATCAAAATGAATACGAGACCGATCGGCCCTTTTCTAACTCGCCCCAAGCGGCGAAGATCGGTCGCCCCAACGGGAAGTCGCCCACAAAAGTCCGGATTAGTCGCCCCCAAAAGTCCGGACAAGTCGCCCGTAAAACCGTTGTATTTTCGAGGTAACAGCAGAGAGAGAGAGAGATATTTTTACCTGTGCTTTTAAACAGAGAGAGAGATTGTATAGCTGTTATGTCTCACTGACAGCTGTTTGATTATGCTGCGCTCGTTGCATATTCCTGTGTTGCCTTTGTGATGATTGGGGGGATTATCTGGGATCGACTACTTCAGTCTTGACATACAACATGATGTGTGATGATGTTGCTTTGCCGTTGTTATTATGACTCTGAGTTTTGAAAGTAAAGAAGAGTTGTGTTTAAGCTGTGTCATGGTCCACTGATTCACAAACACAATAGTAGCCTACTTTTAAACAGAGAGAGAGAGATTTTTACCTGTACTATATTTTTACCTGTACTATATTTTTACCTGTACTATATTTGTCTCCACCAGGCCGAAGGCATGGGGAGAGAGTATGTTTTGCACTCCGTCCGTCCGTCCGTGTGTGTGTGTGTCCGTCCGTCCTTCCGTCTGTGAACAGCTAATCTCCGGCACCGTTAACCCGGTCGATGCCAAATTTTGCACACACACTTCCTGGATGCCAACAATGAACCTCTGCCCCAAAATTTCCAGAACGGCCTGTTATAGCGCCACCAGGAGGCCGCTTTGTGCAAAACAAGTTTTTGGACAGTACACCTACAAATTTTGTCCAAACATCACACAAATTGGTACACAGTCTCTCTAGAGCCATTCAACGAAACAGGTCTTTCAGATTTCTCAGACTCCATCCTGATTGGCTAAGATTGGCTTCCAAAGTTTGCAGGAGTGCTCAGTTTCAAACAAAATGCTGCAAATCATGAACACATCGTGTGATTTCTGTGAAATTGTGCACGCACATTCCCACTAGGCAGAGGAAGAAATGCCACATGAACATTTTCAACTCAGCCTCATGGTGGCGCTATAACTGGCCGAAAAGTGTTTTTACCTCTAACTGCACGGATCTGTGGATAACTTTGTATGCCAACTCCCTAGAGGCCAAGGAAAAACCTTTGCCTGGAATTTTTCACATCTGCTCTTTATAGCGCCACCAGGAGGCTGACATATATAAAATATTTTCTAATATTACTCCTTCAGATTTTATCCAAATTTCACGCAAATCGGTACACATGCTCTCCATAGTCATGTGATCAAGACGGGTTTGTTTGATTTCTCATAATCCACCCTCATTGGCTACAATTGGCTTCTAAACTTTTCAGGAGTAGACCGCTTTGTACCCGTTTTGTACAAATCGCCACAACTACTCAACGCAGCGTCCGATTATGGTGAAACTGTGAATGCATATTCCCACTAGGCTTTGGAAGAAATGCCACTTGACAGTTTTCAAATCAGCCTCATGGTGGCGCTACAACAGGCCAAGCCACGTCACACACACACACACACACACACACAACACACACACACACACACACACACACACACACACACACACACACACACACACACAACATCCTCCTGGTGGAGACCTGTGCCCAGAAGGGCACTTTTTCTAGTTTTCCCTGTACTTTGAGATTTTTCCCTGTACTTTGAGATTTTCAAAGATCCACCTGTTGGTGGCGCTGTAAGTCTGTGAAAGATTTCACAGACTTTCCTACTGTAACAGGCCCAGGTCCCCAGCTAATTAAATCTTTAACTCTAACAAGTACTGTACTTTTATTTTCATTTTCATTTGACCAACAACAACAACAAACTGGTTCTCCAGAATGGAATTTACAGAACAATGGAGGGGGTTGAGCCATTCATTATCCATGCATCATTTGACCAACAACTAAATGTTGGTTCTAAATGTTCTAATATGAGAAATAAGGTAAAATAAACATGAAATAAACATGGGGCGAGATATCCGTGCTTTGGGGCGAGATATCCATGCTGCGGGGCGAGATATCCACGCTTTGGGGGCGAGCTATCCACGGCTTGGGGCAAGCCGTCTTCACGTTTCGAAATTCCGGCGAGAGCCGTCTTTACTTTTCGCAGGGGCGAGTTGGAAAAGGGGAGAGCGGACCTGTTACCATCAAAATACCCCAAATCACACGTGTTGAAGTGAGGGGTGTTGAATTTCTGAAAGCCAGACATTGGAGGGGCTAGCACCCCTCAAAAAAATCTAAACCCAAGTAACTACTGAACAACAAAAATTACTTCTCTAAACACAATATTAAACAAAACCCACTACTCTGACAATCAAACAAAAATACATGGGGTAGCACTCACACATAACCTAATAAATAAATGGAAAATAAAATAAATATATATATATATATAATTTTCAATGATATATTCCATTTTTATTTGCTGTGATGGTGCACAATTACGAAAGTAATTGTCTTTCGCCCATTGTCTATTATTGGCAACATCTGGTTTTAACCAGATGGAGGAGTTGGTCCAAAAACCAACAGACGTACATTGGTGGTAATCAAATTGACCTTTATCGGCCTGCTATATAATGTTGTCTCTGATTAGTGGTCAAAAAACAGGAATACCACTTTAACAGGTGCAAATTTAATCCGTTTTGCTTGCTTGATTTTACTCAAATAAAATCAAGCTCTACACATAATTTGTCAGTCAATCATGCCGCGATATTCAAATCCTTCTGAATCTTCTCTGTGGCCTCAGCCATCAGCTGGCACGCAGTCTTGTGTTTGGGCCAGTGCTTCACCTGACATTCTCGGTTACAATACCAGTCTCCCTGGCAGCGAGAGCATCTCTTTGTGGCCTCCTCTTTGCCACAGGATCCACACTTGGGTTTCTCGGGCACTAAGCTTTCCATTACATCGAGTGTATACGTCTGAGCCAACCTCTGTGCTTGTTGTCTCAGGTCTCTCTCAGAGGGACTGAACGTTTCTTTGGCTTGGTGTACGGAAATGGCCTTCCACTTCCCACAGTTCTCATGCATGATGTGGTTCCACATTTCCGGAATCTGTTCCAGAATGAGTTCCTTCTTTGGAGGGGCGGAGTCTGTCAGAGGGAGCTGAGCGAGAAAACGCTGCAGCGTTACCAGGATCGGCAGCTGGTCGATTAAAACCTCTGTTAAGAACCGGCTGAGCTTCAGAATCTGGTCCTTGTTGAAGTTGTTGAAGTCGTATTTTCTTTGACAGTCTTCCCTTAGCAGCAGGTTGAACAGGGCAATCCAGACCTGGCCGTCCAGCTTTGTCATCTTCTGATGGTCCTCCGAAGCAATCTTCTGCCATTTGCCGTCCATGTACTTCTCTACCCCACCTTCACCGTAGCGACTCCAAGGGCAGTATTCCAACAGATGAACCAATACACAGGGCACGTTATGGGTGCACAGCATACGATTGATCACACTGATGCTGTCGGCATGATCGGTGATGTAGCGCAGCACGGACAGGGCCTTGAGGGAGATGTCGAACTCCAGCGCAGCACTCTGAACCTGCAACTCCTGCAGTGTGGACGCATCTGCTTGCAATGCTAGTTGATGTCGGTCCCGGGAGGGAGCTCCCTCCCTGGAGGTCTTGCTGGCCAGCAGGGCGAGCTTGCGGTGGCAGTAATCCACCAAGTCGAGCACTGCATCATCGGCTGCTTCACATGAATCCTCGTGAAACATTATGGTTTCGAGGAGATTTATGATTGTGGCCTCATGATGAATGACTATGTAGAGAGGAAATGTAGCCTTGGGACTGAAGTCCGGCAGTTGACAAAGGATGGGGAACACTTTCTGCTTCCACACTTCCACTAGAATCATTTGGTGGACAAGGGTAGGAATCTTTTTGTGTAAAACAAGTAGGTCCTTGACAAAGTCATCGTGTGTGGCAGACGCATTTAGTATTGCCTGCATGTTTAGTTTCTCAATGTATTCATGCTGCGTGAACCACCTTGGAGAGCCTACATCCCTGAGGGAGAAGGTCTCCAGGCTTTGCACATACGCCTCCGCTTCATCAGGGAAAATAACCGCTGTATCCATTCCTTAGATTCAAGCCACATAAAATAAAAGCAGAAAAAGTGAAGCACAAAAGTGAAAGTGACCTTCAACTATTAATATTAGTTTTCTGTTGGACATGATTATTTGGTAACGACGTAACAGAGATGTAGCACAAACCATTGCCTATATATGGACGTCCAGGTAGCCTACATTGACGCCACATTGACACTTTCGTCATTTTGGGGGGGGCGCTATTCCAGTTGTGTGTGCACAAACTTTGTCCTACACAAACATTCAAATCTATTGACAATGAATGGACAATTGTTAGTGATTGTGTACACAAACATTGAAGATGAAGGTGAGGACGCAAATTGTGATTGGCCGGAATGAGATGGTGTATATGATGATGTACGATTATAAGAGCGCCCCTCACTTCACACGGGTGTGATTTTTGAGGGGACACAGCCAGGGACACGGGGACAAACAGACCGGGGACCCAGCCACACACATAGCTGTCTATAGGAGTGGTTGCACCACTCAAAAATCACACCCGTGTCAAGTGAGGGGCGCTCTTATCTCAAAAATCACACCTGTGTCAAGTGAGGGGCGCTCTTATCATTGTACATACATCAAAATAGACACTACGCCTATTTATATTATCCACCATAATCATGAAAACGATTGTCGATGAGAGAAATGTGTTTCGTATATAGCCTATAGGCTACCTCTGTCCCTCAAATGAACAGTTTGGATCTGGTCACCCTATAGCTGGTATGAACAAAATGGTCTTATTCTTTAGTGAATGAAACAATTATATCAATATTTATTTACATTTAAAAGGAGGTATTATTTTGATTGCACCCCTGTGGTAATGCTTCTGTGATCACGCCAGAGGGCGCTCTCCCATAAGTCATATTTCACTTTGGTGAATGTCACACAGGAGAAACAATGCACGCACGCACGCACGCACACACACACACACACACACACACACACACACACACACACACACACACACACACACACACACACACACACACACACACAGACACACACACACACACACACACACACACACACACACACACACACACACACACACACACACACACGTTTTAGCCCATGTTTATCATAAAGGTGCTGAAGTGTTATAAAAACTAGGCTACTTGTAACTTTAGGCATACTGCTGCCGCCTGGTGGCCAGAGAAAGTCATTGCATTTTATGTTCGTTCACTCAAACCACAGAATGCTGTCATGTGGGCTACTTGCAGATTTTATGTGATATGTCTTTTATAGGTACTTTGTGCTCTTTAGATACCATACCGCTATAAAAATTACACAGTGTACACATCGAAAAGCAACACAGCAGGTCAATAATGTGTTCACAGTTCAAGTGTGCCCAGGCCATAGAGTATATAAAAGGATAGAGACTGATCCCCCCCCCCCCCCCCCCCCCCTATTCATGTCAGTGGAAGTTGCTCAGTGGCGTTTTGAAGCACCCGGAAGGACCGTCTACTTCCGCCTTTTTCCGAAAATGCGGAAGTGCAAACGCGCTCAACGTTAAAGCCCAGCTGCACGGGGTTTCCTCGTCATACTTCCACGGGTCCGCCTGCAGTCCCTCCTCTTACCGCTAGGGCCCAGTGCTTCAACGTTGGAAAGCCTCACTGGCCCCTTGGCCCAGGCTGTAAGACATCCCTCCCCCTATCCACAAGGAGGAGCAGTGCACCAAAGCATTATGTAAATTGTAGTTCAGTAAGGAAGTGAGCCCAGTGTCGATGACATCAGACACTGAAATATCTAAAACCACATTTATTACACACATAAAGACCCCCAGGAAAGTGTTCTAAATCTTCTAAATGTTGTTTTGCAAAAAAGAGTCCCTTTAAATAGCCTACCATACAGATGCCCCGTACCTTTCATAATAGTGCTGTTAAGACCCTGAGGTCTTTGTACATGCCATAATTTACAGTATATGCCTATGTGACTGTGTAACCTTGTGTGTGAGGTGATCCTGTTGAAAGTGATGTGTGCAGGTGTGTGAGCTCAGCTGAGTGAATGATTGAAGACTAACTTCTTAGACCCTTCGTTGACCGAGGGCCCCTCGTTTGTTTTTTTGTTTTTTTACATCTACACTAAATATCTTCACCAAAAATAGCTGATCATACAAGCAAGCTGATCTAACAATAGCTGATCTACACTGACTGTAGCTTGTACATCAGCTAGTGTTGTCGAATGTTCCCCTGTTTTTGCCTGTTCACTTTTATGACATGCCCAGGATAGGGATGCTAGCTAGGATTCATGTGCATGGTTGTGTATCGGGTCTGCATGCATGGCTGCATGCTGCATGGGTCGCAAGACAAATTTCAGTTTTGTGCAGAATTTGTATGCCCATGGTTTGCCTGGTGCGTGGGTGGTGAATTGGTGATGGGTGGTGATCCACCTCCTGAACTGAAGCTGCACCCACAGCTGTTGTTGTATGATAAAGGGGGAGGGGTTAGGTGAGCTGATGATATTGTGATGTCATTATATGAGTGTGCACTGTTCCATGGAAGAAAATACAAAATCTTCGCTTTGCTACATTACTAAATGCATGGTCAGGGACCACATGCAATACCTTCACGCCACGGACAACCTGTTTAAAACCCCCTTGCACATAACAACCACACCAAGTGGTCTAATGAAGTACTGTCACCTCATAAACACATGAAACAAAAATCACGGCACTCAATCATTAATTTGGGTTGTAAGGAGCGAGGAATGCCTACCACACCAGGTACTTCCTGTTTCTAGCCTAGTCAGACGTTGTGCGTGCAGTCTCTGTCATTCCCACACGAAATGCAAATAACCAGCCATATTGGCATTTGACTAACATTTGGCTGTTCTTTCCATTATACTTTACATTCAGTGCCGTGGTGCTGTACAGTCAAATGTCCACTTCAACTCATTTTCAACTCTATTTTCCTTGTATCGTTTTGGGTTTTTACAATTTTGTCACAGATGTTTGTCTTTCCTTTATATTCTCGTTGCATAAGGGTTTTTATTACCTGAGTCACAAACATACTTTTACGACAATTCTGTGTTTGCAGTGTACTTCCACTGTGTTGTTAAGTCCCTAACGCTACCTCATGTCATGTAGGTAAGGTGTGTCCATTTCCACACAGAGGCATTCATGCATACCATACATGCTATGCACGCACTCGCACACACACACACACACACACACACACACACACACACACACACACACACACACACACACACACACACACACACACACAGACCCATGCACGTGCGCACGCACGCACACACGCACGCACGCACGCACGCACGCACGCACGCACGCACGCACAATTTCAATTCAAAGGATCTTTATTGGCATGAGAAAACATATGTTTACATTGTAAAGCTAGTATCAAAAACATATAGTAAAATAAACTGTTGAAAATGGGGAAGTAGGCTAGTAGGCTATATACAGTTGGAGGGGGTCACACACACACACACACACACACACACACACACACACACACACACACACACACACACACACACACACAGTCACACACACACACACACACACACACACACACACATGCTGGACAGAAAAGGGCAGCATGTAGCCGGGTCAAGACCAGTATGATGAAGAGGTTTATCATTAGTGCTAGCCACTATAGACAGCAATGTGTAACAGTTTGCAAATGTATACAGTTATTCAAAAATGCTAAAAGGGTAACAAAAAAACGTGGGCTTTAAAGACATACAATATGCTACTCTAGGAATACTAGGAGCAATATACGTATATTTACAGAACAGTGCCGGGTCACCTCTTTTGACAAGCTCGTCTCGGTCCAGTTGCTCTTCCCCGTTTGTGCCAAATCTGGGGGGAATGAGGTCAGTGGAGCTCCCTCCGGTGTTGTATGGTGCCCGTGGGCATTCCTCAGTCTTTTGAAGTAGTTTGACAGTACTGGTCCCTTGAGTATCTGGAAAACCAGGCCCATTCCTCTGTCCTCTACCCTGAGCCATGCCACCCTAGCATAATGAGCAGGGGTTAGGTGAGTCCATAGGTGTGCGGCCGGTCTAATGTAATCTGTGTATTTATTAGATTGCGGTGATATTCTCAACAATGTCATTCTTTTTTCTTTTCTTTTGATACATGTATGAGCTCCTATGAAGAATGTGAGGAATGTTAACACAGACTGTTGAGTTAACATCACAAAGACAGACAGACTGGGCGTGGGAGGTTGCATTTCTGTTTGTCAACAGCATTCCAAAGGTGACATCACCTTTTAATTTATGCTCTTACTTGTTAGTCATACATTTTAGAAAACAGACAATGAGTATGTATCCGCATGATAGCAACTGAGAGAGGGCATTTCTTATGATTAATTATTTCCCATGGAACGCCGCTGCCGCAGGATATGAAGAAATGTTTTAGATTCTTTCTTATGACGATGGCAGTGATGATGGAGACCGAATGCAGTTAATAAACACTGATTGACATAACGGCAGGGTGGCAAAGGTGGAAACTGAAACATTTCCTCATGCCTTTATAAAAGTATAAATATACACACATCTACTATAAAATGTTAAAACTTAAGTCCTCGTTGGATGAAATTGTAACAGACTAGGTCCAGTTTTAGAAATATGGAATGAATGATGCATTACAGTCAGTTACTTTTTTCTAATACCATTATGCAAGTTAACTCTTTATTATTCGCCAAAGTTGCTGCCTCGAAGCATAGCTGGTTTGAGCTTAGTTCAATATTTACACCTACTTATCAAATAAGTACATAAGCGCGAAAGCCCATTTTTCATTTAGCCTATTAGGAAAATAGAGTTATTAATGATTAATGAGGTATGTGATTAATGGTATGTCTACTGGGCAAGTGTTGAGAAAGACTACTTATAGAGGAAAGAACTGTGGACATCAGATTGTGCCCTGTGTCCTCTTAGTTACTGAACAGCCTGGAGCCAGGTGAAACTTTTAATCTTTGACAAAAACTCCCTTGCCTTTCTGGTCAAGGGGTGAAACTGAAGTGGGCAACATACATGGTCTTTACTGTGAGTTCATATTTCGCTGCACGGCAGTATCACAAAGCCAAGCTCACAGCTATTATGTTGTGAGCTTGTACACCGTCATAATTGAGGTAAATAAGCATAACGGATGGACAGTTATGTGAAAAAGGAGATAAACTCTACAATAGATAGGTCTGTGACGAATGTGAAGCAGGATGTCATAAAATGTTGGAAAGAATAAGTTGAAAGACACAATGGTTTGAGAAGAAAAAGGATGGATAGGGTATGTCATGGCATGGATATATAAGAATAGCATAGGGAACATGGTGACCCATTTAACCTTTATAGTATGAATTACAAATATAGTTGGAAAAGAAAATGAAAGAAAATATATAGTGATATAATTTAACATTTAATCTTGTTTGGTACCTTGAATATTTTGATTGGTAGGCATATGCTAACTTTTTTTCTGTACCTGAAATCCATTGCTCCAAATGATGTTCCAGTCTATTTATTTTTCACATAACAAGTGCACTATTGTCTGTTTGTTCTTGCCATAATTGTTTAAATAAACCTCCAGTGACAATGTCATAAATTACTTGTTATCCCCCAAAACAACCCAAGTCAGAAGAACACTAATCCACTGTCTGTGTGTATGACTATTATCTTCACACACCAACACAGATGGGGATTTCATTACCCTGCCCTCAGAAACCATAACATTAAGACATTGAGCACTCTTACACAATATTCACTCCCCAGGGATTAGCTCATTACTCATTTCCTGTCCCGCCCCTAAAACTGCCGTTCGTATCCTTCATTGGCTCAAATGTGATTGATGCCCCGATACCAGCAATGGAGGTTGGCGTACCCCCCCCCCCCCCCCCCCCCCCTACCAGGTAATGAGCAGTGCACTCCGAGGGAGGGGAATCAAGACATAGGACACCTGAACATGTCTCAGCAGGCAGAATAGACTCCTTTCTTTTGTGTCACCTTGAGGAAGAGTGTAGGAAGGAAGGACACAAGTGAAGAGAGCGAGCCAGCTAGGGAGGGAGGCAGAGGGAACTGAAACCGATAAGTGGTTCATCATCACAATACAATTTAAATAGCTTATATACTGTGTTTCTATATCTGTCTGTCAAGAAGGGGAACCGATAAAACCAGTCTCTAAATAAAATGTATGTGCTGGTCCTACAGTATATTGTGTCACATAGGATAGGAACAGTAATATGGAACAATTTAAAAGGCATCAAATATCAATAACATTAACAGGACTATGGTATATGAACTTTGCTGTACGTCACAGCGTGACAGCTTTTTCTCGAGGCTGGCCTGGCCACTCTAGTCTCTCTACTTGACCAGATTCTTTTCATGACTATCCAGACTTCCTGCCTCTGACGGAGGTGAAATAAGGCCGCTCAGTTTAACATATCCTGCAAGGACAAACAGGCAACACTGAGCATGTTGTGACAGGATTATCTGTGAGCTAACAAGTGAGACAGAGTGAGAGAGGGAGACATCGACAGAACCTGAAAGACAGGTTTAACATGCCAAAAGCCTGTGAGAGATTGAGTCTGGGTTAGGTGACTCACCTATTGTAGCCTCGGCCAGGAGGCGAACACGGGTTCCCCATTCCAAAGGCACAGTACGTTACCAGTCGACTAAAGAGCCATGGCCCGATAGGCAAGTAGTAACGCAGCAAGCGTATAGCCTACAGTCGTCCCGCCCCCACCTGGAAGCGCAGCCAGGCGCTAGGCTCGACTGACTGGGAGGACCTCCGCCCCAGGGAGACTGATGGGGCTGTCGACTACCTAGGTGAAGGTCTGTGCCGCCCGGGAACATACTTGTAGAGGTTACCCATACACACCGCTGCCACCAATGTAGCCTCAGCCGGGAGGCGAACCCGGGTTCCCCATTCCAAAGGCACAGTACGTTACCAGTCGACTAAAGAGCCATGGCCCGATAGGAAAGTAGTAACCTACAGTATCACTGCTACTCCAAAACAAAGTCCCATCCATTTCACTTAAATCACAACTATTTGTCAAGGTACTAGTGTGTAGGTACATCGTCTAGTGTAGGCAGAGACCAAACTTTTTGTAATGATTACAGGATTAGCTCTTTTAAAAGATTAATTGGTACACAGTACAATCTGTGATTTATCCCATTTGTATCTGAGAGGGAACCTTTAGACTTGGAGGTCCAGCTGGATACATTTGTACACTCAAGAGTTAAATTAACATCAAGGATTTTGTAAGCAACATAGGTTTGAGAATGAGAATGCATGGAATTCTCAGAGTATCAGCCAGACAGCCACGATAGGCATTACAAGTAGTTTTCCTCAGTGCACTAAAGATACCCGAGCGGAACCACACCTTCCAAACAGGCCTGTCTCATGTAAACAAGTGGCTCACTGGAGTCATGTCACACCCATCAGGACGACATCTTGCATGTATAGTGATGGCACAAATCACTACATAAAAAGCACAAAAAAGTGACTTAATCTTAAAACGAAACAGGCGAATTTGAACTCTAAACACAGCCAATGTTATCCATTGAGAAATATCGAAATAAAGCACACCCTGTCTACCGTAGACAGCTGATACAATCGAGAATATTTCTCTTCTTTGTGATCTTGCATAAGAGAGTAGAAACAAACAATAGAAACTGCATGCCCCAACAGTAACACCCACAGTACTTTTCCATTCTGGCAGGACACCTTAGTACCATTCAAATTAGAACAATTGTTTTTAAAGTAATTTTATTAAAAACAATTCAAACTTTCATAAAAACAAAACTGTACAAATCAATGACATGGAAAGTTCTTTGATAAAAACATGGGGGGGGGGGGGGAAGCAACATGTATGGGGTATATTTAAAAAAAAAAAAGAGAACAGTTTTGGCATGAGGGCGTGGCGCTCAAAACTTGACGGCTTACAGTATAAATAAAATTACACAGCACCAAACCAAAAAGCATAAAAAGGTTGATCATTCCTTTACAATCTCCATTTCTTCAAGTTGAAAACGGGTTCCCATTACAACTAGTGCCGCCTCCACAGGCAATGTACAAGCTGGCGATCCATGGAACATTTACATGGCCTCCATCTCTCTGGGCTGGAACACAGAAGCAGAACAGAATGTGGTCAACAAAACTAGTCTGTACTGAACTACCAACCATCACACGAGGCATAACACCAATGCATTACTACTGCACACGTAAATATGGCGTTCAACTCACCTGTGCTTTGGCGTACCGCTGCTGCTCTCTCCTCTTGGCAAAGAACTATGTAAATTAAGAAAAAATATATAGTTAACCCCTTAATCCACATTTTACATGTTATCATAATCATACGATTGTGTCAAGTGGTGAAAATTCTCAATCCGTTGAAAGGCATTATGAGCTTGTAGATGTGAAAATGTCAAGCTTTCACTTATGTGCCACGCTTGACTCCAGGGTGTGTGTGTGTGTGTGTGTGTGTGTGGGGGGGGGGGGGGGGGGGGGGGCAGTTGAAAATGGCAAGAGGGCACACATTTAACCTAAACCAAGGTTTGGCCTGTGATATGCCCAAAATACGGACACCAGGTTGAAAATAAGTAATGTTCATGATCCGAAGCTCAAGAGGTTTTTCTTGTGAGTGCCAGGGGGTCCCCAGGTAGTCAGTACAAATCAAGTGTACAAATTGAACCAAATGGTTCCATTTGTACACTCAAAGAGTTAACTTTGATTTTACCATATACATTGGGGTCCCAGAGATAGAAAAAAGGCATTAAATGGGGGGGGCCGTAGTCTAATTCAGGTCAAATCGGGGGCCCGTGGAATGAAAATGGTTGAAAATCACTGCTAGGCCTGGGCCGTGGCTCAGCGGTCCAGGCACCTTAGCCGGTAGTCCAAGTCTGGCAGTGTGCCGCGGGTTCGACTACCGATCCCGACGGCCTTTACTACACGTCACTCCCCCCATCTCTCTCCCCCATTTCCCCTAAGCCTACTGTCTGTCCCTCTATAAAAAATAGAAAATAAAAAAGGCGAAAGCTGCAAAAAAAAAAAAACATTAAAAAGAAAATCACTGCTAGAGCCGTAAAAATCTTCTCTTGGCATATACTTTCAAATGGGGGGGGGGTCCGCAGGCTAATGAGTATCATTTTGGGGGATTCCTTGACATGAAAAAGTTTGAGAACCAACTGGTTCTATTCTACTCACCAGAACCAACAGGCCAGCGACCACAGCCAGCACCACCACCACGATGACGGCGATGATGCCACCGGTCAGCCTCTTCATGGTGAAAGTGGGGGCCTCCTCGTCCACGTAGTACACCAGGATGTCCTTCATCTCCAGCTTCTGTCCGTCCACGATGGGCTCAAAGTTACCCTTGCCCTGGAATATGGGCAGGATCTTCACCTGTTTTTAAAAGCACAGCATCACAGAGGGAGCAAGTTAGGAAAACAAAGGGCGTGACATGTATGGGGGCCCATATATAGTTCAAATAACAGTCTGCCACAGATGTCCGTCTCACCAACTTAGCGGTAGGACAATATAAACCACATTTTAACCCAAGTACGGTTTCCTACGTACATCTTTCTCCATGTAGTAGGCCATCCTGGAAATGTCAGTGAGGCGCTCCCCCTTCTCTTTCGAAATGTCAACCACAATCAGACGTGCTTCAGGGTCATACTGCAGAATGGAAGACAGAAATTGAGGATGAAACATGCACAGTGGCAATAGGACGGATAAATGTTAAGATTTGTCGGAAAATATTTAAAATGCGGAAACCATTGTGCTGAAAAGGACCTCCCTTTAAGAGCATTTCACACTGCTCAAAATAAGGAGACATATTTCTTACCTGGATTTCCTTCACAAGGTCCTTGTTGAAGTTGTCATAGCGCTTGTTGATGGCATCAGCAACAGCACTGTATCCAAAGAAGAAAACGTGGTTATTCTGTGTATCAAAATTTTGATTCTGATCAAACTTGCTCATTAAATTTAAATTAAATGACATGCAGTTATACTTACGCCTTCAACTTGGTCTCATCCACCGTTTTGTTGACTGCTTTGTGCGTCAGCTGCAGGCGCACCATACTAAAAAAAAAACATTTATTAGCCTTAGTTTTGTACACCCTCATCCCCCTCACTCCACCACACCAAACACAATGTGTTGGAATCGGCGTGCCAGAATCTAGCATATCAAGCGCAACTCCACGTGATGTTGCAACACAGCATCATTCAGCATCCCGTTTGTTTTCACTACTCACTAGGTCTCCACCAGTTTTTCACATTTCAGGGTCGTGTCGCCCTTGTCGGTTCGTCGAACGCCAGCGCTGTTGACACACCAGCACTCCTCCGTCTTGTTGCACTGCTTGGCCTTGAACTTGCCGTCGTTCTCACAGTCTGGGTCGTAGATGCCGTCGTTGTCCACAAAAGCCGTCTCCACTGGCTTTCCTCCGATTGTGCGCGTGTCCTGTCCTTTACTCTTCATGTACATCTCTGCCTTCATCAGGAAGCACTTGGGGACCACTGCACGAGGAAGCGGATGGAAGAGAGGTACACGTTAAAATGTATATTCATTGGTTTAACAAAACAATAGCAAAGGCCATCCCACAAAATATGCAGCGCCGGCCTAAGGCAGGCTGCAGGCCTGGCATGTGAAAACACGATGACTCAATGCAACAGCATCTCAAAACAAACATTGCCAGGGAAAATGTGCCAGTGCTAAGTGGAACTTACTTTTGGTACAGTCCAGTTTTTGTTTCACCCCATCGTCGACCAGGAGGGTACAATCGCATTTTGGTACTGTCCCCTCACACCTGGCCCATTTAATAGACGCACATTGACCTGAGGGAGGAAGAGGGGGGGATGCAACAGGTAAGACACACACACAATTAAACACTTTTAATATTTTAGAAGTCCGGTTGTAGTTGCATTTTAAAAAGGGACCATACCCATGTCCCCCAGGTTCTATGTTCCCCACCCTGCAAAAAAGGTTACAACAATAAACCTAACCCAGCCTAAACCTAAGGGGAACATACACATTACAACATAACATAGAACCTGGGGGACATCATAGGGATGACTCCATTTTAAGTGCAAGCAGGTGGAACTAAAACAATACAGTTGTAAAACACTGAACAGGTATCCAGGTATGGTGGCAGTTTGATCAATTGGGCGTTGGTCACACGCACACACAACACTCGACCTCCCCAGAGAACACTTCCTATTCCCCACCCCCACTCTGCTCTACCCACTGAAACTCACTGTGCTTGGCTAGCAAAATGGCTCCTAATCCTGCTTTTGTGAGTACAGGTGCAATATCATTATTATGCGACCCATCATGTCCCACTGCATTTTAGAATCTTCAAGAACAATCCCAGTTTTAAAGGAAATGGTTGGTTACATGATGTAGCCAATAGTTACATGTAGCCAAATTAACGACCATAAAAATAGGCCTACAGGCTGCCCAACATGGATTATTAATTATGATAGATATATAGGCTACATTATTGAGTGTTGAGACGATGAAATGCTAGCCCTGCCCCATTAACCTGTGAGGAGGCTGCTCTCCAACAACAGAAAATACGCGCAAAATAATTAATAGAAAATAGAAATGATTTAACTTACAAATAGCCTGGGCCGAGGCTCCCACAGCCAAGGTGAGGAGAACAAGAGCGGTCAAAATCTTCATCATTATTGTCGCAGCTGTAACAAAACTCCTCCACACACACAAAAAAACCGTCTCTCTACAATAAGTTCCCTGTGCTCTGTCTGCGGGCCGTGTCCTTCTCTCACAAAGCTCCAACACACACTAACTACTAAGTAACCAGCCGTGGAGTCACACACACACAAGCCTCCTTTTCTTTCTCTCCCACAGGTGTGTGCTCTCGTCAAACCAGTTTCGAGAGAAACTGTGAGGTCGCGTTTTATTATTCACCCGCCCAGGCAACACAACAACAACAACAGAAGGTGAGCTCCTTGTTCGCTATAATAATAAAGTCCTCTCGAGTTATTTGATGCTGAGAAAAAAAAATCAAGTGTGCAACTTCTTCGCTTGTTCCAGACGAAATGATTTTGGAAGTAGTGACAGTTAGTTTATAAGCAGCAGTAGTCTCATGACGTATAGGGCCTAATTTGAATACTAGCCCAGCTAGGGGAGGGGGAGGCTGGACCATTACCTCAGGCAAAGACACACCTTGTTTCCGTTATGACCATATTAATGTGGCATGAAGCGAATGTGAGACACATTTAAGAATATTGGTGTAATCTTCCATGCATTATATCTATGCATATAGCCTACTACTTATAGTGGAGAAGGAGTAAAAAAAGAAGAAGAAAATGAATAGTTTGAAATGGCAATTTATCAGCAGTTTGTTGGTTGAAATGTGAAATATAGCCTAACTACATTTGTTCCGTACATGTAGTGTACATATGTTACAATGTGTGGCTTATGTTACATGACATAACAACAATAATATCATAAAAATTGCCAGTGTTGATGTCTTTTGTCTTAGAGTTAGAATAATTACAGCTCTTCCTAAGTGGTAGCTAGTCCCGGTTATCAGCCAACACCAGGGATGTGCACACACAGACATCAAAGAGGGCTTCAGCCCCTGCCCTTTTACCCTCTCCAGACCACGAATGCAGCATTTTACTATCGTGAAAGAAATGCAAATGCAACTCCAATTTGTTTAGAAATCCAGGTCGTACACCGCATCTCCACTAGCTAAAGATTGCTGGGTTGCGCCCCGAAAAGAGCTAATCTACAAGCTCTCAACGTGTCACAGTGCGACGCGTTGTGAATTGTAGATCTGCTATTTTTGTCAAAAAGTGCCTCCTGCCCCTCTAACACTCTCTGCACGTCCCTGGCCAACCATAGATCCACAGAACGAAAACATTGTGTGACCTCTTTAGAACAGAACATGTTTATACAATGTGGTGTATTATGAATCATATAGCATAAGCATATTCATAACTACATGGTCAATTCTTTGGCTGAGAGACAGTCATTCCAAATTGTAGGTTTACGCTTTGACTTCTCAAGATAATTCTTCGGGAGTGATCTTTGATCTTTGATTTTATCACTCAGGATGCTTTAGACCACATGGGGCTATCCTGGTTGATCAGAGCCATCTTTATGACAGGAGGCTCAGATAGGCACACTGTCTTTCACTTTGTAATTCTCCATTCTATTATAATTATATTATTCTCTCTCTTTCATTCACTTATTTAACCACATGAACCCTAGCATGCCTATTCTGGAGCAAACAATGAGTAAAGTGGAATATGTACAAGCTCACGACACCTCACGTTGTTGTGACACAATGTGAATTTGTGGATCAGCTATTTTCAGCGAAACGGGTGAAAATGGAGCGGACCACGACAAGATATATTATTTTATGGACATCTAAACAGACTTAGACTGTTCTACATACACAAAGAACATGAAATAGGCCTACCGCTTCCCCTCAGTCACTGGGTTAGGGTAAACATAAAAACTAAAGACATAGCATTGACAAATTTAAAAAAGAGCCCCACTATGTATTCATTTTATATAAAAAGTTACCAACACAACACATAGCCTATGGATAAAGTTCCACGGTGCAATCCTTTAAAAAAGTGCTGTTGAGCTGTGTGCTCAAAAGTGCAATTTCATGTCCAGTCCAGCACAGTCCAATCGGTTTAGGAACATGGACATAAATGAGGAAATAATTGGGTTTCATCCCAATTATTTCCTAATTTATGTAAATATGCTTATGACAAAAGGTTGCATAATTTCTCCATGGTAACAGTCGGGGCCCGGGCCGCTGGCATAACGGTCCGGGCACCCAGCCTGACAGTGTGTTGCGGGTTCGAATCCCGATCCCGACAACCTTTGCTTCGCCTCACTCCCCATTTCCTGTCAGTCTAACTCCTATCAATAAAGGCATATCTGTATATACAAGCCCAAAAAAGGCTATCATGTTTCAAAGTACTTATTAATATGGACCCTACAAACAAACTGGTAAAAATTACATTTTGCCACCTTTATAGTAGGCCTTTAGGTGACCCCGAATTCTGGTCTGGCCCATATAGTTCCCACTGTATTTAGCTGAGATAAATAGAACTCCTGAGTCTCAAACACGGGCCGAACAACAGCACCATTTGTTTACTGTAAACGACAAATACAATGCAATGTCATTATGCTGCTCCGCAGTAGGCCACTGAAACTATAGGTAAAGATAAACATGACATGACACACAGAAGGCTGATTGATACCTTCTGTGCCACGCCCTGTTGCTCGTCACTGCTGCTGAGTCACTGCATGGGGGGCTGGCTCCTATAGGATTACCCTGGCGAGGAGGACATGTGACGAGTTTCAGTGCATCATTCACTAGAAACAACACACTACATGCTTCACATGGCCAGAGGACAACAAACAATTACACTTCTACAAGAAATGTAGACGCGCATGAGTGGGTCTGCAAATATGTCCAACACGTTAGACGAGTTTAAGTTCCAAAGATTTAGCAGAGCACTTAATTTCATCATTTGCAGTAAGGCCTATATTAGGTGTTCAATGTGTATTTGATGAATGTGAGCGCACGCACGCACGCACACACACACACACACACACACACACACACACACACACACACACACACACACACACACACACACACACACACACACACACACACACACACACACAGAATCCACCTCACTCATTTAGTTAAACATCCAAGTGTAGTCCACAAGTCCATCTTAAAAGTGTCAGCTGCAGACAATCATTCATTGTCATTCATTCCATTTTGTAAACCTGTTTCATTTTCTGCAACGATTGAGTTATTATGTATTTTGCTTTTGCCATCTTTGAAGTCACAGTAATGTTCTTGGCAAAAATGAATTTCTTCTTGAAAACCATTACTATTAAAGAATAGGCTTTCTTGAAAAAAAAGTTTACTTTTTAGATCATGGTATTCCAGCACCAGTCACAATGTGGAGTAGTTTAAAACCTGTTTTCTCTTTTAGAAAAAAAAGTTAAATGTTTCAGAATGGCTTCTCTGAGGGGGTGTATAGATTTGCCATTGTATCTTTCTTTAAAGATGGAGTGCCATGATTTTTTTCCACCCTAAAACATGATCATCAGGTATTATTATAATATAAGGAGGAAGAAGTTTTTCCAAAAAGTGTACAGTATTAGTTAAAATCATGCTTTTATGTGGACACGCCCACCAGTTCATTAAGTATGCCTGGTTTGCCTGGTGGGTGGTGATGGGTGGTGATCCACCTGAACTGATTCCACACCCACAGCTGTAGTTGTATGATAAAGGGGGAGGAGTTAGGGGAGGGGCTGATAGTGTGATGTCACTATATTACTGTTTATTTCATTGGCCCGTTTGACTGTCAAGGGTTCAGCCTCCAGGAAGAAACCCTAAATACAAAGTTAATACACCATTGCACATTTTATGTGCAATGGTGTATTAACTTTGTTAAATATTCACCAAATAGGTCTCCATTGTTCTCATGAATTGTTGACTTAAATCTTTGTCATAATAGCATGTGTAACAACTCAGAGATGTATGTTCCTTCCAGCAGATCTCCTTCACTGGTTCTATCCATGGTGGCCTGCAAGAGGAAAAGACCACTAGCTTCATTGGACCAATCTTACATGGGGAAGATATAGGTGAGTGTGCTGTTTGGTATTTAGGCCCTTACATGTAGGACCTCTATGGGGACCTACCACGGGTCACGGACAAAGTCAGAGAGAGAAGGATGAGGCTGGCAGGGCACTGCGTCAGGCACCCAGAACTTGTGGCAAGTAAAATTACCCTATATGGGAGCCAACTCAGGGCAAAGCCAGGAGGGGAAAGAAGCGTACCACCTATGTAGACGTTCTGTGCCGCGACAGCTTGGCTGACAACACTGCAGAGCTCAAGTACCTGATGTTGGATAGGAAATTGTGGAAGGCAGCGATCCAGGAATCCCGAGTTGGTGTTGGCTAGACCTCACTCTCGCAGCAACTAACTAACTAACATGTAGGACATATGCGACACCCTTGGGCGGCAACATTTTATTTTTCTTAATTTTTTATCAAATGTTTATTTATTGTCAAATTAGAGTACGACAAGACAAAAATACAAAACAAGAAGAACAAACAGAAAATCTAAACAAGACAAGATAAGGTCCTAAAGCTACATCCAGCATCCACAACAATGTTAAACCATATAGGTGCATTATAGACACGTGCAGAGACACATCAATTCCACACAAGAGTAGAGTTGGGAATCAAAAATGCACAATCATGCTCAGTGGAGCTCAAATCTCCACCAGGAGGCATGCCCCTACCGGCCTACCGGCCCATCGATGTGTCTCTGTCTGTGGGGCATGTGTTATTGTTTCGTTGTTTTGGCATTATGCACGTGAAAGGGAAATGATGAGGGAGGGGAGGGGTGGGGGAGTCTAGTTAGCCTCCAAGATACAACCCAGGTATTACACTGTTGATTTTGCTGCTATGTAATCCTAAATTAGTTTGAAGTCTGGGCTCTTTCCTAATTTGACATGCAAGGTTTCCACTCGACAGCAACGATAATAAACGATAAGAAATCATATCTTTGTGTACAAACCATAAAGTAGAACAAATACATCTTTGTTTTTATTACCACCATCATCATAATCCTGAGAACTACAGTTTATGACTTCCATGTTACGTATGACAAGTATAAACGGTATTGCATTGAATGACAATTGACCTATATTGACTATAATCTTTATGATGTGCCATAAGAGCTATCTGCAAAATGCAAGCCTTTCTCCCACCTGTGGATGGAGCTCATAAACCAAGTGGCTGATCACTGTCTGTGGCTGCCTTATCAGCCTGGTAGCTCTGATTGCCAGGGATTTACTACCCTGTGTTTATATTAAGCAGCACTTTCTTACCTTTATTTGTAGTTGTTACGTCTCCACCAAAGATGTCCAGGTGTTATTTTGTGCAAAAGCCCATTATTGGCTGGTTCCCCTACCCTAAGTCCTCATAGGGACGTTGGGTTTTAGTGCTAATTCGCTTATTTCCATCAAAATAAGTAGTAAAGTGTGCCGCTTGGGATACTATTTACATTATGAAGAGAGGATATATAGAAAAAAAGAAGATTTTTGAGCGATGGAATTTTGCAAGCCATCACTCCTGCGATCATCATGTGTATTTCATTTTCATGTATAGGAAGGGGGTCTGATAAAATTAATATAAAATATCTAAATACTGAATGAAGCTATAAAAACTCTCCGGGGTGCTTACAAAAGCCTAATGGCCTATTCATACTCCGGTTTGAGGTGATAAGTTGACCACCGGTGGTTAGTAAAAACAGAGAGATGTGTTTGGGTGAGCGTGAGTCTCCTATCACCACAGCGTGGCGTCATGTCGTCGGTCACAGGCGAATGTGGGTGTTCTCCTTCTCAGAGGTTTAAGATGTCAGGGAAAGGGACGGGACAATATGGTGAGATATGTGCTATTATACCGAGTCCCTGGGGAGGGGGGTGTGGTTGGTAAAGTGGAGAAACTGACAACACAAGTGGAGGCGGAAGGAGTGATCCAGCCTGGATGAGAAGCAGTACGGAGCGCAGAGACACAGAGAGATAGGTGACGATGGAGGGACGGTGCAAAGAGACCCACCGCAGGGTCGTCCTCTCACTCTCATCCCCAATGAAAGTCATCAAGAGACTGGAAAATATGCGGTAAGTCAGAACCAGTGGTCTTGGTGTATTGGAATTTTAGTCTTTGTTGGATCTTCTTGGAATCATGCAGCGTCATGGCTGAAGAGATTCAAGAGAGATGTCTGGTTTGATTTGTGTTGTTTTGTTTCGTAAAGTTAATCCAATTTTTCAGAGTAGTAAAGTTATGTTTCTCCCTGTTCTAAATTGTAATGTTTGACTATATAGGTGTCTTTTGTGTCTTTGTCAATGTGGTTCTTTTCACGGCCCTATGAGGAACCACAATAAGAGGACATGAACTGTGGTCATGAAATATCAGGAAAATAGATTAAAACAAATATCTTTCATTGTATTCATATGTTCATTTATCGTATTATTTCATTATTATTATTCTAATATAATAGTCTATTCTATAGATATTGCAGAGAAATTTGCAGGAATGAATTAGCTGCACTGTCAGTTAAAGGGACACTTCAACCTTTTTGCAAAAAAGTATATGTATGACATTTAGAAGATTTAGAACACTTTCCTGGGGGTCTTTATGTGTGTAATATGTACTACACATTCCCATAATGCTTTGGAGCACTGCTCCTCCTTGTGGATAGGGGGAGGGCTGTCTTACTGAGACAACATGTAGTCCAGGAAGGAAGTGAGCCCAGTGTCCATGACATCAGAGACACTGGGCTCACTGCTACAATCTAAAATATCTAAAACCACATATTACACACATAAAGACCCCCAGGAAAGTGTTCTAAATCTTCTAAACGTCATTAACATGTACTATTTTGCAAAAAGGGTGAAGTGTCCCTTTAAGCAACAGGACATTGAAATGGACTGCTTGCTGACCTCCTTGTGTGTCGAGGCGTGATTCAATACTACAGCAGTGTCTAGCCTTCGTAATGCCCGCCTGCCGCTGATTGGCCTACCGACACAGCCCGTCTTTGCTCCGTGGTTACCACCACATTTCCTCCGAGGTGGATAGTCTGGTTACACTGACGTGAGGTGGGAAATAAATATTGCTCGGTGTTGACATTGCCCTGGGAGGGTTATAATTTACTCTTCTGTCCATATCGGGTCGCAACTCGAACGGGGCTGATTCGGCTCTAGCGAACTTCGCAATGTTCGGCACGGCAACTCGCACGCACGGTTGTGGTGGCAGCGGGTTTCGAACCCCGGAGGTGTGGATTCGTAGTCTAATGATTAGACCAGAAGGCTAGCGAGTTGGCTGGCAGAATTGGTTTTCGAGGCTGTATTAGAAGGTGAGAATGCTCCGCCCCGCGGGTGGGTGCCTAATACTTGTAAGCAGACTTTCGCGACAACAGCGCCAAGAAAACGCCTAGAGCAGGCGTCTTTTCCGGGTTTTTAAACAGCTGGTGGATGGAAATGACGCTAGTGTTCGCCTTCAACGCTTTGCCCACGCTACAAGTTGAAGCCACGCACTAGTGTCATTTCCATCAACAAGCTGTTTAAACCCAGCAGATCTACAGCAGATCTACAAGCTTGTAGATCTGCTATTTTTGAAAAATCGTTAAACTGTGACGCAAATCTCTGAATATATATTCTTTCAGAGCGAACGTTTTTAACTCAAATCTTTGCTTCTGGGGGGGGTCCCTGGAACAACATATTTTCACCACAGTTTTGGAACCACTGGGCTAGAGGATACCACCAGCCCATATTTCAATACCCCAGCCTAGGCCAGAGGTGGTTCTGTTTTGTTGTCATATATGAAGTGGCATGAGCTACACACACACACACACACACACACACACACACACACACACACACACACACTATGTAGGCCTCTACATACAGATGGACAGGCGGACGGACAGGGAGACAGTCAGTCTGTTCTATTGCCATGCTGTAACAAAGATAAACCATCTAAGTTGAGTGCACTGCCTGCCACTCTTCCTGAGGAACAATTTTAGTATTTCCAATTTGCTGTATCTTGTTCCCTAACCTTTGCCCTTCTTATTTTCCATAGGTTTCCACTGCTGTGGTTGGTGTGTCTATGTGCAGTGCAGAAATACTGCTATGCAGGTAATGCATCATCTGGACAATAAAAAAGACTACCGGTATTAATATTGTTTAATTAAATGTAATGCTCAGTTTGAAACGTTGAAAGTAAGAGTGATGGTCCTCCTATCAATATGTCGCCCATGGAAGGGTGGCGCCATTTGTGAGAGGTCCTTTGCTGTTACTTTCATCGGTCGTTCACTTTGTCACTTCTAACTTTTGTAGGACCGTCACCATCTCTCTATTCAGTGGGCCCTATTTTCACCAGTGCCTTACCCCTTATTCCTAAACCTTTTTACTATTAAAAAAAAAACATTTTTGAATAGTTCAAATATAGCTATAAATGACATTAACGTGTCTGTAAATGTTTTTCAAAATAGTAAAAAAGGCAAAAAGGATTAGGGATGAAAATAGGGCCCTAAATGTCAAAATGTTGTTTAATTACATATCAGATTCTTACTTTTATTTTACAGAGGCTCTCCTGGAGGACTGCGAGGCGGCGGGCACCAAATGCCACGCGTCGCACGCCGAGTGTTATAAAACCAACGACAGCTACGTCTGCGCGTGTCAGAGAGGCTTCCAGGGCGACGGCATGTACTGCGAGGACAAGGACGAGTGCTCGAGCTCACGGCTGAACAACTGCCACAGGAGGGCCCGGTGCAACAACACCCTGGGCGGCTACACCTGTGCCTGCCTCGATGGCTACGTCGGGAACGGCCGCCGCTGCGAGGACATCAACGAGTGTGAGACGGACAACGGCGTGTGTAACGGCTCATCATTCGGCTATAATGGATGCCATAACCTTCCTGGATCATACCGCTGCACGTGCAGCACTGGCTACGCAAGCAATGGACAGACGTGTGAGGACATTGACGAGTGTGCCGACAACATCTGCGACACGTACGCAGACTGCACAAACACTATAGGCTCTTACCTATGTACCTGTCGTGTTGGTTTCATAGGGAATGGAAGGACCTGGTGCCGAGATATCAATGAATGTAGAAGGCCATCATTGACAATAATGAATGAGAATAAGTGCCACCGCAACGCAATCTGTATTAACCTGATAGGCAATTATAACTGCACTTGTCGGGAAGGTTTCGTAGGAGACGGTGAAATTTGTGCGGATATCGACGAGTGTGGCACGCCTGATATCTGCCCCTCTAGCGCCACCTGCGTTAACACTGAAGGGTCGTACAACTGTGATTGTGGCATCGGCTACGTCTACAACAACTCCAAGTGCCACGATGAGGATGAGTGTGGCACGGGCCGCTGCAGTCCTTACGCTGATTGTTATAATTTCCCTGGCTCTTTCAGATGCGAGTGCAAGACTGGGTACAGGGGCAACGGAATCACGTGCGTGGATGTGGATGAGTGCTCACTGGCCCAGCAGTGTCACTCCAACGCCCTCTGCGCCAACCTCCTCGGCACCTACAACTGCAGTTGTCAGGCGGGCTACTCTGGAGATGGAGTGTTGCAGTGCAATGATATTAATGAGTGTCTAGTGGACAACGGAGGGTGCAGAAACAGGGCGACGTGTGTCAACAACGAGGGCTCCTTCACCTGCCTGTGCCAAACGGGCTTCGAATTGATCAACAAAACCATTTGCCAAGACGTAGATGAATGCATGACCATGGATGATGCATGTGATGACAACGAGGTGTGCACCAACACGGAGGGCTCGTACGAGTGCCCTTGCGTCGTGGGCTTCTCCCGCCCCACTGACACGATGCAGTGTATAGATGTGGACGAGTGCAGAGACAAACCGTGCCACGCCAATGCCACATGTCTCAACACCATTGGCTCCCACTCTTGCACGTGCAAGCAAGGCCTCACTGGCAACGGCCACCGCTGCGAGGACATCGAGTGTGAGAAAGATAACGGGGGCTGCCATGCCAATGCACAGTGCACTAACACGGATGGTGGGAGACTGTGCGCGTGTAAGGCAGGCTTTGAAGGCAACGGGTTCCAATGCACTGATACCAACGAGTGCGTAAATGCAACGATCTGCCACTTTAATGCCACGTGCACCAACAACCTGGGATCCTACGTGTGTACCTGTAATAACGGATACAAAGGCAACGGAAACGACCTGTGTTTGGATGTAGATGAGTGTTCAGAGACTCCCGGTGTGTGTGCTGCCTCATTCGGCTATAAAGGATGCCAAAACCTTCCTGGATCATACCGCTGCACATGCAGCAGTGGCTATGCAAGCAATAGCGAGACGTGTGAGGACATTGACGAGTGTGCCAACAACATCTGCATCACGAATGCAGACTGCACAAACACTATAGGCTCTTATCGGTGTTCCTGTCTTGCAGGTTTCATAGGGAATGGACGGACGTGTGTAGATGTCAATGAATGTAACTCAGAGAATAAGTGCCCCCGCAACACAATTTGTATCAACCTGATAGGCAATTATGACTGCTCTTGTCCGGAAGGTTTCGTAGGAGACAGTGAAATTTGTGCGGATATCGACGAGTGTGGCACGCCTGATATCTGCCCCTCTAGCGCCACCTGCGTTAACACTGAAGGGTCGTACTACTGTGATTGTGGCATCGGCTACGTCTACAACAACTCCAAGTGCCACGATGAGGATGAGTGTGGCACGGGCCGCTGCAGTCCCTACGCTGAGTGTGATAATTTCCCTGGCTCTTTCACCTGCGAGTGCATGACTGGGTACAGGGGCGACGGAATCACATGCGTGGATGTGGATGAGTGCTCACTGGCCCAGCAGTGTCACTCCAACGCCCTCTGCGCCAACCTCCTCGGAACCTACAAGTGCAGCTGTCAGGCGGGCTACTCTGGAGATGGAGTGTTGCAGTGCAATGATATTAATGAGTGTCTAGTGGACAACGGAGGGTGCAGAAACAGGGCGACGTGTGTCAACAACGAGGGCTCCTTCACCTGCCAGGATGTGGATGAACTGCAGGTTGATGCCTGCCCGTCACACTCCAACTGCATCAACACCTCGTTATCATCAATCATCATCATCATCGTAGGTTCTACAGTATGTTGAAGTTACTCTCAAACACAGACCAAACCATGTGCAACAAACTCAATTGTGTTTACTGCAAATTAAACAGTCACAACCTCAGGCTGGGGGCTCCTATTGATTGACTGAGGACGAGTTCCAATTCGACCCACTAGGCAATTTTAATGTAGGATATACCATGGTGAACAACAAACCTATTATCTGTCTAAAATAACCTGCTATCTAAGTTTAACATTGTGGTCAATAAAGAACAAGCCATTAGAGGAACAGAATGACTAATCTCCTTCAAATGAATTGTTATGCTAACATTTTATTAGGTGCTGTAAGTAATATCTTTGGGTTAAAACTAAAAAAGTTTTAGTTTAAAAACTAAAAGTTATCATGAACAGGTTCTGAACTGCGTAAATGATGATAATTCTTTATTTAATTAATAAAATGTATCATGCAAAAAATATCATTGTTGTGTCTGATTTGAATTATACTTTTCAAATCCTTAAACCCTTTCTCTATCCATGCGTTGCTAGTGTCCCATGAAGCCTTGGCCCGTCAGTCATTCAATTTATTTGCAGTGACTTGTATCCGTGTCCTAATGTGGGAACACAACCTGACAGAAATCAGAAAGGGTCTGCCTGTTCCCTACAAGATCTTCCTATAATGATCAATGGCTCTCTTGAATCTTGCTCTTAGCTGTAGCTTGACTCCTGTCCTGCAGTGCAGTTTCATTCTGCTGGCTGCTGCTGTGATACCTGAATCTCTGCATGGGGATTATATGGTGGTAAAATGTAGACTTCAGTGCTTGATATTATTCTCATACATGCATCCATGGAGATGAATTGAGCATGCTCTCATCAACTGACGAACAGTGTTGCATCTGTGGCTACTGTGGAACTGTCCACTCACACTTATTTAACCAATAACTGTGATGCATTATGAGCTTGGCTATTTTCACAATTTTAAAATGTTTGGACATACCGGGTTTCCACCCGACAAACGATAACATTATATTTGTTTACAAACCATAAAGTGCTGTGCGATGCAAGAGTGCGGTCTAGCCTGGCCCGGGCAGCTGGCGTAGCTGTCTGGGCACCTTGGCTGGTAATCCAGTCTGGCAGTGTGCTGCGGGTTCGACTCCCAATCCCGACGGCCTTTATACGTGTCACCCCCCCATCTCTCTCCCCATTTCCTGTCAGCCTACTTTCATCTATCCCTTTATCAATAAAAAGAAAAAAAGGCAAAAGCCAAAAGAAAATATTGCAAAAAGAAAAAAAAGAGTGCAGTCTAGTCAACATTTGCCTCGGAAACCCAGATGTGTTCAGTTGTGAAGGTCCACATTCTCAACCACATACAGCGCTACCGACTCCACTCTAGCTAGCTACGAATAGCCACCTCTGGAGGTTTTCTCCCATGTCAGATTCTCTCCTCATCCCGTGCAGGGAATTTCAGGCAAGTGCCCTCTGGACCTTTTTAGGTCCTGTTCCGTTTAAGCCGTCCAGGCCCAGAGATATTTGTAATCCTCAACTGCCTCGAGCACAGTCAGCAGTGGCAATTGGTTTTGTCCTGTGTGTCATTACTTTTGTTTTCTTGGCATTGAGGCCGATATTCCTGCACTCCATTTGTACTGCCAATAGCAGTTCCCTTCTCTTTGTTTTACCATACAGTAAAACAAATAAATATATATTTTATTACCACCATCATCACAATCCTGAGAACCACAGTTTATGGCTTTCATGTCAAGTGTAACAAGTATAAACGGTAGTGCATTTCCAATTGACCAGATACTATAAGCTGTCTGCAAAATGCAAGCCTTTCTCCCACCTGTGGATGGAGCTCATAAACCAAATCACAGTCTGTGGCTGCCTTATCAGCCTGGTAGCTCTGACTACCAGGATTTACTACCCCATGTTTAAATGAAGCACTTAAACCCTCCATACTTAGTGAAACAGACATGAGATGTGTTCTTTTTTTTACCCTGTACATCAAAAATATTCAATCCCACAAGCTGCATTGTGAGCTTCTAATAGATCGGTTATTCTTGGCTAATGTTCCTCCCAGAATATGGATGTTGGGTTCAAGGGGGACGTTTCACTTAAATTACATCTCTGCATGTGATCTCACATGATATGTTAACGTGTTATAATTTTTTTTTAAGAGTTTTTTTTGTGTGGCTTTCGCCTTTATTTTATTTTATTTTTTTATGGAGGGATAGACAGGAGACTGACAGGAAATGGGGAGAGAGATGGGGGATGACACGCAGTAAAGGCCGTCGGGATCGGGAGTCAAACCCATGGCACACTGCCAGACTGGATTACCAGCAAAAGTGCCTGGACCGCTGAGCCACGGCACAGGCCTGTGTTAATTATTAGATTTATCGGAATGTCCTCCCATTCATGTAGTGTTTAATGCAACAGACGTGACGTGATCATCTTAAACAAATTATCCATGGTTTACTACCAAATATAGCTATGTAAAACTAAACTTTACCATGATTATAGATTATTATATTGAATTGGAAATAATAGATCTTCAACCCCTCCTCAAAGAATCTCAATCAGATTGTAGAAGTTTATAATATACACATTTCTATTTATGGTTTTCGCTGTTTTGTTCCTGTTTTAATGCTTCTTATGTACCTATGGGTGGGGTTTGCCACCTACAGTATTACTGTAGCACAATCCGATTACACAAAAGATTAGATCATTGCAGGAAGCATCTCAACGTCAGTTTAGAGTAGACTGATTTTTCTGGTACATAAAATGGGGCACATCTCAACAGTTCCAGGTATTCCTATCTGTTCATGAACTGTTACTGTTAAAAAAAAGAAAGCCAAGAATTTACCAGTTGCATTGTTTTGCATTGTCTGAATTACAGTAGTGTGAAGCAATGTCACATTTCTGGGTTTATATGCAACATGTCATAAAAATATAAATCGTTCTCATCAGGTCTGTATGACACTAAAATCAATAATATTACAATTTGAAGTTGAACTGCTTTGGTAACTTATTTTTCCGTTTGTTAACCCTGTAATACTTATATAACACAATATAATAGTTGATTCATCACAAATACATAAATCACACATTATTATACTGTATGGCATTTTCCTCCTCAGAAATCAAACAGTATAAAGAAGAGCTTCCCATACACACCCTGGGCTCCATTTTCGTCACCGCTAAACCCCTTATCCCTAAACTTCTTTGCCTTTTTTTTTTTTTTACTATTTTGCTAAACATTTTTGAATAGTTCAAATGGCCAGTCTACAAGCTCACAACGTGTCAATGTAGATTGGCTAGTTGAACTATTCAAAATAGTAAAAAAAAAAAAAAGGCAAAGAATTTTAGGGATAAGGGGTTTAGCGGTGACGAAAATGGAGCCCCCTATGTATTATGTGCTGCTGTACAGCATGTGCATGTCGTTATATTGATTGCATAGGGCCTAAATGGAAACAAGACCGCAAGGTGCTATGCTATATAGTGTTTGACTGTACTCTGTTGCTGTTTTTACATTTTATGTTCAATAAACTATTCAATCAATCAATCAATCAATATTTATGCACTTCCTAAGAATTTCCTGTAAAGGATGATGATAAATTCAACCAATCAACCAATTGTATCAAACAGGACACTTCCTATACTAATGAATTAACACATCCAAGCAAGTCTAACTCCCTTTAAAACCCATGCGTTCCTTGTTCTGTTCAAATTTTTTTGTTTTTGTTTTACCTTTTATCTCTTTTCGTGAACGGTACCAAGCCATGCCTCGGGGAGTTTAGTCTATTATTGTTGCAGGAGCTGATACATAACGTAGGCGAATATGGGTGTTCCCCTTCTCAGAGGTTTAAGATGTCAGGGAAAAGGACAATATGGTGACATTTGCTATTATGCCGAGTCCCTGGGGGAGGAGGGAGGGGGGGTCGGGTGTGTGGTTGGCCAAAGTAGAGAAACTGAGACACAAAGTGGAGGTGGAAGGAGTGATCCAGCTTGGGTAAGGAGCGGGACAGAGCACAGGGACACTAGGAAGAGAGAGGTGACGACGGAGGGACGGTGCAAAGAGACCCACCGTCCGCAGGGGAGTCCTCACTCTCAGCCCCATGCAATGAAAGTCTCCTAGGTCACCAACGGACTGGGAAATATGCGGTAAGTCAGAACCAGTGGTCTTGGTGTATTGGAATTTGATAGTCTTTGTTGGATCTTCTTGGAATGGTGGCTCGTGGCTTCAGATGAGGTAGCTGGTTTGATTTGTGTGATTTGAGATTCAGATGAGGTAGCTGGTTTGATTTGTGTGATTTGAGATTCAGATGAGGTAGCTGGTTTGATTTGTGTGTTGTCGTAAAGTTAATCCAATTCAGATTAGTAAAGATACGTTTCTGCATGGTTTCTGCCTTTATTGTATATTTCAAATGTTTGTCCAAAGGTGTCTTTTGGAGACACAAACAAGATGTGTCATTGCTATACATGCGGGTCAAAGACTGTATGGCACACATTTGTATGTAGAGTAACATGTTTGACTGGGAATCTGGACTACAAATTTCCATACTGTTTGATATTCGTTTTGATTATTTCATAGGCCTAATAAAATATATTTGCACTCCACTTTCAATTACATGATTTAGGGCCTACCTTATTCTGGTTACATGCTTTCCATAGTTCTAAAACATTATATTACTTCTATAGCATAGTTCTATAACATTCCCATCGCCCTAACAACTATTTCAAACTTTCAGTCTTGCAGTGCAAAATAACCAAAAAAGTGTGTGAATTGAAATTATTTGTTTGTCTAGAGTTGATCATTCAAATACATAATATAATATAATATGTGTCCTGCCAGGACACTTCTCTCCATTTGGATCCATATTGCAATCTTTGTTGAGTGCCCTCAATTAGGACACAGAGACACATTCAATATTATATGATTGTTTCATTTATTTGCTTATTTCTTATTTTTTAATAATCTATTCCGGGTTTTGTATTATGGTAGTTCTTGAAAATCTTGGACCAAATGACTATTGGAGGGGCCACTTGGTTGTAGCCAAAAATCTAAATCTGTAGGCCTGACTGTTCTCATTTTTCCACTGGCATGTTCCACAAGGATGTGGCATTTAAAGCTTGCGTATACCTGTCCCTAAGATGTAATGACTGTCCCTTGGGAGGCCTGACGAGGATTATGTAATGCAGACTGTCTTATTACTCAAGAGGACTTCACGTCCAAATCCCCCTCCTTAATACACAGACAATAGCTTTGTATGCCCCAGAGGGAGTATTAGCATTTTGTGCGTAACCCAATAACAACCAATAGTGTCTAATCATATCATATTCTCCTAATCACCTTGACATTGTGCTTCATTTATACATTTAGTGTGTGCAAAATAGTCGTTGGGATCATCAAATCAAATTAATTTCGACCTCTTTTTCCACTAAATGGGTGTGTAGACAAACATCTGGACACCTTCATCACGTACGTCTATTGCAGACCACAGCACAGCACTCTTTTGGCTGGCTGCTGCTTTGTCTCGCCACTGAGTGGCAAAGTTGAACTTTTCTCAACTTTGTTGCAACCCACAAAAAAAGATATGGATGAAGGTCACCCATTGGTTTCTATACAGACCCGTTTTGATGCCTCTCTAGTTCAGCGAGAAATGTCTGTGAGAGCAGTGTGCTATTGGTGTGAAGTGAAGGGGAGCGAAGGCTGGGTCATCACACAGTGGAACCCATGAACCACAACATACTGTAGTTGTCTTTATCATTCATTTTTATATTATAATGGGACCATAATTTCCACAATGTTGGAGTTTTAGGAAACGGAAGCCTGACAGGCATTACAGTCGCAACCCGATGCGTTGTGAGCTTGCATTTTCAGTGAGGAGATTTGGTGTACTGTAGGCCTATAGGCTCGAGGTAATAAAGGAGGGGCCAAAAAGGCAGTTTGTGTGGTTAAGACGAGGATAGCGTGTTAAGTCTTAAGGGCCTTGCAAACGTGAAGCAAGGAATGCAGGCATTGTTGCCTGGATCAACACAGGTCTCCTCCAGGTCTGTTGAAGAGGGGCACAACAATGCAAGCGTAAAAAAAACAGAATCCAGGTCTGGTGAGTCGCGGGCGTGTGCACGTAACGAGCACGCGCGCAACAAATTAACGGGACCGTGCTCACGTAAATACGCTTGCGTTGTCGCACTGCGACTTCTCCGAGCAAAAACGCAGGTCTCATTGAAAATGAACTATAGGCGCTTTTTATCGCTCCCCGTTTGCAAGGCCCTTTATACTGAAAAGGTGAATTACAGTATACTGCTTTAATGATGTGATTGTCACTTTTGTGACAGACAATAGTGTCACAAATTTCAGTAGGCCTACTGCTTTTAAGGAAGGTGATAGTGTCAGTTATACTGGAAAGGTGAAGTACACTGTGCTTCTGCTTTTAAATGTAAGCGTTTTGCTTTTTTGCCATTGCAAATACAGTTTCAGGGAAATGGTTCACAGTTAAAGGGGAAAACCACCCATTTTCAACATTTTACTATGTCATTAATATACCTTAGAGCTGTTGTGTGGAAATAATAAAAAAGTCCCCCCATTCTGTGTTTCCTAGAACTGTAATTATGAAAACAATCTTTTTTCAGACCTCTAGTTCTAGGAAACACAGAATGGGGGAACTTTTTTATTATTTCCACACAATAGCTCTAAGGTATATTAATGACATAGTAAAATGTTGAAAATGAGTGGAATGCCCCTTTAAGTAAATTAAAAATAAAACGATTGTTTCAGTGACTGCAAAGGGTTTATTCACTTCATGGCCATTTGTGTTCATATTATAGACAGTAGCAATACAATGATTCTTTGTCAATGTAGTTCTCTTCACGACCCTATGAGGAACCACAAGAGTACATGAACTGTGGACATTTGAAATATCAGGACAATGGATTAAAACAAATATAGTCTGGAATGGATGCCGTTTCATTGTATTCATATATTCATTTATTGTATTATTTTATTATTATTAATATAGTTGTCTATTCTATAGAAGATATTGCAGAGAAAGACATATTTGCCAGAAGAAATTAGCTGCACTGTCAGTTAAGTAACAGGACAAGGAAATGGACTGCTTGCTGACCTCCTTGGGTGTCGACTGAGTCAGCCTATAAGAGAATGGGCCTTTATGTTAAGGATTCCATAACAATAGGCCATAGGCTATTGTTCAAGTAGGCTATATTGGAAACAAAAGCCTAGCAGAAAATGTAACTCACACTCTACCATTTAGTATAATCAGGTCTCTACCTACTTTCCCCATTCAAGAGTAGAGCTGGAGACACATTTGATACAATACTACTGTACATGGCCCTTAGAATTGAGGTCGGTATGTGATTGTTTCTGAAAATAAACGAATGAGTTAAAATAGAGTTCTACCCTGCCCAGAAACGTACTCACCCCCCCCCCCGATCTGTCCCCAGACCGACGGATGATGTATAAGGGACGGACTGGAAGCGAGACATTTCTCTCATCCTCCGTTGCTTTAGTGCTTCTTACGTCGATTATGTTCAACTCTGTGAAGCACTTTAGTCGACATCCGTGGCCGGTTAAGACTCACCCGTGGCTTCCGTGTGCGGTTATGGTTAGGGTTAAGTGCCTTACAGAGTGTGAGAGGGTGAGAGAAATGTCCTCCCTCGCGTCACCTTGCATCAGCTCTCCGTCGCTCTTGGTGTGGATCCCAATCCAACACAGCATAAATGACGCAAGCATTGATTCTCGACGCAAGCAGAGCAAAAGTACCCCTGGCGACACATTTTAGGATTTCCATTGATTGATTGAACTATTTATTAACAGTTTGCAGAATTACAGTACATTTCAAGCACAACTCAATACAAAAACTGTCAACTGTGATTGGACGACCCAATAAAGCATTACACTTGTTTACAAGAGGGTCCACCTTGTTCAATTCATCATAACATTTCCAATCAGCAGTTCCCTTGTTCCCTAACCTTTGCCCTTCTTATTTTCCATAGGTTGCCACTACTGTGGTTGGTGTGTGTATGTGCAGTGCAGAAATACTGCTATGCAGGTAATGTATCACCTGGACAATAAACAAAGACTATTATTTATTTATTTTTACCCTAAAGCTCAGACAGTTTGGACCGCTGAAAGTAATAGCGGTCCCCTCAATATGTCGCCCTTGGACGGGTGGCGCCATTTTGAGAGGACTGGTCCTTTGCTTTTACTTCCCTCGGTCGTTCACATTTTGTGACTTCTTACTTTTGTATAGGACCGTTTGGAACCTCACCCTCCACTGTTAGCTCTGAGAAGACGTTCTGTGGCAAGGTATCCCTGCATGGGGCGAAATGGGCCGAGCCCTCCAGAAGCAGTGAAAACCCTTTTCACAGTATCGTTATACTTATACTTATTTCTGCAGAGCTACAGATGATAAACTTAGGAGTGGAGAGTCTTTTTTTTTTAGAGCGGAGTGAAACAACCCCGTACAACAGTGGTTCCCAAAGTGGGGTCCGGGGACCCCCAGGGGTCCTTGAGGGAGTTTCAGGGGGTCCCCAGCTAAATGATAGTTTTGAACCAAATGGACCCTTATGGGTCTGTAACTCTGAGAGTGTACAAATGGAACCAAATGGTCCATTTGGTTCCATTTGTACACTCTCGGAGTATAATTAACATTAATTTTACAATATAAATTGGGGGTCCCAGAGCTAGAAATGCCATTAAATGGGGGTCCGTAGACTAATGCATGTCAAACTTGGGGGGTCCTTGAAATTAAACGGGTTGAGAATCACTGCTAGAGCTGTACAAATCTTCTCTTATGGGGGGTCCCTGGAATATATTTTCAAATGGGGGGTCTGCGGGCCAATTAGTGTCAATTTGGGGGTCCTTGACATGAAAAAGTTTGGGAACCACTGCCTTACAAAGCTTACGAAGCAGTACTGCATGTGGACAGTGGTTGACTGGCCACAGGCTGACTGACTAATTTAAAGGACAACTTTTTTTCAACCAAGGTTCATGCTTTAGGTTGTCATTAGAGAAAGTAAAAGATGAGTGTTGCTGCTTTCTTTCGTTTTAGTGATTTTAGCCATTTTTACAGGGGGCGGGGGCATTCGAACATGGGGCTAAATATGTATTTATTTTACACAATTTATAGCGATTCTTTTTTGTTTTTACTATAGTCCTACTAGACCCCAAGAAATTACATCTGGCCACAAAAGATCACAGATTCTACTGAATGTGCAGGGGGTGACAAACTGACATGTTGAGCCATACAACACAGTATGGCAGCCCCCTATAGTACCCCCCTTCACATTCAGTAGATCCTGTGATCTTTTGTGGACAGATGTCAATTCCTGGGGTCTAGTAGGACTATAGTAAATAATAAAAAAAATGAATCGCTATAAAATTGTGCAAAAATTAAAAAGAATACATATTTAGCCCCCTTTCAAAAATAGCTAACATTGCTAAAACGAAAGAAAGCAGCAAATGAAAAAAAAATAACACTTTCTCTAATAACAACCTAAAACACGAACCTTGGTTGAAAAAAACTAAAGTTGTCCTTTAAGCAGTTGTTTTACCCCGCTCAATTTTTTTTACTTTACACTTTCCACTAAGTTTATCATAGTAGGTCTGCAGAAATACCTTAACTTTTTGGATACGATACTACGAAAAGGGTTTTCGCCACTGCTTTTGGAGGGCTCGCCTCGACCCATTTCGCCCCATGCAGGGATACCTTATGCCACAGAACCTCTTCCCTGAGCCAACAGCGGAGGGTGAGGATCCAAACGGGGCTAAGTTACATGTCAGAATGTTGTTTAATATAATAAAAAATGAAATTCACTTGCACACTGATGCTATAATATATGCCTTTATTGAATTGAAATGTTGCTTTGACCTTTCGGGCACAATTAAGGCTCTTCCTCAGACACTCAGTCCGAGGAAGAGCCTTGTGCTCGAAATATCACAGCAACCTTTGGTGCAATAAAAGGCATCTATTACAGCATCGGAGCTCTCCTCCGTGTGCGAGTGTTTTCTTTTTTTTATTCTTGTATACTACTCGTCGCTCAGCACCTGCCCAAGTTTGGGTTGAGGATGTGCATGTCTTTGCTCTTTTTTTTTAAGAATGTTGTTTAATAACATCATTCTTTACTTTTATTTTCCAGAGGCTGACCTGGAGGACTGCGAGGCGGCGGGCACCAAGTGCCACGAGTCGCACGCCGAGTGTGTCAGAACCAGCGACAGCTACGTCTGTGTGTGTCAGAGCGGCTTCCAGGGCGACGGCATGACCTGCGAGGACAAGGACGAGTGCTCGAGCTCACGGCTGAACACCTGCCACGGGAGGGCCCGGTGCAACAACACCCTGGGCGGCTACACCTGTGCCTGCCTCAATGGCTACGTCGGGAACGGCCGCCACTGCGAGGACATCAACGAGTGCGAGACGGCCAACGGGGGCTGCCACGCCAGCGCGCAGTGCACCAACACCGACGGCGGTCGGCTGTGCGCGTGTAGGACTGGCTTCAAAGGCAACGGGTTCCAATGCACCGATAAGAACGAGTGCGTCGACGCGACGATTTGCCACTGGAATGCCACGTGCACCAACAACCTGGGATCCTACGTGTGTACCTGTAATAACGGATACAAGGGCAACGGAAACTACCTGTGTTTGGATATAGATGAGTGTTCAGAGACTCCCGGTGTGTGTGCTGCCTCATTCGGCTATAAAGGATGCCATAACCTTCCTGGATCATACCGCTGCACGTGCAGCACTGGCTATGCAAGCAATGGACAGACGTGTGAGGACATTGACGAGTGTGCCGACAATATCTGCAGCACGTATGCAGACTGCACAAACACTATAGGCTCTTATCGATGTACCTGTCGTGCAGGTTTCATAGGGAATGGACGGACGTGTGTAGATGTCAATGAATGTAACTCAGAGAATAAGTGCCACCGCAACGCAATTTGTATCAACCTTATGGGCAATTATGACTGTTCTTGTCGGGAAGGTTTCGTAGGAGACGGTGAAATTTGTGCGGATATCGACGAGTGTGGCACGCCTGATATCTGCCCCGCTAGCGCCACCTGTGTTAACACAGCCGGGTCGTACTACTGTGATTGTGGCATCGGCTACGTCTACAACATCTCCAAGTGCCAGGATGAGGATGAGTGTGGCACGGGCCGCTGCAGTCCTTACGCTGATTGTTATAATTTCCCTGGCTCTTTCAGCTGCGAGTGCAAGACTGGGTACAGGGGCAACGGAATCACATGCGTGGATGTGGATGAGTGCTCACTGGCCCAGCAGTGTCACTCCAACGCCCTCTGCGCCAACCTCCTCGGCACCTACAACTGCAGCTGTCAGGCGGGCTACTCTGGAGATGGAGTGTTGCAGTGCAATGATATTAATGAGTGTTCAGTGGACAACGGAGGGTGCAGAAACAGAGCGACGTGTGTCAACAACGAGGGCTCCTTCACCTGCCTGTGCCAAACGGGCTTCGACTTGATCAACGAAACCATTTGTCAAGACGTGGATGAATGCATGACCATGGATGATGCGTGTGATGACAACGAGGTGTGCACCAACACGGAGGGCTCGTACGAGTGCCCTTGCGTCGTGGGCTTCTCCCGCCCCACTGACACGATGCAGTGTATAGATGTGGACGAGTGCAGAGACAAACCGTGCCACGCCAACGCCACATGTCTCAACACCATCGGCTCCCACTCTTGCACCTGCAACCGCGGCTTCACCGGCAACGGCTCCCATTGCCTGGACATAGACGAGTGCTCCGAAGTGGGTGCATGCGACCCCCAGGCACTGTGCTCCAACACCATGGGAGATTACTCCTGCTCCTGTCTGCAAGGCTTCACAGGTGACGGCTTCTCCTGCCAGGACGTGGACGAGTGTGCCCTCTCGAATGCCACCTGCCCGTCCATCTCGACGTGCGTCAACTCTCCCGGCGCCTACGTCTGCTCGTGTCTGAATGGCACGGTGGCGCACAATAACACCTGCGTGCCACCCAGCACGGCTTGTTCCCCCGAATGCCATCCTCACGGCCTGTGCCACCCATCGCCCGCCGGGTACCAGTGTGTGTGTGACCTGGGCTATGTGGGCGACGGGGTCATCTGCTCAGACGTAGATGAGTGCCAGAGGGAAAACATTTGCACCCAAAATGAGACGGTCTGCACGAACGTCCCAGGATCCTTCGAGTGTGTCTGCAAAGATGGCTATGTGCGGAACTGGACTGAGTGTATCGGTAAACTTGAGCTAATTTATTTTCCTGGATACATCTTAGTAATGCATTGAACATAATATTAACATTCATATATGTCTGAACTTTGAATGCAAAGTCTTTGCAAAAATAATTGGAAGTAAAAAAGACAAGAATTTAAAGTTTATCACAATGGCATAAAGTAAACAAAGCCAATGCTCAGCAACACTAACGCCAGAACTTCACTGTCTCATCATAGTCTTTTTTTTGTGGAGTGAAAATTTGAAACAAAACCAATGCTGAAGCATTGCCACTTGATAACATATTGTCCTATAGGTATACTGTCAAAGTCTAATTTTATTTCTCTTCTCTACCCTACTCTATGACATTCTGTTCCCCTATCATCACCCTCTCCCAACCTCCATCGCTCTCTCCTATCCCTCTGCAGATGTGGATGAGTGTAAAACAGGGAAGCACGCATGCAGTGAGTTTGCCCATTGTTTGAACACCGTGGGTGGTTACCTATGCTCCTGCCTCAGTGGCTTCACTGGCAATGGGATAAACTGTACAGGTAAGCATCCATGCCTTATTATCATACACCTACACAGAAACTATAATTTTGCTCATTTGCCTCCATGCGTGGCTTGTCTTCTGAGCTTTTTTTTTTAGCACCATTTGGGGGTTTCGTTTCCCTGACACTATTCCATTCCGTTTTGGATGAATTATAGACATTGATGAGTGCCAACTTGAAAACGGAGGCTGCCATCCCGCCGCAAGCTGCACTAACACACCGGGATCCCATGCGTGTGCCTGCCCACCCGGCATGGAGGGAACAGGCTTTGAGTGCCAGGACGTGGACGAGTGTGCCCAGAACTCCACTCGGCCCCACAACTGCAGTGCCCAGGCACTCTGCAACAACACCGAGGGCTCCTACAGCTGCCGGTGCCAGGATGGCTTCCAGGGGGACGGGTTCGCCTGCGCCGACGTGGACGAGTGCCAAGCGGCCACCGCGTGCAGCAGAAACATGACCTGCGTCAACGCTCCCGGCTCCTATGTCTGCACCTGCGTCTTGGGCCTGGCTTACGACGACGAGGGCACGTGCGTGAAGGAGGACCGCTGCCTGAATGCCAGCGGCGTCTGCCATCCCTACGCCGAGTGCAACGTCATCGACCGCAGCTCCTTCTACTGCCGCTGCCAGGACGGCTACCGCGGCAATGGCACGGACTGCCGTGACGTGGACGAGTGCGAGCGGCCGGCTGTGGCGGAGACGCAGGCAGAGGCCTGCCCGTCGACGCACTCCACCTGCATCAACACGGACGGCTCTTACCTCTGCGACTGCTGGCAGGGTTACCGTGGCAATGGAAGCGGCTGCCAGGACGTGGACGAGTGCGCAACGGGGAACTTCACCTGCCCCGACAACAGCACCTGCGCCAACGTGGACGGGACCTACCTCTGTCCCTGTGCCTCGGGCTTCGCGGCCAACGGGTCCCTGTGCGCGGACGTGGACGAGTGCTCTCTGGACCCGTGCTCCGTGTTCTCCCAGTGTCTGAACACGGCGGGATCGTTCGTCTGCCAGTGCTGGGACGGCTATAGCGTGGTCAACGCCACAGAGTGCGAGGACATCAACGAATGCCTTGATAACTCCACCTGCCCTGCCCACAGCATGTGCGTCAACACCAACGGCAGCTACCTGTGCACCTGTCACTTGGGGTTCTCCAAAGTTGACGACCTGTGCGAGGATATTGATGAATGCCTCGGGGGAGTCGAGCACGGGGAGCTCTGCGTCAACGGCACATGCATGAACGCCGTCGGCTCGTACCACTGCGAATGCAACCCGGGCTTCTGGAGTAACGACACAGAGTGTGTGGACGTGGACGAGTGCTCCGAGTCCTCCCCTGACTCCCCGGTGTGTCAGGCCCATTCCACGTGTGTCAACTTCATCGGGTCCCATGGCTGCCCCTGCGACGATGGCTTCACTCTCAACGGGACAACGTGCCAGGATGTGGACGAGTGCAAAGACCCAAAGGGCATTACCCCGTGCCCAGAGCACGCACTGTGCAACAACACGGTGGGGTCTTTCCTGTGCCCCTGTATGTCCGGGTACTTTGCCGCGGGCCCCGTCTGTGAGGACACCGACGAGTGCGCAGACAACGCCACCTGCCGCTCGGACCAGGTGTGCACCAACCAACCCGGAGCGTACCTCTGCTCCTGTCCGCGGGGGTTCTGGGAGGAGGACGGGGCGTGCGTGGACATCGACGAATGTGAAGAAGGCGCGTCGCCGCCGTGCCACCCGCTGGCACGCTGCTGGAACACCCCCGGCTCCTTCTCCTGCCACTGTCCGCTCGGCCACGCCGGCAACGGCACGTGGTGTGAGGACGTGGACGAGTGCTCCGTTCTCTCCCGGCCGCCGTGCCACGCTCAGGCTCGCTGCCACAACACCCCGGGCTCCTTCCTGTGCGTGTGCGCGCCGGGCTACATGTCCATCGGAACGCTCTGCGTGGACCTGGACGAGTGTCAGCAGAATGGCGGGGGATGCCACCCCGCAGCCACGTGCTCCAACGACGTGGGGGGGTTCCGGTGCGTGTGCGGTCGGGGCTGGGAGGCCACGGAGGACCGAGGTTTCAGTCAGAGAGGGTGCGAGGACCGCGACGAGTGCACGTCGCCCGTGGCGTGCCCCGGGCGTACGTCGTTGTGTGCCAACCTGCCGGGGTCTTTCAGTTGTTCCTGCGCCGCGAATGACACAACTTGTAGAAATGCGGTTCAAAATGGTGGGCTATGCCTCTATGAGCTTTGTTACACTTTGTTACACTTTGCTGTTCTGTGTTATAGGGATGCATACATCATGATTTTGTACTTTTCATTGCAAACACTTTTATTTTGTTTTGTTTAGACTACTGTACGTGGTGTCGCTAACTCAACATTCTATAATTGATCGTTGTCATATTGAGATACATCAGCATAATAATATAATAATGTTGGTCCCCAATTTGACCAACACTAATAATAATGATAAAAAATACTACCATGCTTCTTGTGTCTTTACACAGTCTTGGTGAACTTAACTAGGTAGGACCAAAGTTTGTTACATGCAAAGGTCAATGCTCTCTTCATCAGTAAATAACGAAAGGAGAGTTGTAAGATATGTATGATTTGTTTTTAATTGTTTGTAATTCTGATATAATTCTGATATGGGTGATTCAAACTCTGTCATGCGACGGTGCCACCAAGAACCGATCTAAAAGATCACAATGCGTTGTGATACGAATGTGACGTGAACTTAAAGATGAACTCTTGTCAGCCAGCGACACAGCGACGCCATCATATGATATGACGTTAGTCTAAATTCAGCATGCAAACAAACTACATAAAAGTGTTCGCGAATACCTTTTCACCCAATTCTGTCTGACACAAATCTGTTTAAAGTCACTTGATATCTATATATATCTATATAACATGTAACTGTCCACGTGAGCTTGTTCAGTATGATACAAAAGAGATCTCTGGACGTCAAACTAGAAATGGAGACGACCTGGACACCCCATCATGCAGAACTGACCGATACAGAAAATCACCAAACCCATGTGCACTTTTAAATGATAGTGGATTTTAGATTTGAGTTTTACACGATTTGGATTTTTAGATAGGCTATTGCATTTTAGATTTGAAGTTTTATATTTGTGATCGGCAAAAAAATGCAGTGTTTTTAATGGCACCTGTCTTTTAGTTTTAAAACCTGTGATCATGCTGAAAGTTGAATAAACATAAACAGATAGCGCTGTCTGACAAACTGGTCTCTATCTCCAGAGAGTGAACTGTATCCCTATGGAGATGATGTGGGAGATAGAGGAGTGGAGGTGGCCTCAGCGGACGGAAACTCACCCTACATCAGTCCTCCGATGGGCTTCCCCTTCATGGGCAAACTGTATGACAGGGTCTTTGTGAGTATTCTTTGTGACACATGTACTGTTTGCTGATTCAATAGCAGCAGACACAGAGCTGGTAACACTGGAGTTTAAATGCTTCCCACGACACCATTATGTTACAGGTATGCTCAGTATTGGTGCATTTCCTATAAGAAAAAATAAAAGAGAATAAGGTCCACACACTGGACTGAGCTCCAAACTCAATCATTTATTTTCTCACCACAGTGGAAATGACGTAAAAAAAAACAAAAAAACAAGCACCTACATATATACCTGACACGGCTGTGTCACTCACATGACCAGACACAGCTGGTTCTCATAACACCGTCAATCAATTCAAAAATGTAAACATACAAAGATGTCCATCATGATGACTGAAATGACAGAAAAGCCCAGTATTCATATAATACATCATATACATCAATATCGTCATATAAAGAAATAACGAAAGAAAAACAAGTGAAACACCCATTGTCTTTTAAAGTTCCATGCATTTCTTATAAGATCATGAAAGATCAAAATAGCCAAATATAGTGAATATCTCTCTCTCTCTCTCTCTCTCTGTCAGTTCTCTGACAACGGCCTCGTCCAGTTCCAGTCCGTGGCAGAGAATGAGCAGCTGCTGCTTCCCCAGCCTTTCCCCAAGGGCTTCCGTGGCAACGAGAGCCTGTCCCTGTTGGCAGTGTTCTGGGACGATGCCGACCTGACCCGGGGCCAGGGACGACTGCTCTATCAGGTTAGAGCAGTGGGTTCTCAAACTGTTTCATGCCAATGACCCCCAAATTGACACTTGTTAGCCCACACGGACTTCCATTTGAAAAAGATATGCCAGGGACCCCCCCATAAGAGAAGATTTTTTGTGATTGTCAACCATTTTAATTTTAAGGACCCCCAGTTTGACATGCATTAGACTACGGACCCCCATTTAATGGCATTTCTATCTCTGGGACCCCCAATTTATATTGTAAAATCAATGTTAATTTAACTCTCAGAGTTACAGATCCATGGGTCCATTTGGTTCCTAACTATCATAGATGGGGACCCCCTGGAACTCCCTCAAGGACCCCTGGGGGGTCCCCGGACCCCACTTTGTGAACCACTGGGTTAGAGCTCATGGGTTAGGATGGAGTTAGCCTGAGCTAAGTTAGGTTTCTGGTCTAGAGGGGCGGGTCGTGGCAGAGATTTGCGCATGCCCTGATTGGATCTCAACTATCTGTCAGGCCCCTCCCCCTCACATCACATAATTTGGAGCGACGCCCACCCGGAAGGGTTGACTCCCACTTCTAGACCAGAGCGGCCAAAGCGTTCCTCCAGGCTTTCATTTTTTGCGCCGAAGAAAATGAAAGCCTGGGTACCGAGGCTAGGATGGAGTCAAAGGAGACTTGTATCAGAAAATGACAAAGGAAAACATTGTGATTACATGTTGACAGGCTGATGCAACACACACCTTCATGCATCTGCCCGACCCTGAGGCCGTCTTAGTGCAGATGGCAAAATCAAGAAATGTGCCATCAAACTGAAAAGACAGTAGCAAAAGCTACTATTCAGGGAATGTGCACACGTCCTATTTTCCTATTTGTATTTTTTGTTTGACCAATAATATCAGTAAACATTAAATGTTAAATTAGTCCCACATTGTTGCCTCCGTATTTAACTAGAACTATATGTCGCTTGCTCTTTCGGTCCGCCTTTTCGAACGAATATAAATTCAGTAAAGTTGAAAGTCCATTGTTAGTTCACACACTGTGGCCCTCATTTATCAATTGAGTGTAAAATCTGCCCCAAATTCGAGTGTAGGTTCGTAGTACACCCACGTCGCCAGGGCATTTATAAAGTGATCGCAAACAGCTGATCCTTCCTTAATTTCGTTCCGACGTTAATAAATGTGACGGCTGAAATCTATCTGGCACGCCCTATGAAATCAAGCCTCGCCCTCGTTTTTGCGACATGAACAACTGCAGTACGACCATGGAAACCATAGTTACATGACGAAAAAAGTAAATAAAAACGTTTCCCGCCTTGCCTTGCCTTGCTGCCCGCCTCACCCCCCCTCTCATACACACACACACAGACGAACGCACGCACACGCAACTTGCAAGCAACTGTCACTGTGTGTTGTTAGTTGTATACAATTATTAAAGTGTTTATTCATTTAATATACAACAAGATTAGTGAACGAAAACCTGAACCTGTGATTCTGTGAAGCATTCATTAAATAACATTGCTCACGTCATTGGAATGAGTTTGGACACGCACAGCCCGTGACAAATGCTGTTTTGCAAATAGCTGCATCTCCTCCTCCGCTCCTGTTCTGTCTGTCTCTGTCACTGTCGTGACCTGCATGCACGTTTATGACATTACTGTATATTAGACTGCCTCCCTACCCCGTGGTTCATTGAGTCAGTTTAGAGCCGGTCCAGTTTAACTTCGAGCCTTGTGCATGCAAATTTCTGGTTAGTAAACCACAGCATGCAAGCCGCCTTTGTTTTAAATGGTCCCCCAAACCGTTCACACTTCACACCTATCGGCCGGGGATGCGCTACCCCCCCCCCCCCCCCCCCCCCCCCCATGCTAATTTGCCCAGTCAATCATTTGATCCACGCTGCGCGCCTGCCTATTAAATGATTAAAGTATTTACCGCGGTATTCATTTATTATAGCCTACAACAATATATTAGTGAACGAAAACCTGAACCTGCATGTGAACCATGAATTAAATAACAAATATAGGCGCACACACGCTGCTAAGCAAAGCAAAGTTACTATATTTACCCAGGGTAACTGGACTAAGCATCAGATACTTGTTTACAGCCAGGCCCTGCTCATAGAACATTTCATGGTAGTGTTTTCAAAGCCTTGCTCAAGGGCACTTCAGCGGTGGTAATTTTAACGTGCCGGTCCGGGGATACGAACTGGCGACCTTCCGGTATCAAGACATCTGCAACATCTCCTCCTCTCCTGTCCTGCATGTCTGTCTGTCTCTTATCTATCACTGTGGTCCGTTCATGACACCGTGACCTGGTGCACGTTTATGACAATCTATTTAGATTACCTCGCAAGTCGCTGCAGTGACTGGGCTGTCAACTGTCAATATGAATGTGCAGCCTAAACCAGCCTCATGTGGCACTGGTGGGCTGGCAGCCTGGCTGGGTTAGCCTACCTATCTCTGATGGGCTGGCAGCCTGGCTGGGTTAGCCTACCTATCTCTGATGGTGGGCTGGCAGCCTGGCTGGGTTAGCCTACCTATGTCGCGGTCCCCTGCACTGGTGGGCTGGCAGCCTGGCTGGGTTAGCCTACCTATCTCTGATGGTGGGCTGGCAGCCTGGCTGGGTTAGCCTACCTATCTCTGATGGTGGGCTGGCAGCCTGGCTGGGTTAGCCTACCTATGTCGCGGTCCCCTGCACTGGTGGGCTGGCAGCCTGGCTGGGTTAGCCTACCTATCTCTGATGATCACTGGTGGGCTGGCAGCCTGGCTGGGTTAGCCTACCTATCTCTGATGGGCTGGCAGCCTGGCTGGGTTAGCCTACCTATCTCTGATGGGCTGGCAGCCTGGCTGGGTTAGCCTACCTATCTCTGGTGGGCTGGCAGCCTGGCTGGGTTAGCCTACCTGGTGGGCTGGCAGCCTGGCTGGGTTAGCCTACCTATCTCTGGTGGGCTGGCAGCCTGGCTGGGTTAGCCTACCTATCTCTGGTGGGCTGGCAGCCTGGCTGGGTTAGCCTACCTATCTCTGGTGGGCTGGCAGCCTGGCTGGGTTAGCCTACCTATCTCTGATGGTGGGCTGGCAGCCTGGCTGGGGCAGCCTGGCTGGGTTAGCCTACCTATGTCCACTGGTGGGCTGGCAGCCTGGCTGGGTTAGCCTACCTATCTCTGGTGGGCTGGCAGCCTGGCTGGGTTAGCCTACCTATCTCTGGTGGGCTGGCAGCCTGGCTGGGTTAGCCTACCTATCTCTGATGGGCTGGCAGCCTGGCTGGGTTAGCCTACCTATCTCTGGTGGGCTGGCAGCCTGGCTGGGTTAGCCTACCTATCTCTGATGGGCTGGCAGCCTGGCTGGGTTAGCCTACCTATCTCTGGTGGGCTGGCAGCCTGGCTGGGTTAGCCTACCTATCTCTGATGCTGGGTTAGCCTACCTATCTCTGGTGGGCTGGCAGCCTGGCTGGGTTAGCCTACCTATCTCTGATGCAGTCCCCTGCACTTGCGAGTGACACGTCGGGTTTATCCTTAAAACGACGAGATGTAACTGGAGAAAGACATGGCTGTAGATTAGATAGAAAGACATGGCTGTAGATGCACTATAGCCTCCCCGTTGGTTGGTAGAAAGACATGGCTGTAGATGCACTATAGCCTCCCCGTTGGTTGGTAGAAAGACATGGCTGTAGATGCACTATAGCCTCCCCGTTGGTTGGTAGAAAGACATGGCTGTAGATGCACTATAGCCTCCCCGTTGGTTGGTAGAAAGACATGGCTGTAGATGCACTATAGCCTACCCGTTGGTTGGTAGACTTGACTATAGCTGCAGCACTGCAAAGGCCTCTCGATCCATGTCATGGAAGTTAACTATTCCAGGAGGGGGGGGGGGGCACCGGCATGCGCTCATGCAAAACACTGTTTAAATGGCTTAAGCATCTAACTTGCAACATTGTTTTTAATTGCTTGGAAATATCCTACAAATTTCATATGACATGCCTTTACAAAATATATTTTTTCACATGTATTATTAGTTTTATACATTTTAGGAGTGAAAACATATGTTTAGATGCCTGTGACAGCATGTCGGCAGTTCAGACAATGCTGCTCCGCTTGTGTGCGACAGAAAAACAGCTTAGGACAAAGCCTACGACAGCTCCCGACCTAACGTGATTTTTGTCCTGGCTCAGGACTCACGTTCAAGTTGATTTTGCGGAAATTATAAATGCCGGAAATTGCGGGAATTCCGGCGTGCACCCATATTTTGGCGTACGCCGCTTTGATAAATGAGGGCCTGTATGTTGGCAACATAAATGCATCCACATCAGAATGTAACAACATTGGATTCGTTTGTGCCAAAATGACCCAATTTCAATCACAAAAGAGGGAATATGTCATCGGTTTCAGTTTCCCAGATGTCGTGCCAAACTCTGTGTGCCCGTCTGAATCTGTTTCCACTTCATTGGCCTGAGACGAGATACACTGTGACACACAGTAACTGTAAGTGAGTGCAGCCAGGTTGTATTTTCCTGCATCTCCGACCTACAGTATCATATGAATTCCAAGAACTCAATAGTTAAACTGCATCGCATCTGTTGTTATTTTGGTCCGGTTTGCATGAATGCCTATAGGCTAGTATGGATGCCCCTCAGAAAAGCCTGCTCAGGTATTGTGTGTGTATGCAATGTGCCGTCTAATGTAACATTTGACATACATTCATTAACGGGTTTATATTTAATCGATGGCATGTGTAAATAAGTTGACCGATCCAGGGTCTGGCTGAACTACAGTAGTAGGCTTGTCTTGTTTCTTGTCATTGCTTATAATATCTTATCATAGCAGTATTAGGCTATAGTTGCATCTTATACTCCATATAATAATTATTTAAAATAAATGAAAGCAAAAATAAGCATTTATCATTCTCCCCTCCTCGATCCTTCAGGAATATCATCAGCTGAACATGTCGGACATCTACTCTCAGATTGTCTTCAACCGCACGGCGAAGGACGTCACAGAGTTTGAGCATCTCAGGAACAGGCCTGCTTTCACCCCGAGCTGGATCCTGAAGATCACCTGGGACCAAGTGATGCCCGTCTCCCTCCAGAAGGTCAACAAGTCAGAGGTAGGAAAAAAGAGAGGAAGGAGGCACGCATCTGTTTGGCCAGAGTAGGAATCTTCAACAAGGTGCTCTTTAGTATACAACTGCGTGACAGAATTGATGCTAATAAGGTGGCTAATGCATTTGCAAAAGTAAAAATGCACCTACGTGTTGTGGCTTCATCAGGGTGACTACACCCCAATACACCATCAGGGTCACCTGGTGACTGCTGCCCGTTTTCGGAAAAATGGTGGAAAAACTCTGAAAGAAATCAGAAAAAGGCAGCAGTCTGCAAGGACCTTTAAGCTGAAGAAAGGTTTTCAATTAAGATTTTAAGATATGTAGGCTAAAGCATTAGCACATGATTTGTGATGTGTAGGCATTGTTTAATCAAGATATAGCCTATACTGTGTACATACAGCTACTCAGCAGATTTTTCTGTGTTTAACTGCACACCAAATATAACTTGATATCCATAGATTGGCACAGGCTAGCCATGCCGTTATTGGACCTGTCTATTGAATGTATGAACTTGTGTTTTTCCGTGATGTGAGAGCATTCGGCACAGGTGTAATCTCAAGGGACTACTCTGGGAATGAGAGTGTTGATCCTCCCTGACAAAAAATAAAGACCCAAAAATTGACAATGCATCATTTCTGTATAGTAGTTCAAACTATCTATGGTATAACGGTTTGTTGAAGATGAGGAAGTACTGACTTTAAGTTGTCACTCGTGTGGGAAAACACTATCATGGGAGTTTACTACCAGATAGTTTCCGGATTCCTAATCTTCCGTCCATCATTGTGTTATCTTTTGTGTGTGAAGGCATAGTATACAAACTTTGTCCTGTTTTTACATAACAAAACACAAAACACATCAAAATCACTACAAGTGAAAGCCCTACTATATATATATATATATATATATATATATATGTATATATATATGTTTACTAGTCGATTAGTCGACTAGTTGTTTAAATAATTTAACCAATTTCCCTCTATACCAGCAGTTGCAGCCTCCCGGTTCGAATGCTATCAATGTGTCCTCTCGCTGCATTTTGGTGTTTGCTTTTGTTGAGGGGGATGTTTAACAAACGAGAAAATACAGCAAAGGAACAACGTCTTTCTGCAGGTCAACACCATCACACTATGGTCTAGACTAGAGACTATGGAGGAATGATGAAATGAAGAAACCATTCAGATCTGTCTTGTAGCTCTCCCTGTCCTTGAAGCTTCCCCCACTGTGACATCCTGAGTGTTAGTTTAACTCTTAGAGCATATTAATTTAAGGATGAACCCGTAAGGGTCAAAGTTATGTGTGTAGTTTACACATATAGTTGCAAAGGAGGAGGTACAGAGGAGGTGGACAGGACAGCTAGGGGCAGGGTGTGCCAGCAGGGCGTGTGTGTTCTTGGCCTAGTTTAGAGTCCATTGTTGAGTGTAACGTGAGCTCTCCTTCAAGTGTTAGCCGGGAAGAATGCTGAAATTAACTGAAAATGCCTTCAGGAATTTCATGATTTATGTTTTCCCCCTTTGGTGCCACCTAGGGGCTGCTTCATACACATGTATAATCTAGTATCTATTCTATCTACATGTACCTGTAAGCCTATATGCAGTAGATATATTGTGGAAATACAAAGTGACACACAGTGTCATCATAAACCAACTACTGTAAGTGGAAAAAGCGGCACAAAATAAAAGATGCAAGACTGGCTCAGAATTCAGATGCAATTTCTCATGTTTATTTGAGAACGCTGATGCGTTTCGGCAAACAGCCTTCTTCAGAGTTGGTTTCTGAGTTGGTTTATGTGTTGCGTTATTTTCAAAGCTGAGCTCCCACTGGCTTAACCAAGGGCAGATTCCCGAGGAAGTGCACCTGCTTTTCTTTCTTTGACAGTATCATGTGTCAGTGTTGCTTTTATAAATGTGTTTCTGTACCGACATGTGTTTTGGAAATATAAAAATAATCCAGATTGTAATTTTCAGACGAACACCTTCCAGTGCATCCTGACTACCGATGGAGCGCGGGCCTTCGCTCTGCTGCGCTACGGGGACATGAACTGGGGTGCCGGCCAGAGGGTCCACCACAACGCGCTCATCGGTTACACCGACGGAGCGGGACGCTTCCACAACGAGACCCCGGTGCCCCCGGACAACCTGTTCGACCACGCGGGCCGATACAGGCCCCAGCAGGCCAGAGGAACTGTGGGGCAGCCCGGCCAGCTGGTGTACGACCTGACGGGACCGGACGACGATGGGGGCGACTCGGACCCCCGTGTGAAGTGCCAGACGTGGGCGGTGAAGGAGCCCGACCCCAAGGAGTGGGCGGCCGACGTGCCCGCGTGTCCGTGCACGCGTGCCCAGGCCCTGGAGGACCTGTCGTTCGGGCCGGAGGCGGCCCCCGCCGGGCAGAGGGTGAGGCAGCTCAGGAACCAGCGCTGGGGGGCCATCGGGGGCCACGTCTTCCAGTCCATCCTGGCCAACCGGCGGGGCTCGGGGAAGCGGTGTGTGTACGACCCCCAGGGGCCCCTGCAGGCCGGCTACAGTGAACGCTACTTCTCCGGCCACGCGGCCCAGAAGCATATCGGTATATATATATAACGCATGGCATTGTGTGAACCGTCCATCGAATCAGTTACGGTAGTGGTTTTCAACACAGTGGTCCCAGGGACCACCAGTGGTCCTTGAGGGGGTTCCAGGTGGTCCCCAGCTAAATGATGGAGAGTTGGTTTCATTTTACACTCTCAGGAGTTCAATTATTAATACTTAGTTTACAAGAGGTCTACACAATTAGAGAATGTGGAATAATTGTTATTTTAATGCCTGTTATCTCTCCGAATGGTACCAACCAACATCATTACAGCATGGAATTGTGGACAAAATCGGCTAAGGTTTTGTGTCTGATAGGCTAAATGTCATCAAATTGGTGGCTCAAATGCAGAATACATAATGGGCCTTGATCTGAAAAGGATTGAAAACTACTGAGTAACGGGATAACCAACTTCTGATTATTACTGTACATTCTGATTCTGATTCTGCATATTGTAAATTAAAGCTGCACTATGTAACTTTCCTCTTTCTGCCTCCGATATGAACACAGCTTCCTGCCTCCCTATCTAAAGATTGGACAATATTAGGATGTTGATATTTATTTTGTATTCATCCTTAGGGCCCCAAATAACACTCTCTCTCTCTCTCTCTCTCTCTCTCTCTCTCTCTCTCTCGCTCTCTCTCTCTCTCTCTCTCCTCTAGATGGGGACCTGCTGCCATTCCAGTGGTGTTGTATTCAGTCATCATTATGTCACCTGTACCTAGACAAGAGACCCCTGGACCGTTGCCAAGGTTACGGCTGGGTCAGCCCAGACCACTGTATTCCAGCCAAGAAGGCAACTCAGGGTCTCGGTGAGTGACTCTTTTACACAAAACTTTACACTTGATGAGTATTTATATAGTTATTTGATATTAATTTTATCAGACACGACCCCTTCCTACACAAACAAACCCATTGTAACTTGAAACCTTTTTTTATATAATTTTTTTTTTTTTTTCATGTGAGCACCACAGTTGCCAGCTCAGTGGCCTTGTGGTTAGAGTGTCCGTCCTGGGACTGGGAGGTCGGGGTTCAATCCCTGGCCGGGTCACACCAAAGACTCAGTGCCTCCCTGCTTGACACTCAGCATCGAGGGTTGGATTGGGGGTAAGTCCCTGCGACATACTAGCGTCATGTCCAGGGGGTGTACTTGTACATCATGTCCAGGGGGTGTACTTGTACATCAAGCTGCCTCACGCTACAGAAACAGGAGATAGGCTCCTGCCCTATGGGCCTCATGGCTCGGCAAGGCTACCACAGTGATGTAGTCATGTCTACTACAGAAACAACACAAAATACAACATCGAGACAAATATAACTGAAGCATAGACATAACAAAATGAATTACAAAAAGGAAGACAAAGAAGAAGAATAAAGAATCAGTAGAAAGCAATTAAAAAAAAAGGACAGGCAAGATACAAAGGCACAAAGCCGAACCCATATTCAAATACATTTTCATTATCAAAACTCAGAGTAACAGATCATTAAATTGGTCCTTGGCCAAGTGCCATGCCATGATGTTGTTGTAGTAGTATTATTTATATATCCCACCTAACTGGTGTCAAGGAGGTTAATCCTACATTTAGGTGCCATCATCTTTATTTGGAACAAAGTCAGGATCTTCCTTTATTTCTCTTAATAGCAGCATTTTATTATCATGAATCTTTAGATCATTCCTGAGAACCGCCAGCCCCTGGGACTAAAGAAAAGCGACGCACGCACCTGGGACAACCCAGGGACTATTAGTGCGTGGAGGAGGGCACCAGGCGCACCGGCCGGCCCCGAGTACCCAATACAATAGCAGTTACCAATGATGGGTGTTTTCAATGAATCTAACCTGGTTAAAATGGAGTTTGGAGTTACAATGGGTTTGTATAGAAAAGGGGCCTGATAAAATAATCAAATACCGGTATGTAAATACTGAATAAAGCAACTTAAAAACTGTTCACAAAAGCCAGAGTAGACAATAAAATGACCACAAAGTGAAATATCATTTTAAGCTAGAGACACAAAAGTCTTATATCTATAATGTTATATAGTAATGTATTATAGGCCTATGTATTATAATACATCTTCTAATAAATCATCTTCTTGGTCATCTTCATCAGCCATGGTGTTCGGAAGCCTCCATTTCATCACGTTTGATGGGACAGAGTACTCTTTCAAGGCCCTGGGGGAGTTTGTGATTGTGCGGCTGTCCTCCAACACGGGATCCAATATCTTCACCCTGCAAGGAGAGACAGCCAGGCTGCAGACCACCGCGCAGCACGCACAGGTTCCTGTGGTTGTGCGCATGGCTGCCTTCCACCAGGGAATTGGCAAGGTCAGTTTGTGTGTGTACTGTGTGTCTGTGTGTCTGTGTGTCTGTGTGTCTGTCTGTCTGTCTGTCTGTCTGTCTGTCTGTCTGTCTGTCTGTCTGTCTGTCTGTCTGTCCGTCCGTCCGTCCGTTACTCAAGTACATTTTCAATTCTGTACTTTTACTTGTAAAGAAATACTTCTAAATTGCAGTATTGGTACTTTTATTTAAGTAAAACAATTGAGTACTTTTTCCACCACTGGGTATAGAGAGTATGCACATGCATGATTTCCCCATCAGGACACCCTCATCTAGACTGAGTGGCAAAACATTGAGCAGCATGGAGTGTTGTAGTTTGGAAGCGCTTGTTCTTTGGAAGCACTCAACCGTCCTGCGTACCACCTGTTTCTAAATGTCACATTATGCAGGAGACAGCAAAATGTTGTGTTATTGAAAACAAGCACTTCCAAACTCTGACACTTAGAAACATAATCAAATGCAGGGCATTTCTTGAGAGAAAGTAGCTTCTATGGTGGATTTTTATGAGACAAAAACTTTGCAGATAGAAAGAGGATAATTCAAGCTTTTCGTACAGCTGCAATGTTGGTGAGTTTAACATTGTTTAATGCAATCAGACAGGACTTTTCTGTTTGCATGAATGGGCTGTCAAGGCCAGAAAGTAGTTTTTTGCCACTCAGTGGGCGTTCCCGCATAACTTCCAGGTACGATGATGTCATGTGCAGCTGATGTGTTGTGTTGTGTGTGTTTCAGGTGGAGTGGAGGTGTGCTGCTGATGTGTTGTGTTGTGTGTGTTTCAGGTGGAGTGGAGGTGTGCTGCTGATGTATTGTGTTGTGTGTGTTCCAGGTGGAGTGGAGGTGTGCTGCTGATGTATTGTGTTGTGTGTGTTTCAGGTGGAGTGGAGGTGTGCTGCTGATGTATTGTGTTGTGTTGTGTTTCAGGTGGAGTGGAGGTGTGCTGCTGATGTATTGTGTTGTGTGTGTTTCAGGTGGAGTGGAGGTGTGCTGCTGATGTATTGTGTTGTGTTGTGTTTCAGGTGGAGTGGAGGTGTGCTGCTGATGTGTTGTGTTGTGTGTGTTTCAGGTGGAGTGGAGGTGTGCTGCTGATGTATTGTGTTGTGTGTGTTTCAGGTGGAGTGGAGGTGTGCTGCTGATGTATTGTGTTGTGTGTGTTTCAGGTGGAGTGGAGGTGTGCTGCTGATGTATTGTGTTGTGTGTGTTTCAGGTGGAGTGTAGGTGTGCTGCTGATGTATTGTGTTGTGTGTGTTTCAGGTGGAGTGGAGGTGTGCTGCTGATGTATTGTGTTGTGTGTGTGTTTCAGGTGGAGTGGAGGTGTGCTGCTGATGTATTGTGTTGTGTGTGTTTCAGGTGGAGTGGAGGTGTGCTGCTGATGTATTGTGTTGTGTTGTGTGTTTCAGGTGGAGTGGAGGTGTGCTGCTGATGCAGGACAGGGACTGCAGGTCCTGGTTGACGACGTCGATGTTCCCGTCTCTGTTGGTAACGAGCTATAACATAATGACACAGCGTGTAGCTAGTCGTTGCTGTCGGGGCGGAAACCTGAACCGTTCCTTTTTTAAATGTATAATTTAAAAAAAACATTTTAGAACAGCGGAAATAGCCGATGTACACGCTCACAACGCGCCGTGATGTGACACGTTGTGAGCTTGTAGATCACTACTTTTGTGTGACACACTTTGAACTGTGTGTAGGGCATTAATTTATGCAAGAAAGTTGACATATGAGTGTCCATGGTACACGGTTTCTGCCCGACAGCTACACAAGGACACACACATTGTACAATCCAGTGTTCATTTAACTCTGCAACTCAAATATAACCATTTGGTTACACGTGTACACTCTCAGAGTTACAAAATAGTTGCAGGGTTTTACTGTGTATGTAAAGTAAACATTATTATTGTTCTGGCATTTTAAGCTTTTCTTTTCTTTGTATTTAGACAGAGGACTATCTACTATGCCACCCCTTATCTTACCTTTACTATTTAAAAAAAAACCTTTTAAAATAGTTCAAATAGCTGATCTACAAGCTCACAACATGTAGATGCAGATCGGCTAGTTGAACTATTTTAAAATGATTTTCAAAATAGTAAGAAATGTCAAATATGTTTAGGGATAAGGGATAAGGGTGGCGCAAGATGGAGCCCAGAGTGTGTAGTGTGACACGAACCCATATGGCAGAGAGAGTTTTTTTGATTGATTGAAATATGTATTAACAGTTTGCAGAATTACAGTACATTTCAAGTGTAAACTCAATACAAAGACTGTTAACTGTGAGTGGACGACCCAATTAAGCATTACACTTGTTTACAAGAGGGTCCACCTTGTTCAATTCATCAAAAAGAGAGAGAGAGGAGACACTGTACTATACATCAGTGGTTCCCAGGGGTCCTCGAGGGAGTTCCAGGGGGTCCCCAGCTAAATGATAGTTAGGAACCAAATGGACCCTTATGGATCTGTAACTCAGAGTGTACAAATGGAACCAAATGGTAAAAATCTTCTCTTATGGGGGTCTGCTTTGGCATATATTTTCAAATGGGGGTCTGCGGGCTAATTAGTGTCAATTTATGGGTCCTTGACATGAAAAGGTTTGGGAACAACTGCTGTACATGATATGAGTCAGATTCCAACTTACTCACACAGAGCATAATGAAATGGTCAGGTGCACTAACTGACTGAACCACCAGGAGGCACCCCTCCCCTCTAGTCAGTATTCCACCTACTGTATAAACTCTGAATTAAGCCCTTTGATTAAAGGGTTTTTGAGTGGTGTAAACCACTCCTACAACTGGCTTTGTTAGTTTACGTGTCTGTCTGTCTGTGCTCAAAAAATGAGCACGGTTGCTATGGTCACCCAGTTCACACGGGTGTGATTTCATTACGTCAGACATTACGTCAGACCACAGCTGATCAGTCTATATAAGACCTTACACCACTCAGTTCACACGGTGTGATTTTTATTTATTCAGCCAGATAATAGGAATACAGCCAGTTACAAAGTGCATACAAATCAGAACATTGTTACAAGAATGTTTGCATATACTTGTCAAACGTGTGCACGTGCCCTCCTACTCCTAGGCTACCAAAGGTTTACATCTGTAGCCACGCGCACGCACGCACGCACGCACGCACGCACGCACGCACGCACGCACGCACGCACAGAGAGAGAGGTATCGCTTCGCTGCTCTTAACACTGCCCCACTGCTGTCCGTCTCAGGTGTAGTGCACACGGGCGAGGAGGGCTTCGCGCTGCGCTGCACGTCGCGGAGGCGCTGCGCCGCAGTGTATGCCGGCGGCCTGCAGGTGGTGGTGTGGAGGGAGGAGGAGGAGAAGGAGGAGGAGGGGGGCGGCGGTGGCGCCCGGTTGGCCGCCATGGTGGAGGTGCCTCAGGTCTTCTACAACCGCACCGTGGGCCTGCTGGGCCTCTGGAGCTCCAACCGCACCGACGACTTCGTCATGTCCGACAGCCGCCTGGTCCCCTGGGCGGGCCTCAGCCCCCCCTCCGAGGAGCACCTGTATCGCTTCGGCATGTCCTGTGAGTGAGTTTGGTTTGCAGTTATGTCAACCACGACTATACACTGTACTGTATACGGATGGACTGCATTTGGGGCGCATTTGGAATGTGGCCCGGTTAAACGTCTATATGACGTCATGTCAACCCCCCCCCCCCCCCCCCCCCCCCCCCTATATGTGGCTCTATATCCCCATATCTCTACCCTTGTATCTATATCTATATACCTCCATGTCTGTATACTTATATATATGTCTTATGTCCCTTATACAGGGACGGTCCCAGTCCCAGAGAGCCTCCTGTTCTCTCTCCCGTCCTTGGTGCCGTTCCAGCCCACCTCCACGGCGGAGCTGCTGGCCGGGGTGAGCCCCGCCGAGCTGGCCCACCTCCGGAGGAGCTGCCAGGACAGCAAGCAGTGTGTCCACGACACCCTGGCCTCGGGCCGCGCCGACCCGGGCCTGCGCAGCCTGGAGGCCCACCGGCAGTACCACAACCTGGCTCTCATCTACGGTAAGAAGATCCCACTGGAGGAAAGTATTAACCCCAAGTACAGTTACTTAATATTCTCTGGGCGGGATCGAACCCCTATTTTGGTGTTTTAAAGCATTATGTTCAGCTATTGAAAAATATCTGATCTACAAGTGCTGTGCTACAGGCTTGTAGATCGGCAATTTTTGTTTAAATCGTGAAAATGTGGCGCAAATCTTTGAATACATATTCTTTCACATAGCGAACATTTTTAACTCAAATCTTTGCTTTGAGGTCCCTGGAACAACATATTTTCAGATGGGGGTCTGCGGCCAATTATATATAATTTTGGGGTCCTTGACCTGAAATAGTTGAGAACCACTGACATAGAAACATTGGATTTTCAGAAAACTGTCATGATTTAGAAGACATTGTAGAATCGGCCTCAGGTCTAAATGGGTTAAGTAATGTACTATTGCTATTGGAGTGTCATCAATTGGGAAACCGCCAAAGTGGACTATATGTGACATAGAATGATACACATACATACTGTACAAACAACCATGAAAAAAGGCAAGACAAGAGGTACCCTAAGAGACCGGCCCAGGGCTCGCAGCTTGCAGGGCCCTGTGTGAGACTACTGCAAATAGGTATAGCTGTTGTTGCTTCCGTCACTCAAAACCGTATTCATAGGTCACTGATTTCAATGTTAACGCAACACAGGAGCCCCCGCTAGTGTTTTTGGCCGTCCAACAGTTTCTTAACCAGTTTCTCGGTGGAAGGGGTTGGGATCTAACTATGACCAGTATTTCCAATAATACTTCTACGTATTCCACTACATCTCAGATCCAAATCTTGTACTTTTGCTCCACTACATTTATTTGAAAACTTTAGTTACTAGTTACTTTGTAGATTTTAATTATTACAAAACATACAGTAACCACTTCTGTACATGGTGCAATGTGTTTCTATGAGGGAGGGCAACAATCAAACAACTGGCAGTGGGCTTTAATAATAAACGTTCAAGACAATGTCCCCATGGGGTCAGAATAATTGTGCAAGAGAGAATAATAAATGAGATTGACACACACATTGCCTTGAGGCAGTAGCATTGCATTAAACACATTCTGTTAATAATATATTTGCCAGTATTTCATAGGGAAAAAAATCACACTCGTGTAAAGTGAGGGCCGCTCTTGACATACATCAAGAGAGGCCATCATACGTCACATTCCCTGCTCAGCCAATCAAATCATCACAAAAGTCATTCTGGCCAGGGGCTAGCACCCCTCAAAAGTCACACTTGTGTGAAGTTAGGGGCACTTCACTCCTTTCAACAAACATTGTACTGTAAACAGTACTTGGCTGTCACATGACGTCACGTGTAGTGCTCTAAAAACATTTTAAAAGTCTTGGCTGCCATATGACATAATTTACAAAAGCCAGGCGTTGGAGGGGCTGACGCCCCTCAAAATTGTTACATGAACTCTTGCGTTCGTGTCCAGCCTACATGGATGAACTGAAAGTCACATGCCCCCTGCTGTTGTTTTGATATAGTGCAGCGTACATTTTAAAGCACGTGTGTGTGTTGTGTCCAGGGAGGCAACATGCCTCCCATAGTGGGAGCCAATAGTGATCCATTTGTGTGTGTGTGTGTGTGTGTGTGTGTGTGTGTGTGTGTGTGTGTGTGTGTGTGTGTGCGTGTGCGTGTGCATGTGCATGTGCGGTGTCCAGGCAACATGCCTCCCATAGTGACGGAGCCCATAGTGATCCATGGTAAGGTCAACTCCACCGTGAACATCCAGATCATCGCTAAGGACACCAACAAGGACCCGGTCACCTTCTCACTGCTCTTCCCCAGGCCGCCACAGACCTCCATAGGCAACGGTGAGAATCACACATCACTGATACACACATACGACACGAGCACACACAAAAAGGTGTATCATGCACATTGTGTGTGTGTGTGTGTGTGTGTGTGTGTGTGTGTGTGTGTGTGTGTGTGTGTGTGTGTGTGTGTGTGTGTGTGTGTGTGTGTGTGTGTGTGTGTGTGTGTGTGTGTGTGTGTGTGTGTGTGTGTCTTATATACTGTACCAGAGTCAAATTAGCACTTCAAAACAGAGACGTAAGGAGAGCGGACAACCGCTCTCTGTATAGCAAATCAAGCATGCAATGCCATCAATGTAAGTGTTAGGAGTTAAAGGAGCAGCCATTCAGTGATTTGGGTGATTTGGAAAAAATATCTGGTCCGCCCTGGTAACAAGATGTGCACATGCACACGCTCTACAGTGGGGGGGAAGTGCAACAGGCCAACAGCAAGGCCCTGTCCCCACTCGATCATGATTGGAGGAAGGTCCCTCTCATCCTGATTGGATGAAGGCTTTCTCACCCGCAACCAAAACCGAAACTAGGGTTTTTTTTTACCCCAGGGGCTCACTTTGGGGACAGGGAGGAACTCCTTATATGGTCAGCACAAAAAGTGATATTTGAATTAAAGGGGAAAACCACCCATTTTAAACATTTTACTATGTCATTAATATACCTGCTGTTGTGTGGAAATAATAAAAAAGTCCCCCCATTCTGTGTTTCCTAGAACTGTAATTATGACTAAAATCATTAACATGGTGAAACACATCTTGATGATGTCATCAAGATGTGTTTCACCATGTTAATGATTTTTTTCAGACCTCTAGTTCTAGGAAACACAGAATGGGGGGACTTTTTTATTATTTCCACACAACAGCTCTAAGGTATATTAATGACATAGTAAAATGTTGAAAATGAGTGGAATGCCCCTTTAAGTGAAATCACTGAATATAGCTTTAAATCAACGCTGAAGCAGTGGCACTGGCAACTAAGTACTAAGCAACTAAGTACATTAAGTTCTGTTTTGAGGTATTTTTTCTTTACTGGAGTATTTCCAATTTTCTGTACTTTTACTTCAACTCCACTACATCTGATCTCAGAGGCAAATATTGTACTTTTATTTGTGTTTACACGCACACTAAAAGCTGGACATATAGGAGGGGCTAGCGCCCCACCACTGCACTGAAGTCCTGGTTGTGTATACAATGGCTACAACTGTGTGTGTGCTACAACAACAGGCGACGGCTACTTGACATGGACGCCGCTCAGCATCCAGCCTGTCCACCTCACCATCAAGGTCAACGACCACCTCTTCAGCTCCCTGTTCACCCCCATCCTGAAGGTCTGCAACTGCCACAACGGAGGAACCTGCCAGTACGACAGCGTCACAGAGAACCACCAGCAGGGGAAGTTTCAGGTACGACAAAGGAGTGAGTAGCAGGGAGGAGGATGATATCATCTTGTATCTCCAGCAGTGGGTTTTCAACCCTTTTCATAACAAGGCCCGTTATTCATTGGGCAGTTGAGCCACGTACGGACCACCATTTGATGACATTTTCGCCTCGCAGACCCAAAAAACTAAAGGATATTTAGTTTTGCCGTTGGATGAGATTTTGCCCACAATTCCATGCTGTGTTGACTCTAATTGTGTGTAGACTTCTTGTAAATTAAGCAATGCAGATGTTTAACAATAACTTAACTCTTGAGAGCCTAAAATTAAACCGTGTTTCATTTTACGCTCTCAAGAGTTAAAAATATATAAGGGTTACCATTTAACTGGGGACCACCTGTAACCCCGACAAGGACCACTGGTTGAAAATCACTGATATACAGTATTTAACCACTTGCCTTAAACCCTCTAGTCTTAGTCAAACGGTCCAGACCTGAGTTGCAACTGTACTTTTTTCCCCCGACAAATCTCTGTGTCCAAAAATAGCCGATCTACAAGCTCTGCTGTGTTTGGCAAATGTTCCCCCCTAGAATAGGGACGCTGGGGTTCAAGTGGTTCATGTGACTCTGGCATAGTATGTCTCAGCCTGGCATGGCCAGACTAATATCACTGCATAGACATTATAGGCTGCAACTTCGCTTTGGAAGATGCATTTCTAAGGGACGGTTATACAAACCGTGTTCAAACGTCACTGTTTTGGGGCTCTGATTAGTCCCCTAGAACTCTGGGGTCGGTGTGGGCCCCCGGTTGGCCTGACAAAACCGGGCGCTTCTCGCCTTGTTTTTCTCAACTCTCTCTCTCCTCTCCATGTCTAATTTGCTCCATGTTCCGATACAGGTGGTGGGGTGCCTGTGTCCCCAAGGTTTCCGGGGACGATTCTGCGAGAACGCCACTGACGTGTGCCGAGGCAAGCCCTGTTTCCCTGGGCTGGAGTGCCTGTCCCAGCCTGACCCGGAGCAGTTCGCCTGTGCAGACTGTCCTCCTCGCACCATCTACCGTGACAAACAAGGATACAAATGCTTTGAGAACGGTCAGTTGCTGCTGGGCCTCATGGAATGCAACGTTGCGCGGACATTTGAGAGCTCCTGTGGGTCACAGCGCTACAGTTGAGAGTTGGTCAGACACACGTCACGCTTCTAATGATAATTCCCATGGTCCAAGAAGCCATGGTCGCTGTACCTACTCTGAGGTTAACCTTGAGTCACTGACTGTATACATTGCATGATGGGTGCCGATTGATTATCAAGCTAAATGTGGGCCTGTGCACAATTATTACATACACACCTAGTCGTTATCATTTGAGATAATCGCAATTATTTTTGCATAATCGTCAATCGTTTCCATGTTGAAAATTGTCCATACATTTTCAAACATTTTTCAAAAATGGCAGAAATGGCAGATCTACAAGCTTACAACACGTCACTTTGTGACATGTTATAAGCTTGTAGATCAACTATTTCCGCTATTTTGTAAAGTTTTCCAGTGATTTCTTCTTCTTGATGTTATTTGTCATATCTGCCCGGTGCAATTTGTGATTACAAAGCCTAAAAGGCAAACAGAAATACTAATAGTTGTAACGTTCCAATGTTCAATGCAAAAAAAACACAATTAAATCATTGATCACAATTATTTGTGTGAAAATTAATAGTCAACCTAAATTTAGCCCTATAGCTAAATGCAATGTGTCAGCTTGAATATCAAGCATCGAGCATGAGCTTTAGGCTGGTTGGTTTCTCATTTTCTTTATTATGTAACATACATCAATCCATCTTCCATCTTCAACCACTTATCCGTAGTCGGGTTGCGGGGACAACAGCTCCACCAGATAGCTCCAGACTTCCCTCTCCAGAGCAACATTAGTAACTTTCTCCCGAGGCGTTCCAAGGCCAGTGAGTCGATGTGATTCCTCCAACTGCGCCTTGGTCTGCCCCGGGGTCCCGTGCCTCGAGGACCTCCCTATAGGGAGAGGCATCCTAACCAGATGCCCGAACCACCTAAGCTGGCTCCTTTCCAGGCGAAGAAGTAGCGACTCTACCCCGCGTCTCTCTCGCGTGACTGAACTTCTCAACCTATCTCTAAGGGAGATGCCAGCCACCCGTCGATTTCGTCGACGGGTGGCTCATTTCGTCCGCTTGTATTCGCAACCTTATTCTTTGACCTTATTATGTAACATACGTATAGGAAAGAAAACCTAAAGCTTAACCATATAAAAAAGACACAACACTGATCTGTGTATGAATTAGGTTGGGGATTACTGCCCAAGGACACTTCAGTGGAAATAACAAGGGATTTATTGTTATCCAGGGTGAAACCTGTGATCTCCAAGCACCAGGTCACCCTGCCGTCACGAGAGCAATAATGTAGGTCACACAGCAAAGAAACTGAGTGTTAATTTAACTCGGAGAGCTTAAAAATGGACGCGCAAGGGTGAACCACAAGGTGTCCTACTTTATGCGATAGGCACAGTGACTTTCTGAGCCGTGGCAGCTAAGACTAAACAAGGACGGCAGCAACAACATCAATACCCATTACCGTGAATGTGCCTGAATTAGCCTGATATCTACTTCATTCCGCGGTCATTAGGGAATGATTTATTTCCACACCAGGAGGACGATTGCTCCGTCACATTATATACCGAGTCTGGGGAAAACGCTGTTAATCCTGTTTATCTTCCTTGTCCTTGTGTCCCCCCTCTCTCCTTACCCCCCCTCCTCTTCCCTACCATCATAGACTTCTGTCAGCCTCCCTTCATCTTCCCCTGCCACAAAATGGCCATCTGCTACAGCACGGCCTACAACTACACCTGCACGTGCAAGCCTGGCTACAGCGGCAACGGAGTCAACTGCACAGGTATACTGAAACGTTACGGCATGGCATCAAAATGTAATGAAAGTACCAAAAGTAAATGGTAAATTTATATAGTGCCTTTATCGAAGGCGCTTTACAGAGATTGTGCATTACATTCACCCATTCACACACACATTCGTACACCGATGGCGGAGGAAACCATTCAAGGCACCAACCTGCACATCGAGAGCAATTAGGGTTTCAGAGTTTTGCTCAAGGACACTTTGGAGCCCGGGTTCGAACTGGGATAGACCTTGCGGTTCACATCCGGTCACTCTACCCCTGAGCCACTGCCGCCCAAAGTATAGTCATTATGCAGTACCAGTATGTCCCATTTCAAGTTTTAAAATGTATAAAATATCTTTTGAAAATGGCAGATCCACAAGCTGGTATAGATCGTTATTTTCAAATGGGTGAAATGTATAGGGCTGATTATTCAAAGTCTACGGCTGATTATTCAAAGTCTACAAAGTAACTATAAAGTTTTCAAATAAATGTATGAGTAAAA